>NC_069502.1:279801589-280150339 GCF_027579735.1 Bombina bombina
ATATACTCTGTTCTATGCCTGATAGTCCATATCAAGTGTTTTTTCTCCAGGGTCGTCTGAGACTGTTTTTCAATTTTCTTAAGTTTTTTGCTAGCTGTTTTATATGTATGGCAGACATATATCATGTTGGTTACATCTAGTCAAATTTTCTCAAATGTGTTTAGACTTGAGATTAGAGAAAACCCTAGATTACTGATACTTATTTAGTCCCATTAGTCTTGCCCTCCTGTACTTTTGGCTCCTATAAAATTGGCTCCACCCCCCATAACTCTTAGTTTATTTCATAAACAACGGGACGCAGATCCCTCAGAATTGTTCTCTATACTTTACTATTAAAGCGGTGTGTTTTACTTCTACAAAGCTATTACCCCTTCCCCAATTATTTCTAGTTAAATAAACTATATACACTGGATGGACATGTTATAGATATGTATAAATTGGTTCAATTATATCTAAAAGATCCAAAAGGGATCTTATATTAAATTAACCTCCATACTACACTTCATATTTGATAGATTAGAGGTCCTGAGTGGCCCTATGTATGACATGGAGGTGGAAAACTGAGGATTTATAATTTATATTTCTTTTCACTCTTTACTAAAGGTACCACAGAGATAGCTGACTAGGTTACTATACTTAATGGTATTTTATATCTCTGTACTTATCTGTTCATTTGTCATTTTACCGTTAGGATACTTATTGCTTGTATACTCTTGAAACTTCATAAAGGTATTCATATATGTCTTATGTCTCTAAATAGTATCATATTATTATGCATATGAACAGTATTTCATATTTTGGAAATTTGCCTTTACAGGCTAAGGGCATATGTAAGTGGTTACCTTGCATTGTACTTTATATATGTTGATATTTATATTCAATGCCAGATTTTTGTTTGTTCAACTGTAATCCTCAATAAAAATATTGAAAAAAAATCCTTTTAAAATGATGAATAATATATATTGCAATGATTTCTATTAAATATAACCCACTGTGGGTTTTTTTGTTACAACAATGAAACAGATTTGTTCTGTCTCTTTAAAACATGAAGAAAAGAGTATAGTAGTAGAACTCATTTTATGTAGGAAGTTATTTATACTACAATGGTTATATAGGTCCTATGGGTTTTGCTACACACCTTCTTAAGTAGTTGGTAATATACAAATATAGGAACTGATCAAACTAAAAAACTTTACTTGTGTTTACCTTCACAATTAAAGGGACAGTCAAGTCGAATTAAACTTTCATGATTCAGATACAACATGTAATTTTTAACAACTTTCCAATTTACTTCCATTAACAAAATGTGCACAGTCTTTTTATATTTACTCTTTTTGTGATTGGCTGATGGCTGTCACATTATACAGGAGGATTGGAAAAGACATAACTGATTTTTTTCGGAAAAAATACTATTGCTTATTTGAAGTTCATATTGCATTGTCTTTTTATCATGCGTTTGTTGTTTATGCAACTCTAATGTATTTACTGGTTCTTTAACTCAATGCAAAGTTGCACAAAACACACAACCCCAGTCTATATTCCAAGGAAGCTAAAAGGAACCATTGCACCTCTTCTTGCTGGTAGCATTAAAGGACCAGTAAATGCTGTAGATTTGCATAATAACAAGACAATGCAATAACACTTAGACCCCGATGATTATATAATTTTGACTTGGGTGTCCCTTTAACAATAAGTAATGACCTATTGATATAGTTCTTATTGAAAAAACTAAATACACCACAATCCCTATTCTTCACTGATTTCTATTTTCCTCCAATCTAATTAACTGACTCTGAGCATTAGTTGGTGATGGATGATATCATCAGTAACAAAGCAGAGTAGAGTGGAAAACATTACTGTCACTGACCATTATATATAAATCATCAGCATATAAAGTAGCTCTATAGTAAGATGGATCTAACCAAAGCATGCTAGCTGATTGTGATGCAATATGAATATCAAAACAAAACAGACCATTATCTCATTATGACAGATTATTAAAACATATACAACACATTGGTATACAAATGCTTGTGAAAGGGACATTTGCCCCATCCTACGCCAACCTCTTTATGGGGTGATGGGAGCTGTCCCGCATCTATGGAGAGGAGAACCTATTCAGGAAGAATATTTGCTTTTATAAGCGCTATATTGATGATTTGCTCCTGATGTGGACGAAAATGCCCTAGAATAGTTATTTTGGATTAATTACAATAATCTTGGATTGGAATGTACCCATGAATTCAATCAAGAGAGTATTAATTTCTTGGATTTGACTCTAAGGGGCACCACCAAAGAAAGAGTCACTACCGAAGTGTTCAGAAAACCCATCTCAGGCAATACCCTACTCCACGCCAGGAGCAATCATTCCCAAACAAGTTTTCCTCTCTTTGGTGAAAGGGCAATTTACCAGACTAAAAAGCAACTGTTCAGAGCCAAAACAATATGAGACTCATGCCAACCTACTAGAAAAACAATTAAAAGAGAGGGGATATAAACATGAAGTGATCAAAAAAGCAAGGAGGGAGGTTGATGTGAAAACTAGACAGGATTTACTGAGTAAGAATTAGAAAGGAACCAAAAAGAGTTTTGATGATAAGAGAGGAGCTGTGTTTGTGACTGACAACTGTGATCAGTTCCACAAAATGTGTGGCATTGTGCAAAAGCAGATTAGATTATTAGCAGCTGATGATGCCCTAGTCAGTACCATACAACAAGGATGCAAATGCTCTTTCAAGAGAGGTTTGACACTAGGTAACTCCTTAGTAGACATGTGCGCAGCGGAAATATTTGTTTTCTTTTGGACCGATTCAGATTTTTTCGAATTCCGTTTCAGATCGATTCAAATTCGGATTCATGTGAATGTATTCGTTTTGGCTTCATTCGGATTTGAATAAATTCAGATGTATTCGGATGTATTCGTTTCGGATTCAATTCGTAAATCCAGAAGTTTGGTATGTGTTATGTTGATTCAGATGGTTCCAAGTTACACAAACGGAATAATTTCACTGTTCTATCTCACTTAATCTTACTAAATTTAATTTTTAAACTGAATTGTGATTATAAATTTAATTTTTATACCGAATTGTTATTAGTCCATGGCCATTCGAATGTAACGAATAACTCTGAACTAATTCGGATTTATTTGTTATAAATATATTCGGATTAGTTTAGTTTCATTGCTAGGGTTATTCAGAAATTCGAATCGATTTGAATTTCCGAATTTGGCCAATTTGGCCGAATTTCGATTCGGAACGAAATGAAATGCACATGTCTACTCCTTAGCAACCCTCCAGCTTAAACCATTGAGGAGGGATGAAGGTAGTTCTTGGCTGAGGTTTAAATGAGTGTACAGATGCAGCAATATTACTTGTAAGGCATGTAAACATCTCATACCAGGGGAGGGTTTCAGAAGTACAGTAACTAATCGCAGGTACAACCACAAATCTTGTACAAACTGCAGATCGACTTATGCTGCATATTTGTCAGGTTGTGAACGGTGCCATGTTCAGTGCATGGGTTTGATGACCAGAGAGGTGCATTCACGCATCAGTGAGCACCTGTCAAATATAAAGTTTGGTACCCTGTCTACCCCTCTTGTCCAACATTTCAATAGAGTCCACAACAAATCCATTTTGAGTCCTTGTAATTCATTCTTTCCATATAAGCAACAATGTATACAGTAATTTTTTACTAAACATATCAATTTAAATGCAATTGTAATGTTGTATAGCTTTAATATAAATTTGATGCACATACCTATTTGTGATGTAATGTGTGCATGAACCAATCAAATGTTATTGATCCTTTTGAATAGCTTGAGTTTTTAATTAAGCATTATGTCAGTGAGTACGGCATGTAGCCGAAACGCATAAGCTGTTCCTTGTCTTGTTTTGATTCACACACAAAATGCTGCTATATGGATATAGCTTTTAATATGCTATAATAAAAGTCGTTTTACTTTTATTCTTGGAAATTGCTCCTCTCATTCTTTATTTCATATGTAAAGGGATATTCTAGTCAAACATGATTCAAATAGGGCACGCAATTTTAAACAACTTTCCATTTTACTTTTATCATCAAATTTGCTTTGTTTTCTTTGTATTTTTTGTTGAAAGCTAAACCTAGGTAGGTTCATATGCTAATTTCTAAGCCCTTAAAGGCTGCCTCTTTTTTTGGGTGCATTTTGACAGGTTTTCACAGTTTTAAAGTGATAGTTCATGTGTGTCATATAGATAGCATTGGGGTCACTCCAGTGGAGTTATTTATGAGTAAGCACTGATTGGCTAAAATTCTTGTCTCTCAAAACCACAAAAGTGTATTAATATAACAGTGTTGGTTATGCAAAACTAGGTAATGGGTAATAAAGGGATTATCCATTTTATTAAACAATAAACATTATCAAGTAGACTGTCCCTTTAATGAAAACTATTACCTAGTGTGAATATTTAAATTAAATATGACTTTATTAAGTAGCAAATGGTTTGTTAAAAGCATGTAAACTTTCCTTTAATGTATTTTCATATCTATTTAATGTTAGGAAGAGTTGCATAATATCTTTACACGTAAAAATCCAAGTTTATTTATGGCTTGAATCCACTAATGATTTATGTTAATGCCCTTAAAAGTGGCATTCTAAATGCCTTGCAGTCATTATGTATGCCCATGTGTTAAATTAACCTTATATAATCATAAATCACCCACAGATGACCTTTGTAATTTGCTGGGTCAGATTGATTAGTCATGTTTGTTCTAAAAAATCAATTAAAACAAGAGAACACTCAATTATCAGTAAGGATTCTTTATTTAGTATTATACGCCCAGCATTCAAATTGCATTGGGCATGTAGAAAATATGCACCATGATCTGCCTCAAATGCAAGGTATTCAGTCTCTAGTCCCTTGTGAGGAAATTCAAATATTATTGGGTCAAATGACTTAGAAAACAAAGCTATTAAATAGAGCTCATTACAACACAAGGCTATTAAATAGTGCTCTGTTTTAGATGAAATAGAAGTCTATTTGCCAGTACCTCCTCCTTTTAAAGCAGCTATTCAGAACCATAAGACCTAATGGAGCACAGTGTGACCATTTTATATTATTATTAATATTAATAGTTTGAATAAAGGCTCTCCATAGGAAACTGTTCTCCTAGGAGTACTTATGGCAAATATAATTATAATCCTGGCTATATCAGGTACTTAGAGACACAAGGATGGAAAAAAAATGTTAGTAGAGATAGTAGAAACTACTGTAAGGGAGCTTCATATTTTCTCTTTGAATGTTATATTATACGTCTCTCATTGGCCTTGCTTCCAATCTATGTAAATAACCTTTTAAATAGATTCCAGCCTATTCATCAACCTTATTATAAGCCATTTACCTAACAAATTTCTAATGCTAAAAGCAATAGCAGAAAGTCCCAATGTCACTGCGCTCAAAGCCGGACAATAATCAGAGCAAAGTGCTAGTGTGTACATGCAACACTAGTGGAACAAAATCAGATGCCAGGTATAAGTGCTATCAATTTGTAAACGTAAACAATGTCTGTGCTTTAATTGTGTGTTAACATTATGTTATTGTCAGATAGCCTGTGGTGGTGCACAAATGTGAGAGTACGCTACACTCTGTTTGGAAGTAGGTATCCTTACTGGATTTTCAGGCAAGACTCGGGCCGACACCTCATGCTCCACAAGAAATAGACTAGACGGCCTCTCCAGCACCTCACTTCCATCTCAGCCTGAATTTGTCTGCTCTGACAATCAGCTCTCTCAATCTCATCCACGTGTCTAAGGCATCACTGTAACCACTGACACATCACTGGCATTTCAACATTGTTTGTATGGCTCAAACAGCTCCAATTGTGATGAAATGAAATAAAGGAAAGGTGCAATGTGACAATTGTAGTGTTAGCAATCCTGGGGTGCTCCAACCGACAGCGAAATCCACAGCAACAAGGAAAACAATTGTCGGCACTCCTATAAAATACAAAATCCTTATTTAATAGACATTATGTGAACCATGATAACCACACCTAATGTATTTCGGCTGATGCCTTAATCAAAGAGCATCTATAATTAAGGTGTCAGCCAAAACGCGTTAGATGTGGTTATCCTGAACATCATGGTTCACATTATGCCTATTAAATAAGAATTTTGTATTTTATGGGAGTGACAACCATTATTTCCCTTGTTACTTTTCTATTGCTTTTATGCCACATAATAAACATGCTCTATACCTTGCAATGTGGGATTTTCAAAATCTCTATTCAAAACAGACAGAAACAAATGGGGTTTTTTGTTTTTTTTTGCTGTTTGTCAAAAGTTTTGTGGAATTTTTAAATTCAACTCAACCGACTTGTTGAAATCTCATTTTGCCTTATTTGAGTAACCTTTCTTGAGTGTTCTTTTCAATGCTGAAGTTCTTGCACAGAGTTAGTCTTTTTTAATTAATTTTAATTCATAGGAAGAGCCATCAATTTTATTAGTAAACTTGCTCAAATAAAACAACTTAACCGGAAAATGTACTTAACACATAAAAGACAAATGAAAAATATTATACACTACTTAAGGTGGTTATAACATGACTGCTAATTAAAGGGAAAGGAAACCCCAACATTGTCTTTCATGATATGGATAGAACATACAATTTTTTCCATTTTACTTCTATTATCAAATTTGCTTCATTCTCTTGTTCTCCTTTGCTGAAGAAACAGCATTGCACTACTGCCAGCTAAATGAACAAATCTAGTTAGTCAATCACAAGAGACAAATGTGTACAGTCACCAATCAGCAGCTAGCTCCTACTAGTGTGGGATATGTGTATAAACTTTTTTTTCAATAAGGGATACAACAAGAATGAAGTACATTTGAAAATAGAAGTGATTTTAAAAGTGTCTTAAAATGAAATGCTTTATCTGAATAAGACAAATTAAATTTTGACTTTCCTATCCCTTTAATTCAGTTTGGCAGATGGCTGCACAGTAAACACTATTTCCCAACATTTGTGGAATTAACAATTTCATTTTTGTAATTAACATATTATTTATGTGGAAACACTTAAATGCAAAAATAAATGCACATTCTACAGATTATATTTATTTTAGTATAATTTTCATAATTCACGTGGGCTGTGAGAAATATTTGTAACTTTTTTTATTACAAAGTATAACCAGAGAGAGTAGATTAGATATATCATTATAAGTATGTATCATCAGCCCAATGGTCAGAGAAAGTCCTCACTACATTATTCAAAGAAGCAAAGATGCATTATACAATATATTCAGCAAAACAATAAAACAGTACAGGTGGTCTGAAGATTTATTCTACTGTATAACTTGTGTCCAAATCTTAATCAAGGGAGTGTATTTGATAGGCTTAATATTGCAGTTTCAATGTGTGATACAGTAACTGACTGTAAGCAGCACATATGCTGCTGAATTTTACTGCACATTTTTGTTTTAAGAAGTAGAGAATCAGCTGTAAAAGTACATTGCTTGATGTATTTTCTCTATAAATCCTAACACCTAGATTACGAGTTGTGTGTTAGGGTTAAAAAGCAGCGTTAAGAGGTCCCAACGCTCCTTTTTAATGCCCGCTGGTATTACGAGTCTTGAAATGGCAGGCTCACCGCTCACTTTTTTGTCCAGACTCGGAAATACCGCAAATCCACTTACGTCAATTGTGTATCCTATATTTTCAATGGGACTTGCATAGCACCGGTATTACGAGTCTGACCAAAAGTGAGCAGTAGACCCTCTCCTGTCAAGCCTGGTACCACATTTTAAAGTCAGTAATTAAGAGTTTTACACTACAACGCCGTAGCATAAAACTCTTAACTAAAGTGCTAAAAAGTACACTAACACCCATAAACTACCTATTAACCACTAAACCGAGGTCCCCCCACATCGCAAAACCTAAATAAATATTTTAACCCCTAATCTGCCGAACCGGACATCGCTGCCACTATAATAAATATATTAACCCCTAAACCGCCGTACTCCCACATCGCAAACACTAGTTAAATATTATTAACCCCTAATCTGCCGCCCCTAACATCGCCGACACCTACCTACATTTATTAACCCCTAATCTGCCACCCACAACGTCGCTGCCACTATATTAAATGTATTAACCCCAAAACGTAAGTCTAACCCTAACCCTAATACCCCCTAACTTAAATATAATTACAAAAAATCTAAATAAAGTTTCTACAATTACCTAAATAATTCCTATTTAAAACTAAATACTTACCTATAAAATAAACCCTAAACTAGCTACAATATAACTAATAGTTACATTGTAGCTATCTTAGGGTTTATTTTTATTTTACAGGCAACTTTGTATTTATTTTAACTAGGTAGAATTATTAACTATTTAATAACTACCTAGTTAAAATAAAGACACATTTACCTGTAAAATAAAACCTAACCTAAGTTACACTAACACCTAACACTACACTATAATTAAATAAATTAACTAAATTAATTACAATTAATTACAAATGAATAAAATTATCTAAAGTGCGAAAAAACACTAAATTACAGAAAATAATAAAATAATTACAAGATTTTTAAACTAATTACACCTACTCTAATCCCCCTAACAAAATTAAAAAGCCCCCCCAAAATAAAAAAAGCCCTACCCTACACTAAATTACAAATAGCCCTTAAAAGGGCCTTTTGCGGGGCATTGCTCTTTTACCTGTAAAACAAAAGTACAAATACCCCCCCCCACATTAAAACCCACCACCCACACAACAAACTCTACTCTAAAATCCACCCAATGCCTACCTTGAGATGTCTTCAGCCAACCGGGCAGACGTGGTCCTCCAGACGGGCAGAAGTCTTCATCCAGACGGCATTTTCTATCTTCATTCATCCGGAGTGGAGCGGGTCCATCTTCAAGACATCAGACGCGGAGCATCCTCTTCTTACTAAATGACGGTACCTTTAAGTGATGTTATCCAAGATGGCATCCCTTCAATTCCGATTGGCTGATATAATTCTATCAGCCAATCGGAATTAAGGTAGAAAAAATCCTATTGGCTGATGCAATCAGCCAATAGGATTGAGCTCGTATTTTATTGGCTGATTGGAACAGCCAATAGAATGCCAGCTCAATCCTATTGGCTGATTGGATCAGCCAAAAGGATTGAACCATCATATTGGTTGATTGCATCAGCCAATAGGATTTTTTCTACTTTAATTCCGATTGGCTGATAGAATTCTATCAGCCAATCGGAATTGAAGGGACGCCATCTTGGATGACGTCACTTAAAGGTACCGTCATTTAGTAAGAAGACTCCGGATGAAGAGGATGCTCTACGTCGGATGTCTTGAAGATGGACCCGCTCCGCGCCGGATGGATGAAGATAGAAGATGCCGTCTGGATGAAGTCTTCTGCCCGTCTGGAGGACCTCTTCTGCCCGGCTTGGATGAAGACTTCTGCCCCTCTGGAGGACCACTTCTGCCCAGTTGGGTGAAGACGTCTCACGGTAGGGTGTTCTTCAAGGGGGTAGTGTTAGGTTTTTTTAAGAGGGGATTGGGTGGATTGTAGAGTAAGGTTGGTTGTGTGGGTGGTGGGTTTTAATGTTGGGGGGGTATTTGTACTTTTGTTTTACAGGTAAAAGAGCTGATTACTTTGGGGAAATGCCCCGCAAAAGGCCCTTTTAAGGGCTATTTGTAATTTAGTGTAGGGTAGGGCTTTTTTATTTTGGGGGGCTTTTTTATTTGTTAGGGGTAGGTGTAATAAGTTTAAAAATCTTGTAATTATTTTATTATTTTCTGTAATTTAGTGGGGGGGGGTTTCCGTACTTTAGATAATTTTATTTAATTGTAATTAATTCTATTTAATTTAGTTAATTTATTTAATTATAGTGTAGTGTTGGGTGTTAGTGTAACTTAGGTTAGGTTTTATTTTACAGGTAAATTTGTCTTTATTTTAACTAGGTAGTTATTAAATAGTTAATAACTATTTAATAAATATTCTACCTAGTTAAAATAAATACAAAGTTGCCTGTAAAATAAAAATAAACTCTAAGATAGCTGCAATGTAACTATTAGTTATATTGTAGCTAGCATAGGGTTTATTTTATAGGTAAGTATTTAGTTTAAATAGGAATTATTTAGGTAATTGTAGTAATTTTATTTAGATTTATTGTAATTATATTTAAGTTAGGGGGGGTTAGGGTTAGACTTAGGTTTAGGGGTTAATAACTGAATTATAGTGGTGGCGACGTTGTGGGCGGCAGATTAGGGGTTAATAAATGTAGTTAGGTTGCAGCGACATTGGGGGCAGCAGATTCAGGGTTTATAAATATAATGTAGGGTTCGGCGATGTTGGGGCAGCAGATTAGGGGTTCATAACTATAATGTAGGTGGTGGCGGTGTCCGGAGCGGCAGATAAGGGGTTAATGATATAATGCATGATGTCAGAGGCGGCAAATTAGGGGTTAATAAGTGTAATATTAGGGGTGTTTAGACTTGGGGTTCATGTTAGGGTGCTAGGTGCAGACATAAAAATTATTTCCCCATAGGAATCAATGGGTCTGCATTAGGAGCTTTACGCTGCTTTTTTGCAGATGTTAGGTTTTTTTTCAGCTGGCTCTCCTCCATTGATTCTAATGGGGAAATCGTGCACAAACACGTTTTATCAGCTCACCACTAACATAAGCAGCGCTGATATTGAGGTGAGATGTGGAGCTAAATTTTGCTCTTTGCTCACTTTTTTTGCGGTTAACGCCCGTAATACCAGCGTTGTCTGAAAGTGAGCAGTGAGCATAAACTGCTCGTTAGCACTGCACCCCTCCTAATGCAAAACTTGTAATCTAGGTGTAAGTTTCCACTCAACAAGCATATTATTATTATTTTTTTCTATTTTCACCTCTATCCCATGTAATGATGTTGCAATGTTTGTGGGGATGGTCCACTCTTAAGCTCTTTTTTATTATTCTCTTTACAGTGGCCCCATTGCAGTCCATCAGATTTACTATGCAAATTGCTTCCCAAGGCTTTTCACTGCCTTTCCAAATTTAAATCTGTTTAGTCAATTTGAAAAACACATAATAACCACTTTATCATAGGGTTTTGCAAATGCATTTATACTAAAGTGACATCACCTATCTAGATATCTCTTCAACAAAGAATAACAAGAGAATGAAGCAAATTTGATAAAAGAAGTACATTGAAAACTTTTTAAAATTGTATTCTCTATGTGAATCATGAAAGAATTTTTTTGGATTTCATGCCCCTTTAAGTTCAAATCATACTTTTAAACTATGAAAATCGTGCAGCTGTGACACTCAGAATGTTCATTAATTACTGTAAATTGAATTTATCTTAATGGTTAAGGGATAAAATTATGTATTCAAGCATATTAGTCAGTTATCAATAGTGAATGAATTAGATTTAGTTTTGCATTGTCAGTTTTCATATGTATTTTCAAAGGAATGTTAAACAGTAAGGGCTAGATTACAAGTGGCAAAATATCGCCTTCACTCGAGAGCAAACCCAGCCAGAAATAAGCTTTATACGCATATTACAAGTTGAAGGGAGCCCCTGGGAGTTCGAAGTAACGGAAAGGGGACTTGACCGTTGGAGGAATTAGGCCTAGTGTGTGATTGGTTGGGAGTCTGTAAAGGGGCGGGCTTAGCACGCGCTGTTACCCTTTTTTTTTTTTTTATTTATAAAAAGGCTTTATTGGTTGAATGTGCTCATGAATACATAAACAAAAAACATTAGGTCATACAGCCATTTCAAAAACAATTAGTATCGCCAAGTCTGTTGAAATGCTAACTGCATCATACAATATATAACGTACATTCAACGGTCTTGAGAGGATAAAAAAGAAAATAAAGAACATTCAAAGCATAACGAAAAAAAAAAAAAAAAATATGGAAAGAATTAAGTCATTCTTCGAAGGGTATTATACAATCAATGTTTAGCATATCAATATTATATACTAACAATAGGCTTTCCTATGGAGTCAACTGCGTCTGCAATTTTTGAATAGCATACGCCTGCTCCCTACTTCATAGAACAGGAGTAAATAAAAGACTCAGTTAACCCAGTGATCTATAGGTCATGTAAGCAGGCTAGAAAGGAGAAAAAGAGTGAAAGAAGAAATAAGGAAGAGAAGGGTGTTGGGAGGAGGACCGGGAAAAAAAAAAAAAAAAAAAGGGGGGGGGGGGGGGGGGAGGAGGGGGGAAAGAGGAAAGGGACGAGGAAGGCACACCATGTGGAGCCTGGGTCAAGGAAGTATGGGATCCCGTGGAAATCCAATATCTAAATCGATTTGCCTTCCCAAATTAGTGTCATGTATTCGTGTGTAGTGAGTTTTCCTATTTTGAGGTAATGGTATCTCTCAAGGCTAAGTAAATCTTTAACTCCTTCCCTCCATTCCTCTACGTTTGGAGCCTGAAGTGATTTCCAGTGCTTCGGGATCAAACCTTTAGCACAGTTCAACATCAGAATTAATAATCTCATTTTGGCTTCTTCTTTTATTTTGGGTAGATTGTGAAACAACAGATAGTGTGGCTCAGGGGGTATGATAACTGATAGGATTCTGCTAAATTCAAGGAACATGTTCTCCCAGAAGGGGCGTATTTGTGGGCATGTCCACCATATGTGCATAAGAGTGCCCTCCTCTCCGCAGCCCCTCCAGCACTCCCCTCCAAGATGCGGATAAATCTTTCGAAGTCTCTGAGGTGTAAGATATCATCTGCTCAAAAACTTATAGTGCATTTCTTGCAAGCGGGCAGAGACCGATGCCTTTATTGCTTTGTCAAAAATCGTTAACCAATTCTGTGTCTCAATTCTGATACCCAAGTCCTTCTGCCATGCTTCAACATAGGAAGGCAGGGTGTAACTGGTTTAATATGATTTCTCTTATGTAGTACAGGAATTAAATATAATTTGTGTTACACCTAATAATTGTTAATACTACGTGGAAGTATTAACTGATGTTTCAGGTGTGGTTATTATGTTAATGTACCAGGAGATACAAAAGTAATACTGAAGTTGATGCAATAAAGAAATGTTACTTTATCAGTATGACAACTTATCTTATTATCTTCATAAGACAAGAGTACAAGGATAATATGAGAGCAAAAAGTCAATGGTAGTTAAATAAGTTTCAAATCTTATCAGAAAGTGCAAAACACGTAGATGTTTGAAAAGTATCCTATTTGTAATATGAGGAGTTGCTTCAATTTATTGTTCGTACAACCTTCAGTTTAAGTATTGCATTAGTTAGGCAATTTGGAGGAAACAGCCGTTGTAATAGTAGCAAGCAAGGGTTAATAGCGGACACCAGAGAGAAAGTTTGTTTGATATGGTTATCACACAGTTCTAGGTAATAAGGCTTTAATAACTCTGTTAGATGAAGCTGTACCTTAGAATCAGGATCACCTTCTTACCGGAGACTTGCGGCTGCTGAAATTAACTTGCGATGCAGAGAGATACTGTGTTCCGGTCTGCTCTGAGAATGGCGTCTGACGTCAGAGCATGAGTTGCGGCAGAGAGCCGAATGTAAGATTTCCTAATCTGTAATGGTAAGCGATATGATTTAATGTTGAAAACCAAAGGTACCTTTACCCTCCTCTCTGCAGAATCCTTAGACAAAGAAGTTGGGAAAATTTGGTAATAAATCCAAGAAAACAATCTGTTATCCAATGTAGTCGTTAGTAGAAAAAAAAAAAGGCTGCAAAAGAGTCTTGCACAAGCACTGTTAGAAATTAGTAGCAAGCAGAGAAATTAGTTGTGGTATCTTAAAGACAATACTTCTGAACAGATACAGGATCTTGAATCCAAATGATATGAGAGTATTTAGGTAATTAAGGAGCTTAGCTAAAGTTGTACTACTGAGGCAGTTTTAACAAATTACTAAGCAAGGAATGACAGTTTTGCAGGTGTTATAAAGGGGGTGTGAATGCGTGATAGGTCAGTCAGAATTTAAAGGTATACACACAACTATGGAACCTGACAGGACCCCCTCCTCAGGCAAGCTGTCCCACAGCTTGAGGTCGTGGACGATCAGGAAAACGTTGGTGAAACTGAGCCACCAAACGAGGAGCTTGAAGATTTGAGGATGGTTCCCAGCTGTCCTCTTCTTCGGTACAATTTTTCCAACGAACTAAATACTGTAACACTCCTTTATAGAATCTGGAATCGAGCAGTGATTGAACTTCATAAACCCCTGAATCCTCCGAATTCAAGTTGGATGGGATAAGTGGAAGAGTTTTTCTGGTTGGAAGATACGGTTTAAGCAATGATACATGAAAAGTTGGGTGAACTTTCAAAGTATCAGGCAGAGTTAGCGTGACTGCATTCTCGTTAACAATTCGTGAAATAGGAAAAGGACCACAAAACTTTTGGGTTAGTTTTCTGCTAGGTACATGTATGCGAAGGTTTTTTGTGGATAACCAAACCATGTCACCAATTTTATACACAGGAGGCTTCCTATGACGTAAGTCATAAAATAGTTTTTGTGTTGCTTGTGCTTTGGCAATATTGTCCTTGAGGAACCTGAAGTTATCGAGAATGGTATTATTCAACTCGTCTACAGTCGGAGATACGGATGGAGTAAGCGAAAGTGAATCAAAATTTGGATGATAAGCATAGTTGGCATAGAATGGTGTAAGTTTTGTTGAGGAATTAGTTAAGTTGTTGTATGCAAATTCTGCGAGTGCCAAGAACTTATGCCAATCATTTTGTTGATATGAACAGAAGCATCTTAGATATTCGTCCACTGATTTAATCTTTCTGCTTGTCCATTAGCTTGAGGATGGAAAGAAGTAGTATAATGATGATCTATTTTCAGGGAAAGACACAAGTTTCTCCAAAACCGTGAGGTGAATTGAGAACCTCTGTCAGATATTATTGTTTTTGGGATACCATGCAATTTGATGATGTTGTCGATGAACAATGCAGCTGTTTCAGATGATGATGGTAATTTGTGGAATGGCAGGAAGTGTGCCATTTTAGTGAAGGTGTCAATGACAACTAGTATAGTCGTATAGTTATTTGATGGTGGTAATTCAACAATAAAGTCCATACTAATTTGTTGCCATGGACCTTCTGCGATGGATATAGGCATTAATAGACCATAAGGAGATTTTCTTTCTGTTTTCGAAACTTGACAAACCACGCAAGATTTAACATAATCAAGGACTGAGGAAAACATGTTAGGCCACCAATATTTTCTGGATAGTAAGTCCATAGTGCGTGATACGCCAGGATGTCCGGCTAGAGGAGAATCATGATGTTGTTGTAAAATTTGATGCCTCAACTCGATAGGAATATACATTTTCCCTTTAAAATAATAGATACCATCCTTCTGGGATATGTGAGTATTCTTAATTGTTGGTGGTTGAGTAGAAAACTTTTTAACCTCCCTAAGAAAAGTTGTAGTAAAACCTAGGAATCGGTCTGTAGGAATGATACTTGTTGGGTTTGTTATCTCAGGTAAATCTGATTCCTGCCTTGAAAGAGCGTCGGCTTTACCATTCTTACAGGCGGGACGGTAGATTATTTGGAAATCAAATCTAGAAAAGTAAAGAGACCAATGTACTTGTCTAGATGAAAGAGTTTTATTATTTTGTAAATATTGTAGATTTTTGTGATCAGTGAAAATTATGATAGGATGTAAAGCCCCTTCTAAAAGATGTCTCCAAAACTCCAATGACTTACGGATGGCTAGTAACTCCTTATCACCTATTGCATAATTCCTCTCTGCTGGATTCATTGCTTTAGAGAAAAATGAAACAGGGTGTAATGGTTCAGTATTAGTTTTTTGTTGAGAAAGTACTGCACCAATAGAATGATCAGAGGAGTCAACCTCAAGAATATAAGGTAGGTTAACATCAGGGAATCTCAAAATAGGAGCAGTCGTGAATGATGTCTTCAGTTGTTCAAAGACTTTAGTATGATTTGGAGTCCATTTAAAAGGTAGACTTGTTCCTGTCAATTGTGTGAGTGGTTTGACGATCTCTGAGAAGCCCTTAATAAATTTTCGATAATAATTCGAGAATCCTAAGAATCTTTGTAACTCCTTTTTATCCATAGGTGTGGGCCAATCTTTTACAGCTTCGACTTTTTCAGTCTGCATTTTTATGCCAGAGGGTGAGATGGTGTAACCCAAAAACGATATGGTGGTGTCATGGAATGAACATTTCTCGGGCTTGGCATAAAGTTTATGAATTCTGAGCCTAGCCAACACCCATCGAATGTGTTTGATATGTTCCTCTTCATTTCTTGAATAGATTAAAATATCATCGAGGTACACCACCATGCACACGTCCAGCAAGTCTCTAAAGATGTCGTTAATGAAATGCTGGAACGTGGCAGGGGCATTACAGAGACCGAATGGCATCACTAAGTACTCAAAAAGACCGTATCTGGTCCTGAACGCTGTGAGCCATTCGTCCCCTTGACGTATACGAAGGAGATTATACGCACCTCTAAGATCAAGCTTTGAAAAAATAGTTGCGTCAGTTAATCTTTCAATTAACTCCGGAATTAAGGGTAACGGGTAGCGGTTCTTTACTGTGCATTTGTTTAGTTCCCGGTAATCAATTATCGGTCTCAGAGTTTTGTCTTTATTTGTGACAAAGAACATTCCGGCTGCTGTAGGAGATGTAGAAGGTCTTATGAAACCCTTGCGTAAATTTTCAGAGAGGTACTCTTTTAAGTGGTTGAGCTCAGGTTGGCTTAATGGATATAGATGACCTACAGGGAGAGTAGAACCAGGAATTAACTCTATCGGACAATCGTAAATCCGATGCGGAGGTAGAGTCTCCGCTTCTACCTTACTAAATACATCAGTGAAATATGTGTAGAATGATGGTAATGGTGGAGTATTGGAGTCTGTGAGTAATATGTCTTGTTGTGGATAACATGTATTTTTGCAATAAGGTGAGGAAAAGCTTACTTGTAGAGTTTGCCAGTTAATAAAAGGATTGTGCAACTGTAGCCAGGTTAGACCTAGAACAAGAGGAAAATGAGGTGATGGAATGATATCAAAAACAATAAATTCAGTATGCCCTGAATCAGTAGAAGTTAAAAGAGGTATAGTATGTTGAGTGATAGGTCCTGTTGTGAGAGTGGACCCATCAATAACTGAGGAATACAGGTGATTTCTTTTCAACAACAGGTATTTTATTGAGGTGAACAAAATTGATATCCATAAAGTTGCCTGAAGCTCCGGAGTCTATTATTGCTTTGGCGTTCAACCTCTTATGGTCCCACTGTATTAAAAGAGATAAGTCACAATAAGTTTGGGAACTGTCATGAGAATCTGATTTATGCATAAATGTAAACTTACGCTTCTTGTTCTTGCGTAGAGTTGGACAGTCAGCGACTGTGTGGGTAGGGTCTGCACAATACATACATAGGCGCTGTGCCCTGCGACGTAATTTTTCATCTGTAGTTAGGGGTCCTCTCAACATGCCAATCTCCATGGGGGTGATTTTTTTTCTGTTGAAGTTCCAAGTAATTTTGGATGAACTGTGGCTTGAACTTTAAACTGGGAATCAGTATGAAAGCACTCTGCTTTACGCTCTCAAATTCGGCAATCTATTTGTGTATCTCATTAAGGCTTCAAGAGACTCAGGCATTTCAGTGCGTGCAAGCTCATCCTTCAGGCTTTCCGAAAGACCAAGTCTGAATTGATTTCTCAGAGAAATTCGACTCCAAGATGAGTCTGTAGCATATAACTTGAATTCTGTAATATAGTCCTCGACTGGCCTTTTACCTTGTTTTAATTGTCTCATTTTCAACTCTGCAGAAAGTTGAATATCGGTGTCAGAGTAAAGTTCATCCATGGCCTGAAAGAAATCACTTACAGAATTCAGAAGAGGAGAGTTAGATTCACACAGTTGGTCTGCCCAAATCCTAGGTTCAGCCCTTAGATAGGATATGGTGGTTAAGACTTTCACCCGGTCATTGGGGTATGTTCTAGGTTTTAAGCTATATAGGAGACCACATGCATTTTTAAACTGTCTATATGACCTTCTATCTCCTGAAAATATTTCTGGTAGACAAACTTGAGGTTCCAGAGAGCTGGAATAGTGTTCTTTGGAATCTTTTATAAGCCCCCTCAATACTTTGTTCTCCGTTTGTAAATCTACGATGGCTTTTCCCATCTGATCCATCTCTTGGGACATGTTGTATACAACCTGTGGGAGGTCTGGTTGTTCCATTGATATAATTTTTTTATGGCTTAGTAATATGTAACTGGTTTAATATGATTTCTCTTATGTAGTACAGGAATTAAATATAATTTGTGTTACACCTAATAATTGTTAATACTACGTGGAAGTATTAACTGATGTTTCAGGTGTGGTTATTATGTTAATGTACCAGGAGATACAAAAGTAATACTGAAGTTGATGGAATAAAGAAATGTTACTTTATCAGTATGACAACTTATCTTATTATCTTCATAAGACAAGAGTACAAGGATAATATGAGAGCAAAAAGTCAATGGTAGTTAAATAAGTTTCAAATCTTATCAGAAAGTGCAAAACACGTAGATGTTTGAAAAGTATCCTATTTGTAATATGAGGAGTTGCTTCAATTTATTGTTCGTACAACCTTCAGTTTAAGTATTGCATTAGTTAGGCAATTAGGAGGAAACAGCCATTGTAATAGTAGCAAGCAAGGGTTAATAGCGGACACCAGAGAGAAAGTTTGTTTGATATGGTTATCACACAGTTCTAGGTAATAAGGCTTTAATAACTCTGTTAGATGAAGCTGTACCTTAGAATCAGGATCACCTTCTTATCGGAGACTTGCGGCTGCTGAAATTAACTTGCGATGCAGAGAGATACTGTGTTCCGGTCTGCTCTGAGAATGGCGTCTGACGTCAGAGCATGAGTTGCGGCAGAGAGCCGAATGTAAGATTTCCTAATCTGTAATGGTAAGCGATATGATTTAATGTTGAAAACCAAAGGTATCTTTACCCTCCTCTCTGCAGAATCCTTAGACAAAGAAGTTGGGAGAATATGGTAATAAATCCAAGAAAACAATCTGTTATCCAATGTAGTCGTTAGTAGAAAAAAAAAAAGGCTGCAAAAGAGTCTTGCACAAGCACTGTTAGAAATTAGTAGCAAGCAGAGAAATTAGTTGTGGTATCTTAAAGACAATACTTCTGAACAGATACAGGATCTTGAATCCAAATGATATGAGAGTATTTAGGTAATTCAGGAGCTTAGCTAAAGTTGTACTACTGAGGCAGTTTTAACAAATTACTAAGCAAGGAATGACAGTTTTGCAGGTGTTATAAAGGGGGTGTGAATGCGTGATAGGTCAGTCAGAATTTAAAGGTATACACACAACTATGGAACCTGACACAGGGTACTGTCGTCTCTCACCAGCAGCAATTTGTATAGGCGCGATATCAAGTGATCAGGTACCTCCCTAGTAGTGCAGAGCATCTCAAAGGGTGTTTTACTTCTGGACAGCAGTGTTTTGTCCTGCAGGCTATTAAAATAGTGATGGAACTGTGCAGTCCAGAACCAGGATGAGAACGTCCAGTTGTCCCATTCAGCCAGCTCTTGTTGTGTCTTAATCTTTCCATCAAGTATGGTATTCGAGATAGCTGCCTCGGCTAGAGAATAGGCTAAGCTCCGATTATATGGTTTATGAGTAAGGCCATTATCTGGATTCTCCAAGACCGGTGTCACTGGGGCGTCAATTGTCGAGAGCTTCTTGTCTGTTTTCAGTAGCACATCCCACAGTCGGAAGACATCCTCCATTAGTGGATACTGTTGCATCTGTCTAGGACGCTGCTGTGCTGAGACCCATGCAAGGGAGCCAACATTGCCTCGCCTCATGATATCTCCATCCAGTCTTATCCAGATTTTATTAGGAGAGTTATGGCACCACTCTACAAGGCGCTGAAGGCCTATTGCTTTGCGATAGACGAGGAGCTGAGGGACACCAAGACCTCCCCTATCTCTAGGAAGATACATCGTGTTCCTGTTTACTCTTGGTTTAATACCACCCCAGATGTACACCTCTATTTCTGATTGCATCTGGTGCACGAGATGTGAGGCAGCTGAAAGAGGTACAGTCTGCATGATGTATAGAATCCTGGGCAGAACATTCATCTTGACAACGTGTATTCGCCCCGCCCAGGAGATATTTTTATTTTTCCAAGTTGCAAGATCTTGGGTTTTATCTTCCCTGATCTTTTTGTAGTTTATTTCTACAATCTCTTTTATGGACGGGGCCAGAACTATCCCGAGATATTTAAGCCTGCCAGGTGAAATACGGAGTGAGCATTGAGCACGTAGTGCCTCTATCGTCTCCTTAGGTTCCGTGACATTAAGGATCTCCGATTTTGTTGGATTAAGTAGGAAGTCCAAGACTTTGCCATATGCCTCAAACTCCGTAAGTGAAGCTTGCAAGGAGGATTTAGTGTTGGTTAGCGTTAGTAGAACATCATCTGCATACAATGCAATTTTATGTTCTAGATCTCCAATTTTTATACCCTCAATATCAGCATTACTTCTAATCCTGCAAGCCAGGACCTCGATGACCAAGGCAAACAGGAGGGGGGACAAGGGGCACCCCTGCCTAGTGCCATTAGTAATCTTAAAGGGCGCGGAAAGCATACCATTAACCCGAACTCGCAATGTGGGAGCTGTGTATAAGGAAAGCACGCTGTTCAGAAACTTAGGGCCAAAGCCCAACTTCCCCAGGGTATGCCGCATGAATCTCCAATTAACCCGGTCGAAAGCCTTCTCCGCATCCGTTGACACTAATGCCAACGGTGCGGAGGTAGCCTGGGCATGTGAGATCAGTTGGATGATTCTCAGTGTGTTATCGCGGGCCTCCCTCGCTGGAATAAAACCAGTCTGGTCCGGTGATACTAACCTAGGCAAGTAGCGCTTAAGACGGTTCGCCACGACCTTAGCTAAAATCTTAACATCTGAGTTAAGAAGAGATATTGGTTTGTAGCTACCTGGCAAATCTGCTGGTTTGCCTGGTTTCAGAATAACTGTGATAAATGCCTCCAGCATCGACTTGGGTAGAGTAGGCTCTTCCGTCAATAGACTGAATATGTGAAGTAAGTGTGGGACCAGTACGTCTGAAAAGATTTTATAATACTGAATGCCGAATCCGTCTGGACCAGGGCTCTTGCCAGTGGGGAGGTCCTTAATTGCTAAAATAATCTCTTCCCTCCCAAAGGGAGCGTCAAGTAACTCTCTTTCTTCTTGGGTTAGGCTCGGCATATCGACTTCTGCAAGGTAGTCTAGAATGGCTCTTTCCGAGCCAGGATCCTCTGCGTTTATGTCCCGATCTGGACCCCCTGGGTGGATATTATATAGAGTTTCATAAAACTCCTTGAATCCATTTGTGATTGATTGTCCATCCTTACATCTGTCCCCCCCCCTGTCTACCAGTTCGTAAACGTAAGACTTCAGCCGTTGGCGCGTAAGTGCTCGCGCCAAGAGCCTCCCCGCCTTATTGCTCTGCTCAAAGAAGCGCTGTCTAAGTTTTAGGGCTTTTTCTTGTTGCTCTCGCTGTAAATATTGTAGTAGGTCCATTCTGGCAGCCACTAACCCCTTTTTAAGGGTATCATTTAAAGGTGAATCTTTGTGCGCCTGTTCGGCCCGGGAAACCCCCAAAAGGAGCCCGTCATATTGTTCTTTTTTCACCCTATTCAGAGCAGCCTTACGTTTGATCAGAAGGCCCCTGACCACACACTTGTGGGCCTCCCACACAGTAGTAGGACTCAAATGATCCACAGAGTTCAGGCGAAAATATTCATTTATGTTGTTCTGTAGTTCTTGTTTATAAATGGGGTCAGCAAGGAGGGAGTCCTCCAATCTCCAAACAAATGGAGTCAACGGGGTGTCTGGCCAGTCTATAGAGCATCTGACCGGTGCATGGTCTGACCAAGTGATCGAGCCAATGCTGCTGCTGGTTGTCAACGAAAGCCCTACCGAGTCAGTAAAGAAATAGTCAATTCTAGTATATTTCACATGTGGGTGGGAGTAAAAGGTATAGTTTCTTGTCGTAGGATGCAGTGTACGCCAGACATCATGTACAACCATTTCTTTAAGTGTTTTAGTGAGATGTTTGAGTGTTTTAAGTGGAGTGCTGGAAAGGCCATCAGAGGTATCCAGTTCAGGGCAGATGGATACATTGAAGTCTCCCCCCAAAAAAATATTGCCTATTTGTATTTCTAGGATCTTATTCGCTACCCCCTTGAGGAACAAGTCCTGCGCTGTTTTGGGAAAGTATACATTAGCAAAAGTTATGGGTCTATTATACAGTGTACCTGTCAAAATTAGGTATCTGCCTTCCGGGTCTCTACAGATCTGGGCAACCCGAAAGGGGACCTTGGAGTGAAATAAAATGCCCACACCATTTTTCTTCCGAGGGCCTGATGCAAAGTATGCTTCTGGGTATTGTCGGCTGTGCCATCTAGGTTCATTATGTTTAGAGTAGTGTGTCTCCTGTAGGAAAACAACGTCCCCACCTATCCTATGGAGATCCCGAGTAACTATCGATCGCTTCCCTGGGTTGTTCAAACCCTTGACATTTACAGTTATTAGGTCAATCAAATGACTATCTCTATTTCCACGTATTTGTGCCATCATGAGTGTGCTAATGTTGTTATGGAGAGGGGGGGGGGGAGAGGAAAAAAAAAAAAAAAGGGGGGGGGGGAGGGGGGAGGAGAGAGGAGGAGAGATGTAAATTATACAAGAAGGGAAAAGAATGGAAAAGAGGTAGAGGTTAAAGGAAAATAAGGATTATAGTTATAAAGGGGTTAAGATTAAATAATAAAATGTAGATGAGGCTAGCTGATCGCTAGCTACGTAATGAAAAGTTTTGGTAAAGTTCCCCAAAATCGGGGTAGCAACAATAAAGTCAACAATAAATTCAAAATAGATACTTGAATAATACAACAGAGGGTAGTAACCCTATTACTCTCATTAATAAACGCTTATATTTGTAAGAAAAAATTCTTTGTAAGAAAAAGGCAATTGGTGTACCTATATTAACAATAAACCACTTTAACATTTTATGCTATTAAACCTAAATTAGAGCAGTATCCTCCCCCGGCGTATACTACAGATTCGTAGGCAGGCCCCGAGAGTTTCCCAGAGGCCCGACCAATGCCAGTATAACTATCCATCTGGTGCATAGGCCAAGGTCAGGAGACTACGCTCATTGAGATAGATAAAACTGAATTGACAGAATCTAGTAAAAGCAATCTAGCTTATGAACACATATCAAGACATACATAGCAATTTAAATGCACTGTTGGTGAGAGTCCTTCAGTCCAGAGCAATCAGTTAATAGTGCATCACATATGTGCAGGATCTATCCTCTGGATTAAAAGTTCTTTGGTGTATGCATATATACAACAATTTCAATCTGGAAGATTACTATTTTAAACCTAGTAAAAGCAATCTAACTTATGAACACATATCAAAACATACATTGCAATTTAAGTGCACTGCAGGTGAGAGTCCTTCAGTCCAGAGCAATCAGTTACTAGTGCATCACATATGTGCAGGATCTATCCACAACACAATAATTGTCACTTATGTGTCTGGTTCGATCTTCACGTAAACTCCCAAGTTTCTCCATCATACATAAGATGATGTTGAAGGATCTACAAGCCAGGCTCACGGCCTGTTCAGTTGTGCTTCTGCCTCCTCCAACCCCGGTTCCTGGGGATGTGGGTTCCGATTTGGAGCTGGCGGTCTTATTTGTAGGCCTAAAGTTTGATTGAAGTTTTGTAGATCTGCCTGCGTTTTAAAGGTGGCTGTCGTACCATTTTTAGAAGCAATGATACAGGTGGGGAATCCCCATCTATACTGTATTTTCTGCGCTTGTAGTGTTGAAGTGATGTAACGCAGGTCTCTTCGCTTCTGGAGCGTAGACGGACAGAGGTCTGTATAGACCTGGATCTCAGATCCCTCATAAGTAACATGTTGTTTGTTTCTTGCGTGCCCCAAAACTTCCTCCTTGTCCCTATAGGATAGCATTCTAACTATAATATCTCTTGGTGGGGCTCTTGAGGGTGGTTTAGGCCTAAGAGCCCTGTGAGCCCACTCTATTTGGATATCTTCTGCGGCTGGGGAATTCTTGATGTATCTAAATAGGTCTTGAATATACTCTAAAATATCTGGGGGGCCAACTGTCTCTGGGATCCCTCTAAGTCGTAGGTTGTTGCGCCTACTTCTATTTTCAAGGTCCTCAAGACGCTCAGTTAGGCTATGCACAATTGTTTCCTGGGACTGTAAGCAGCTAGACTGGTGTTGCAGGTCGGAGCGCAATGTTTCTTGTGTCTCTTCGACTTCTGTCACCCTGTGGTCTATGGCAGTGATGTCTTGCTTAATTTCGCTGAACATGCGCTTTACATCTAACATTGCCTCTCTAATATCATGTTTAGATGACAGGTGCTTAATGTCCTCCTTTGTGAGATAGGCAGGTTGTGTTGTATCTGAACTGTTTGGTTGCGTTGTATTATTTTGACCAACTGTGCCAGTATGTTCCTTAGATACCCCAGGGGTTATTTCAGGTGTGATAAGGTAATTCTCCATGTTAGAGGATTGTGAGCCCTTGTGGGGTTTAGTAACCCTCCTATTGGACATATCTTCCCCCTGTTGTGTATCCAAAGGAACGTTATACCCAGACTTCCTGATCTGCAGACCAGATTAATATTGTCCCAGAATAAGATTATTGCTGAATCAGCTATTGTCTCAATCACTCTCAGTCTAGTTTGCGTGCTGTGTGACAGTCTGCACAATCCTCAGGACTCAGCGTGTTTTCCCCTGTGTAGGTGAAGGGTTATATGACCCTATTTGAGCAGCGGGGTTATTTACACCTTCCCAACAGTCCTAAAAAATTTTTTATAGTGCTAAGTGTGTGTTTTAACATACGGGACTCACCCGCTCTGCAGCATCCGCCTTCTGCGTGCCCGGGGCCTGTGTGAGGGATGGCCGTGTGCTGGTCGGATGATATCAGCAGTGGTCAAAGCCGCTATTCGATCTTGCGCTGCTCACCTCTAAGCAAAGGTCCTTGCCGGTGCTGGGGATGAGACTATTGATCGCCCATGAAGTGCAGCTTGTCAAAGGAGCGGTTACAGCTGCGTAGGCCCGAGTTGCGCCGCAGCGTGTATTCGGCGTTCTAGTAAGTGTCCCAAAAGTCTCACAGGAGGGATCCCACTGGTGCCCGATGTTCCTCCGTAATTCAGGGCTTAAAGGTACAAGTGTGGTCTATTTGCTAAGCTTATATGTGCCTTTTTCTAGCTAATGAGAGGTCTAGGGCTTCAGAGCTCGCTTAACATGCGGCCATTAGGTTTCCTGGCCAGGCTCCGCCCCCCCCCCACGCTGTTACGCTTTTAAGGAAAGAGCGGGAGAATCTGTCATCAGATCATTTATCAAACTTATGTGGAAAGTGCTTGTTCGTTGTGGAATTACTTGTGATGGCGCAGTTTGATGCGATTTTTGACCAACTTACGTTGGAAGCTGCTAAAATGGGCCCTACCTGGCTCGAGGATAAGTTACGTCCCTTGTTTGGTCCTGATATCGAACCGAAGGATGATATGGAGGACGCTGCTTCGAGACCCGTGAGGCGTTCGAGGCCCCCAGTTCGTTTGGATCCGGATTCGGAGGGGAATAATGGCGGACGGAGAAGACCCAGCCCCAGTCCGGGGTTAAAGGCGGCCATGAGGAAGAAGTCAAGTTCTAGTTCCGGAAGTCGGCAGGCCGGAGCTGAGGTCGCGGAGACTGCTATGCTGTCTGGGAGCATTAGTTCCCTACCGGAGCAAGTTGAAGTGCCTGTAAAGAAGGGTGATTCTTTGCCTAAGGGTAAGACGGCCAATTTAGGCCAAAAAGTGGTATTTAAGGGGAAGAGGCAAGTTAGTAAAGGTGACGGCCCGCCAAGGCCTAGTTTATCGTGTGGTGGTAAGGAGCAAGTGAGTGGCGGTAGGTTAGGAAGTGTTTTAGTGAGAAAGAGGGGTGATGAATTGAAGGTGTCAGGTACGACTGTGCTGTCTCAGGCGGTTGAGGAGCAGTTACATAATGTTTCAAAAACGGCCCAGATTTTAAGGCCTAGTAGCAATTTTGAGGAACAGGCTTATCGAGTGTTAGATGGTCTTCAGGAATCCTGGACGGATAATATCAGGCTTGATATGGAGGACGGCGTTCCGGGTGCGGAACGTTTTAATGCAAGGGGAGAAAAAGCAGGGGTGAGTACGGCCAACAATTTTAATTTTGGTCATCGGGGGATGATGGGACGGAGGCATAACAATACATTTCATAGCTCGGTTAATTCTGTTCAACGTCCAAACAGGTCTGGGATTGGGAGAATACAAGGTAGAGGTAGACAACGCAAGAGGTATGGGGATTTAAGGGGTGAAGGGTTTGAGGTTTCATCTGCTAAGAGGGGTAAGGGTGTTTTAGTGGATAGTAGGTTGGGTATGTCTACGGCTAGTAGGGGCATTGGAATTTGGGCACCTTCAGGGGGTTTGTCACATGTTTCTGTTTTGTCGGTTAAGCCTGAGATGAAGTGGGATGACCGTGATATGGGCCTTTGGCTAAAAGTGATGACCCCTTTAAGTTCTTCGCAGCCTTTTCGCGGGGGTGCCGGCGGGTCACTTCAAAGTGGGTCGTCGGCAACAGTCAAAAAAGGTTTCTGTTTTGCTTTCAATGAAAAGTTTTGCAAATGGGGATCGGCTTGTAAATTCAGACTTGAATGCTCAGGGTGTGGGGGATCCCACCCTTCCATCAAGTGTTTCAAAAAGAACAAATTGGGAGGAACCCAGGAGCTACCTGAAAAAGGGATTAACTCCGGTGAGGTTAAGCGGGATGGAGCTGTGGCTCGTACTCTACGCTAAACAGAAGGGCTTTGGTGAAAAAGCCTTGTTATTGCTGCATGGTTTTGAGTTTGGTTTTAGAATCCTATCTTCAGGGGGTGTTGTTCATTACAGGGGTAACCTTAAGTCTGCTAGGGAATGGCCAGATGTTGTTAGGAGTAAGCTCGAGAAGGAGGTTTCTTTGGGTCGAATGGCAGGTCCTTTTAAAGTTTCTCCTATCCCCCATTTGCGTATTTCACCCTTGGTAGTGGTTCCTAAGAAGGAACCTGGTAAATTTCGTCTTATTCACCACTTATCTTTTCCAAAGGGTGGGTCTGTGAATAATGATATTCCGGAAGAATTATCGTCTGTGTTTTATACATCATTTGATATGGCAGTTAATCTGGTTAGAGAGGCAGGTCAATTTGCTTTAATGGCTAAAGTGGATATTGAGGCAGCCTTTCGGTTACTTCCGGTTCATCCTTCTTCCCATTATCTATTGGGTTGTTGTTTTGATGGTTTTTTCTACATTGACCTTTGCCTCCCGATGGGTTGTTCTATTTCTTGTTCATTGTTTGAGTGTTTTAGTTCCTTTTTAGAATGGGTTGTTAAATTTAAGTCAGGATTCTCTTCTGTAGTTCATTATTTGGATGATTTTCTTTTTGTTGGTCCTCCTGATTCGGATGTTTGTTTGAAGTTAAGGGATTGTTTTTATTCGATGGCATCTGAATTTGGGGTTCCTATTGCAATGGAAAAGTCTGAGGGTCCAGTTACGGCCCTTAAATTCTTGGGTATTACAATTGATTCCAAAAAATGGAATGTAGGTTACCTTTGGAAAAGATTGTGGACTTGTCAGAAATGATGCAGCATTTTTTGGGGGTCCGTAAGGTGACTCTGAGGGAAATGCAATCTCTGCTGGGAAAATTGAATTTTGCTTGCAGAATCATTCCCATTGGTAGAGTTTTTTCTAGAAGAATGTCATTGGCTACGTCTGGTGTTAGTAAGCCTCATCATTTTGTAAGGATTAAAAAAGGTCACAAGGATGATTTTAAAGTTTGGTTGGAGTTCCTTAAAAATTTTAATGGAGTTGCAATCTTTATGGAAGTTAGGATCTCTAATGTTGATTTGGATTTGATAACAGATGCAGCTGGTGGTGTTGGTTTCGGGGCTTATTTTCAGGGTCATTGGTGTGCAGAGGTGTGGCCTCAAGAATGGGTGGGGTTGAGTTTAACTCGTCACCTAGTCTTCCTTGAATTATTTCCGATTCTGGTGGCTTTGTTTGTGTGGGAAGTTGATTTGGTGAATAAATCCATATTGTTCCACACGGATAATATGGGCGTTGTTTCTGCTATTAATTCATTATCTGTGTCATCATTGCCAGTTTTGCGTTTATTGAGAGTACTGGTCTTGAAATGTTTAAGTATGAATGTTTTTGTCAGGGCAAAGCATATCCCTGGTAAGCTTAATTTGATAGCAGATTCTTTATCTCGTTCACAGTGGTGTCGCTTTCGAGAGCTGGCTCCTCAGGCGGATGTAGCTGGAGCGAAGTTTCCGGCCCAACTTTGGAAGCTTGGGATGGAGGATTGGCTGAATTAATTAAAAAGTCTTTGGCTCCAGGTACTTGGGTGTCCTATGTATCAGTCTGGAGGGAATGGGAAATGTGGTTATGTCAGGCTGAAATCAAAGAAGGGTCTGATGATGTCACGGGTTGCTTATTGGAACGGATGTGGCATTGGGGAACCTTGGGTTTGTCACCATCTAATATGGAGAAAAGATTGGTGGCCCTAGCTTTTAGATTCCGTTTATTAGGCCTGCCTGACATTACAAAGGTTTTTTGGGTACGTCAAGTCCTTAAAGGTTTGAAGAAAAAGGCAAAGGTTAGAGATAAGAGAAGGCCTATTACATTTTCTTTACTTGAAAAATTTGGGTAGTATTGGCTGAGGTTTGTGCATCAGCATTCGAAGTAATATTGTTTAGAACGGCCTTTGTATTGGCCTTTTTTGGGGCTTTTAGGCTTTCTGAATTGGTAAGCCCTAGCAGGAAAGTTTCTGGAGGTTTACAAAAAGAAGATGTAATATGGAACGAGAGCAGGGTTGAAATCTTACTGAGAAGTAGTAAAACAGATATCTATGGGAAAGGCAAGAATATAGTGCTGTTCCCTAGCGGTGGAGAGATATGTCCTTGTCAGGTAATGATGCTTTATGGGTCCTTACGGCCTTTGCAAGATGGCCCTTTGTTGGTTCACTCAGATGGTTCCTTTTTGTCACAGTATCAATTTAGAGCCATTCTGAAGGGTTCAATTGTTTTATTGGGTTTTAATCCATTAGAGTTCGGGTCTCACTCATTTCGTATAGGAGCTGCTACTGAAGCTACTATGCTAGGTCTCAGAGAGGATATAGTGAAAAAGATTGGTAGATGGGGTTCAAGTCGTTATAAATCTTATGTTAGACCTGATTTGAGGGTTTAAAAAAAAAAAAAAAAATGTTAATAGAGTGAATGTTTTGGAATGCTTGAGCTGAAATCATCCTGAATACTCTCTTTATTTCTTTTATTTCAGGTGTGAGGATCGTATGGGTGATGGGGCATTCATTTATATATTGGGCCAATGCTGAGGCCAGTAAGAAAATGGGCGGCCTTCAGCTCCGGTGTCCAGTTGGTCAATTGGAGGTCAAATGGTTTGGGATTAGGGGTATGTGCTGGGAACTTCTGTTTCCAGTGTTTCTAGATTACAGCAAGGTTTTCCATCACCCGGATGTTTTGATATTGCATTTGGGGGGGAATGATTTGGGTATGATTCCTCAAAAAGAATTAGTGAGAAGAATTAAAAGGGATTTGGGCAATATAAAAGAGCTTTATCCTGGGATAAAAATAGTCTGGTCACAGATTACTCCTCGACTGGTTTGGAGATCAGCGTGGGATTATCATAGGTTGGAAAAGAGCCGTAAGAAAGTTAACAAAATAGTTAGCTCTTTCGTAAGAAGGTTGGGGGGGGGTTGTTGTTTTCCACCCAGATTTTGAAGTGGAAGGGGCTGAGGAATTCTATCTAAAAGATGGTGTACACTTTAATCAATTTGGGCTGCAGCTATTTCTTTTTGATATAAAAGAAGCGTTGGGCAAAATTTTGGGTTTGGCGGGACTGGGCTGTTCGGTCAGTCCAGTCGGTGGCGGGGGTGCTAGTTCCCAGACAAATATGGTAAGCAATATGGCCAAGTGATTTGGAGGATTTTAAGTAGTTGCCTCTCCATGGGGTGAGCGGGCAACTGGTTTTATAGGGGCAAGGGGTTCCCTATTAAAGTGTAGGTGTCCTTGGACGGACTCATCGGGGATATAGTTGAGTCCAGTTTTTGAATAACGGCCATCTTGTTTTGTGGGTTTGGGAATTAGCACCGCTGTGGGGAATTGACATTTTGATTTGGAATGTTATTTATGAACATCAGGTTTGTTCTGTTAAATGTTTGGAAATATTTATTATACAATATTTAACTTATGTTATTAATAAAATGGCTGCGGCCAATTTTTATACCAAAGTTGTGTGTAACTCTTATTTATAGCAATTAAGTTATTTAATAAATGTTATAAGGTTAGGCCGGGGATTGACAACTTTAAAGGTCAGGGAGCCCCTGGGAGTTCGAAGTAACGGAAAGGGGACTTGACCGTTGGAGGAATTAGGCCTAGTGTGTGATTGGTTGGGAGTCTGTAAAGGGGCGGGCTTAGCACGCGCTGTTACGCTTTTAAGGAAAGAGCGGGAGAATCTGTCATCAGATCATTTATCAAACTTATGTGGAAAGTGCTCCCTCCCTAATTTTTGTTTTCCTTCCTTGTTTCGTGTTCGTTGCAGCAAGGCGGGGGTGCTAGTTCCCAGACAAATATGGTAAGCAATATGGCCAAGTGATTTGGAGGATTTTAAGTAGTTGCCTCTCCATGGGGTGAGCGGGCAACTGGTTTTATAGGGGCAAGGGGTTCCCTATTAAAGTGTAGGTGTCCTTGGACGGACTCATCGGGGATATAGTTGAGTCCAGTTTTTGAATAACGGCCATCTTGTTTTGTGGGTTTGGGAACTAGCACCGCTGTGGGGAATTGACAGTTTGATTTGGAATGTTATTTATGAACATCAGGTATGTTCTGTTAAATGTTTGGAAATATTTATTATACAGTATTTAACTTATGTTATTAATAAAATGACTGCGGCCAATTTTTATACCAAAGTTGTGTGTAACTCTTATTTATAGAAATTAAGTTATTTAATAAATGTTATAAGGTTAGGCCAGGGATTGACGACTTTAAAGGTCATGTAAATTGTTTGTACACAAGCAAAAGCCGGCACACACAAACCTCAGGATTTCCGATATTGAGATTACGTTAAATTCTTCTGCCTATAGGCCACAATGGAGCGTACTAACACTTATCAATCACATGCTAACCTTAGACAACGTGCGCCCAAACCGATGTGAGTTACAAATATTTCACATTCCAATGTTCTTCACATAGAAAAAAATGTTCTCTTTCTTTTTAAATGTATATTTATATATGTATCTGATTATTTATTTGTAAAATATATATTTGTACGAAAATATATAGGTATTGATACATATAGGAATATATATTTAAAAATACTAAGGACATTTTCTTCTAAGTGAAGAACATTGGAATGTAAAATATTTACAGTAAATACACAGTAAAACACTGTCACCTTGATTATGAGTTTTGAGCGACATAAGGAAAGTAACGAACGCAACAAAAGTGGCGTTATTTAATTCCCTATAGCGCTGCCATTACAAGTTTTAAAAAACCTGGCTTGTGCGGGCGATATGGCTGCATTGAGCTCCATACCACACACAAAAGCAGCACTTTTTTGACGTGCTCGTGCATGCGTTCCCCATAGACATCAATGGGGAGAGCCGGCAAAAAAAAAAATCTAACACCTGCGATTGCGGAAACAAAGGCCTAGATTTGGATTTTGGCGTTACCCGTGAAAACCAGCGTTAGAGGCTCCTAACGCTGGTTTTAGGCTACCTCAGGTATTTGGAGTCACTCAAAAATGGGTCTAACGCTCACTTTTCAGCCGCGACTTTTCCATACCGCAGATCCCCTTACGTCAATTGCGTATCCTATATTTTCAATGGGATCTTTCTAACTCCGGTATTTAGAGTCGTGTCTGAAGTGAGCGTTAGACATCTAACGACAAAACTCCAGCCGCAGGAAAAAAGTCAGTAGTTAAGAGCTTTCTGGGCTAACGCCGGTTTATAAAGCTCTTAACTACTGTACTTTAAAGTACACTAACACCCATAAACTACCTATGTACCCCTAAACCGAGGCCCCCCCACACTCGATTAAATTTTTTTAACCCCTAATCTGCCGACTGCCACCTATGTTATACTTATGTACCCCTAATTTGCTGCCCCTAACACCGCCGACCCCTATGTTATATTTATTAACCCCTAACCCGCCCCCCACAACGTCGCCGCCAGCTACCTACAATAATTAACCCCTAATCTGCCGAGCGGACCGCACCGCTATTATAATAAAGTTATTAACCCCTAATCCGCCTCACTAACCCTATAATAAATAGTATTAACCCCTAATCTGCCCTCCCTAACATCGCCGACACCTAACTTCAATTATTAACCCCTAATCTGACGACCGGAGCTCACCGCTATTCTAATAAATGGATTAACCCCTAAAGCTAAGTCTAACCCTAACACTAACACCCCCCTAAGTTAAATATAATTTAAATCTAACGAAATAAATTAACTCTTATTAAATAAATTATTCCTATTTAAAGCTAAATACTTGCCTGTAAAATAAATCCTAATATAGCTACAATATAAATTATAATTATATTATAGCTATTTTAGGATTAATATTTATTTTACAGGTAACTTTGTATTTATTTTAACCAGGTACAATAGCTATTAAATAGTTAAGAACTATTTAATAGCTAAAATAGTTAAAATAATTACAAAATTACCTGTAAAATAAATCCTAACCTAAGTTACAATTAAACCTAACACTACACTATCAATAAATTAATCAAATAAACTACCTACAATTACCTACAATTAACCTAACACTACACTATCAATAAATTAATTAAATACAATTCCTACAAATAAATACAATTAAATAAACTAGCTAAAGTACAAAAAATAAAAAAAAACTAAGTTACAAAAAATAAAAAAAATATTTACAAACATAAGAAAAATATTACAACAATTTTAAACTAATTACACCTACTCTAAGCCCCCTAATAAAATAACAAAGCCCCCCAAAATAAAAAAATGCCCTACCCTATTCTAAATTACTAAAGTTCAAAGATCTTTTACCTTACCAGCCCTGAACAGGGCCCTTTGCGGGGCATGCCCCAAGAAGTTCAGCTCTTTTGCCTGTAAAAAAAACATACAATACCCCCACCCAACATTACAACCCACCACCCACATACCCCTAATCTAACCCAAACCCCCCTTAAATAAACCTAACACTAAGCCCCTGAAGATCATCCTACCTTGTCTTCACCTCACCAGGTATCACCGATCCGTCCTGGCTCCAAAATCTTCATCCAACCCAAGCGGGGGCTGGCGATCCATCATCCGGTGGCTGAAGAGGTCCAAAAGAGGCTCCAAAGTCTTCATCCTATCTGGGAAGAAGAGTAGTTCCGGACCGGCAACCATCATCTTCCAAGCGGCATCTTCTATCTTCATCCGATGAGGACCGGCTCCATCCTGAAGACCTCCGACGCGGACCCATCTTCATCCGGCGACGTTAAACTGAAGAATGAAGGTTCCTTTAAGAGACATCACCAAAGATGGCGTCCCTCGAATTCCGATTGGCTGATAGGATTCTCCGATCAGCCAATAGAATGCAAGCTCAATCTGATTGGCTGATTGGATCAGCCAATTGGATTGAACTTGATTCTGATTGGCTGATTCCATCAGCCAATCAGAATATTCCTACCTTAATTCCGATTGGCTGATAGAATCCTATCAGCCAATCAGAATTCGATGGACGCCATCTTGGATGACGTCCCTTAAAGGAACCTTCATTCTTCAGTTGGACGTCGCCAGATGAAGATGGTTCCGCGTCGGAGGTCTTCAGGATGGAGCCGGTCCTCATCGGATGAAGATAGAAGATGCCGCTTGGAAGATGATGGTTGCCGGTCCGGATCTACTCTTCTTCCCGGATAGGATGAAGACTTTGGAGCCTCTTCTGGACCTCTTCAGCCAGCGGATGATGGATCGCCAGCCCCAGCTTGGGTTGGATGAAGATTTTGGAGCCAGGACGGATCGGTGATACCTGATAAGGTGAAGACAAGGTAGGATGATCTTCAGGGGCTTAGTGTTAGGTTTATTTAAGGGGCGTTTGGGTTAGATTAGGGGTATGTGGGTGGTGGGTTGTAATGTTGGGAGCGGGTATTGTATGTTTTTTTTACAGGCAAAAGAGCTGAACTTCTTGGGGCATGCCCCGCAAAGGGCCCTGTTCAGGGCTGGTAAGGTAAAAGAGCTTTGAACTTTAGTAATTTAGAATAGGGTAGGGCATTTTTTTATTTTGGGGGGCTTTGTTATTTTATTAGGGGGCTTAGAGTAGGTTTAATTAGTTTAAAATTGTTGTAATATTTTTCTTATGTTTGCAAATATTTTTTTATTTTTTGTAACTTGTATTTATTTGTAGGAATTGTATTTAATTAATTTATTGATAGTGTAGTGTTAGGTTAATTTTAGGTAATTGTAGGTAGTTTATTTGATTAATTTATTGATAGTGTAGTGTTAGGTTTAATTGTTACTTAGGTTAGGATTTATTTTACAGGTAATTTTGTAATTATTTTAACTATTTTAGCTATTAAATAGTTCTTAACTATTTAATAGCTATTGTACCTGGTTAAAATAAATACAAAGTTACCTGTAAAATAAATATTAATCCTAAAATAGCTATAATATAATTATAATTTATATTGTAGCTATATTAGGATTTATTTTACAGGTAAGTATTTAGCTTTAAATAGGAATAATTTATTTAATAAGAGTTAATTTATTTCGTTAGATTTAAATTATATTTAACTTAGGGGGGTGTTAGTGTTAGGGTTAGACTTAGCTTTAGGGGTTAATACATTTATCAGAATAGCGGTGAGCTCCGGTCGTCAGATTAGGGGTTAATAATTGAAGTTAGGTGTCGGCGATGTTAGTGAGGCGGATTAGGGGTTAATAACTTTATTATAGTAGCGGTGCGGTCCGCTCGGCAGATTAGGGGTTAATAAGTGTAGGCAGGTGGGGGCGACGTTGTGGGCGGCAGATTAGGGGTTAATAAATATAATATAGGGGTCGGCGGTGTTAGCGGCAGCAGATTAGGGAGACATAAGGATAATGTAAGTAGCAGCGGTTTACGGAGCGGCAGATTAGGGGTTAAAAATAAAATGCAGGTGTCAGCAATAGCGGGGGCGGCAGATTAGGGGTTAATAAGTGTAAGGTTAGGGGTGTTTAGACTCGGGGTACATGTTAGAGTGTTAGGTGCAGACGTAGGAAGTGTTTCCGCATAGCAAACAATGGGGCTGCGTTAAGAGCTGAAAGCGGCTTTTTTGCAGGTGTTAGGTTTTTTTTCAGCTCAAGCAGCCCCATTGTTTTCTATGGGGGAATCGTGCACGAGCACGTTTTTGAGGCTGGCCGCTTGCGTAAGCAACTCTGGTATCGAGAGTTGAAGCTGCGTTAAAAATGCTCTACGCTCCTTTTTTGGAGCCTAACACAGCCTTTATGTGGACTCTCAATACCAGAGTTATTTTTATGGTGCGGCCAGAAAAAACCCGGCGTTAGATTTTCGGGTTGTTACCGACAAAACTCCAAATCTAGCCGAAAAGCTCCGTAATGCAGAACCATTGATGTCTATGGGGAAAAAGAAACTACAGTTTAACCCTAACACCTTAACATAACTCCCGAGTCTAAACACCCCTAAGCTGCCACCACCAACATCGCCGACGCCTGCCTACAGTTATTAACCAATAATCTGCCGCTTCCGATATCGCCGCAACCTAAATAAAATTATTAACCCCTAATCTTCCGCTCCCTATATCGTCGCCACTATACTAAAGTTATTAACCCACATTCTGCCGCACCCCAACATCGCCGCAACTATATTAAAGTTATTAACCCCTATTCCGCAGCTCCGGATATCGCTGCCACCTAAATAAAGCTATTAACCCCTAAACCTCTGGCCTCCCACAGTACTACCACTAAATAAACCTATTAACCCCTAAACCGCCAGCCCCCCACATCAAAACAACCTAAATTAAACTATTAACCCCTAACCCTAAACTTAACCCTAACCCTAACACCTTCTAACTTTAAAATAATTTAAATAGATCTAAACTAAAGTTACAATTATTAACTAAATAATACCTATTTAAAACTAAATACATACTTACCTGTGAAATAAAACCTAAGATAGCTACAATATATCTAATAGTTATATTGTAGCTAGCTTAGGTTTTATTTTTATTTCACAGGTAAGTTTGTATTTATTTTAACTAGGTAGACTAGTTAGTAAATAGTTATTAACTATTTGCTACTTACCTAGCTAAAATAAATACAAACTTACCTGTGAAATCAAACCTAACCTACCTTAAACTAAAACCTACCATTACAAAATATAAAAAAAAACCTACCATTACAAAAAAAAACTAAATGATCCCAAAAAAATTAAGATTATTCCTATTCTAATACCCTTAAAAAAAAACACCCCAAAATAAAAAAAAGCCTAATCTAGAGTAAACTTTCAAGGGCCCTTAAAAGGGCCTTTTGTAGGGCATTGCCCTAAGATAAACAGCTCTTTTGCTCCAAAAAAATACAAACACCCCCTAACACTATACAAACCCCACCCCCCAAACTACCAAGGGCCCTTAAAAGGGCCTTTTGTAGGGCACTGCCCTAAGTTAAACAGCTCTTTTGCTGAAAAAAAAAACTAAAAATACACATTACACAAAATAGAAAAAACCCTAGCCTACAATAAACTACCAATGGCCCTTAAAAGGGCCTTTTGTGGGGCATTGCCCCAAAGATATCAGCTCTTTTACCTGTAAAAAAAACACAAAGACCCCTCAACAGTAAAATCCACCACCCAACCAATCCTCCCCAAATAAAAAAACTATCTAAAATAACCTAAGCTAACCATTACCCTGAAAAGGGCATTTGTATGGGCATTGCCCTTAAATGGGCATTTGTATGGGCATTGCCCTTAAATGGGCATTTAGCTCTTTTACATTGCCAAAACCCTAATCTAAAAAAAAAACCTACCCAAAAAAACGTTAAAAAAACCTAACACTAACTCAGAACGATCCACTTACAGTTGTTGAAGTCCCGCTTGAAGGAACCATCCATCCGGCGAAGTCATTCATCTAGGCGGCCTCTTCTATCTTCATCCAGCCGGCGAAGTCCTCATTAAAGCAGCAAGACATCTTCATCCAGACGGCAACTTCGATCTTCATCCAGCCGGCCTGGAGCGGGTCAATCCTGAAGACATCAGGCACGGAGCATCCTCTTCATACAGTCATCGCCGTATACTGATTTTTCAATGCAAGGGATGCGATTCAAGATGGTGTCCCTTGCATTCCTATTGGCTGAAAAATTTGAATCAGCCAATAGGAATTAGGGCTGCTAAAATCCTATTGGCTATTCAAATCAGCCAATAGGATTTAAGCAGCTCTCATTCTATTCGCTAATTTGAACAATATTTAAATAGTGTTTGCAATGCGGGAGGGCGGTGGTTTAGGGGTTAATAGATTTATTATAGTGGCGACAATGTTGGGGAGCGGTGGAATAGCGGTTAATACATTTTATTAGTGGCGGCAATGTTGGAAGCGGCAGATTAGGGGTTAATGTGTTTATTCTAGTGTTTGCAATGCGGGAGGGCCTCGGTTTAGGGGTTAATAGGTAGTTTATGGGTGTTTGTGTGCTTTTTAACACTTTAGTTATGCATTTTATGCTACAGCTTTGTAGCGTAAAACCCATAACTACTGACTTTAGATGGCGTTACGGATCTTATCGTTTTAGAGTGTAACGCTCACTTTTTAGCCTCACCGCAAAACTCGTAATACCAGCGCTATGGGAGTCCCATGAAAAAACGTAATTTTTACGAGTGCGGTACTGATGTTGCTTTACAGGCTAAAAGGTGTGCGGTACACCTATACCAACAAGATTTGTAACGGCTGCGGTGCTGTTTTAACGCTGAAAATTCCATATTTTCAGCGTTATGAGCCACAACGCAAAACTCGCAATCTAGGTGAATATTACATATCAAAATTAAATAAAAATGATTTTTATGTTTAAAGGTATTTGAGTGGAAAGGGCTCCAAAGTGTGTGTGTGTATATACATATATATATATATATATATATATATATATATATATATATGCCTTTCCATCTAAACACCTTGTCATATACTATATATATGTATGCCCTTATAAACTATTTTAATTAATATTTATAAGAATATTTTTTATTAGATAGTGTATATATAAGTGTAAAACTTTTATATTAGCCCTAACTCTTTACACTAGATCTTCAGTTGTGCTAATGCTAACCAGATAAGCGCAAATTTAGATTGTACTCGGCAGTATGCATTTACTTTCAGATTGTAATACATGTGCAAGTTAGCATGGCCGTGATATTGTAATATCGCGACCACACTAACATTAGCACTCCACTGTTAATCTAGCCGTAAATGTATGCTAGACTTAATGATGTATTCAAAGCAAAGATAAGCCAAAGAGGCCCATTTATCAAGCTCCGAATGAAGCTTGAGGGCCTGTGTTTCTAAAGACCGCTGCTCCATAGCCCTGTCCGCCTGCTCAGAGCAGGCGGACAGAGATCGCCACAATTCAACCCGATCGAATACGATAGAGTTGATTGACACCTCCCTGATTCTGCAGGGGGCGGCGTTGCACCAGCAGCTCACAAGAGCTGCTAATGCAATGCTGAATACGGAGAACGTATTGCTCTCCGCATTCAGCAAGGTCTGTCGGACCTGATCCGCACTGTCGTATCAGGTCCGACAGACCTTTGTTAAATAGGCCTCATAGAATAACATGTAGCTGTATTTTTACCATTATATTAGTTATTTAAATATTGATGATATAAGTGTATATAAGTGTAGAAATGTATTTTCTATAAAGTACTCTAGATTCTATAAAGTAATGGGTGCCACCATGTTTGAGCTAGTTTTCTATGTATCTCTATCTCTAGGGAACAATTAGGGAACGATATATAAACCAGGCAATAAAGTAGATTATGTGTAAACAAAGCTGTGTGGAAACCCACACAGCATTGTTTGTATTAGTCTGTTTTATTGCCAGATTTATATATGTTCCTAATTGTTTCCAGAAAGACAGTGAGATAAGGTTAAAACTTCAGTTTATACATGGCGGTGTCTATTACTTTATAGAAAAAACAATAATTTTCAGAGGTAAAATACAGGAAAAGGGGACAAAATAAATAATGAAAGTATTTTTAACTACACATAATGTTATATTACAATCATATATTGTGTAATATCCCTTTAAAAGGTTTGTAAAAAAACCTTAGAAAATTTCACTTAAAGATCATGTGACACTCTTTTTTTATAGTTTTTAATTTGTTTTGTTCTGTTTGTTTTACTTTGTTCCTCAATTTTCTACCTCAAACAGCGGCTACTGATATGGATTGAAATGATTTAGAGAATATGAAGAAAAGAAAAGAAAAAATAAATACACACACCTGAGCCCCCGTTATCACATGGGAATTCTGCTAAACTGAAATTCAGGCCAAAGTTTGTATAACCATGTAATTTATGACAATGTAAGAATGGTTGTACTGTGTGCTATTTTATCTTAGATATTATTAATAAAAAAGGTTACTTAAGAAATAGGTCATGCAGTGTTGGTGAGTAAACTAAAATCATTCCCTCAATGTGTTTAAAGTTTCCTTAAAACTTTAATTGTGTATACTGAGCCATGTAAATCAGATGGACTAATTGATCAGTCTTGTCATTTCAACACTCTTTTTTGTTCCGAAAATTTTGTTTCCAAGACCTATGGACTATTTTCCTTCATTCTTTCAGCACACCAATAAGTCTGATTTTGTTTTCCCTTATGATATTTCCATGCATTAAAGATGTTAAAACACACAAACTCAGAAACAACATCACAGTTAGAGAAGTGAAAGTATAGAGTATGGAGAAGTGAAAGCTGAAGTATGGAGTAAGTGTTATCAGTAGTAAATGTATGTATATATATATATATATATATATATATATATATATATATATATATATATATATATATATATATATATATATATATATATATATATATATATATATATATATATATATAATAAACAGGTTGCGCACTCTCCGCTGTGAAAACATAAACTTCTATAATTGAACTGTGACGTTTCGGGGTAGTTAGCCCCTTCCTAATTACCCCGGGGCTAACTACTCCAAAACGTCACAGTTCAATTAAAGAAGTTTGTGTAAGGACCTGTTTATTTCATTTGTTTACTTTTCCTACCCAGAGCACCCCGGAAGTTGGAAGTTTATTATGTGTGCAGATCCCCTACTTGATGTTTTCCTATATTTATATGCATATATATGTAGCTAATGGCAAAAAAATAGCTGTGATGAATAAAAATTCTAAAAATGACTAGGCGTCAATCATAATCTCGTCTGATCCTTTTCATCTCTTTTTGGCCACTGATAGGCACTTTTCAAGTTTGAGCCAACCACAATGACTGTTGTGTTTTTTTGTTTTTTTGGACCCAAAACACATTTTAAGCTTGCCAAAAATTACCATTTACTTAACATTGGACAGTCCTGTTCTCAGAGATTACAATACATTTTCTCTATGCTTTCAACAGATTTTATTTTTCAGATCCATTTATCACGTAATGAATTTGACACCTAAATATACTTGAAAAAATGCAAAACTGGCCTTAAACATTTTCACTTTCTTAAATCCGGCACTGTTTTCCTTGAACGAAGATTGAATTACTCAAATTTTAGAAATACTTTCTTCTCAATCAATTATTGAAAAAAAGGAACAAAATTATTACTTTCCCAGAAATAACATTTTAAAAATGTCACTAAAGGTATAGTCTAGTCAAAATCAAACTTTCTTGATTCAGATAGAACATGCAGTTTTAAGCAACTTTCTAATTTACTCCTACTATCAATTTTTCTTCCTTCACTTGATATCTTTTAAAAAAAAAAAAAAAAAAAAGCTGTAATGTAAGCTTAGGAGCCGACCCATTTTTGGTTCAGCACCTAGGTAGCGCTTGCTGATTGTATGGCTACATTTATACACCAATCAACAAGCGCTACCCAGGTGCCGAACCGAAAATGGGTCAGCTTCTAAGCTTCCATTCCAGCTTTTTAAAATAAAGATAACAAGTGAATGAAGAAAAATTGATAATAGGAGTAAATTAGAAAGTTGCTTACAATTGCTTGCTCTATCAGAATCATGAAAGTTTAATTTTGACTATACTATCCCTTTAATATTGTTTGACAAAAAAATAACCAAGGTTTTTGGATAATAGGTTAATTTTAAATATGTTAATTATTAATGATATGATACAATGTACAAAAATATCAGTGTGAGCAACACAAACAGCTCAAATGCCCAAAAGCCTTTGAATTTCCCATTTCTATTTGAATTACAATTTTTCTTCCAATAACATGGTTCAACCAACAAAAACACATTTTTGGGAGGTTTTCCATTGGGAAATTGGCAGAATAAGGCAACTCAAAATTGGAGCACATACCGTAGACCCCAAAGTCATCTAGTGTTCTTTTTATGTAAAATTAGATTTATTTTATATTATTTTTTATTTTTTATTTTGTCAAAAATGGTATATCTTTTTTAAGTGACCCAGAAACCATCTTTAAAAAAGAGCTTCTGGTGTTCATTGAAAGGGTTTGAATAGGACTCTTTGATAAATATATATTAGCCCTGTGATTATTATTTTCTAGATGGCTTTTGCTAATATTAATTGGATCTTACTGCATACTGATCTAAATGCTGAATGTGAAAACATTTTGTCACAGGAGAAATTAAACAGTAGATGCTTAATTCTCTGCCAGAAATTGTTGGCGAAGCAAAGCCGTATCAAAATTGTTTTAGCAATGGACTTAATTTTAAATTGTTATTTAACCACACTAGCAATATTGGCATTAGCCTGTACAGAAATATATACCAATGGAACCACAACAAAAGCAATTCCATATGTATATTATTAAATTCTTATTTTTATGTATATGGTTGCTGTGTATAAACAGAATTTGAAAATAAACTCTATATACTTTCAGCATTCCTTTCAATAAATTGCCTCCTTCTGGGATCTGATTAGGAAATCGTTATTCAGCCTTAACAGGTTAAGTATTTGTAAAATATATAACAGAAAACAAAAACAAGTTCATCTTGCCAAAGGTCATAATATTTTTAAAATGCTTGATTTTAAAACACTGCATTTCGATTTTAAATTTGCATTTCAAGTTAATGCAAATAACCTTTAGTATATTCTTTATGATGTATTGAATACATTTTACTGAATCCTGATTATTATTATAATGGTAATTATGATCTCTTTATAATTAATATAATATTTCATGAGCTTCAGCCACGTTAAAAGCAAAAGCACAATATTTTCTTTTTACATTTCATTTAGCATATGTATTTAGCATAATACTATCTATAAGAACATTTTTTTTCCTGTGGTTATTAGCCATAATATTACGTGCAATTTCTTTCTAGAGCATATTTGGAATTAATTATATAAGTCATTAGTGAGGCTGCATTTATGTGAGAAGTATATCAGGAAATTAATCTTTGTATTAGTCCCTTCTTTTATTAGAATTGACCAGACAAGAGTCTACTGGAATAATTACTTTGATTTATTACAATGTTAAATGGTTGGTTAATCTGCCCTCTATATCCACAGTATTGACACAGGTTTATAATTACACCTTTCCAATTTTTGTTTGTGGAATAAATTCTACAAGTTTGATGTGTGTGATTTATTTTTGCAAGGCTTGTTATTCCAAGCTTTATACTTTCATCACTGCTCCAATGTAGCAATCACATTATTTTTCATTTACACTCCATGTTTTGTCGGCCCCTTGTGTTCAGATTGATTGCTATGACATTTTATGTGTATATTATCTCAAAATTATCTGTTTGTTGTCATTGTTCAAGGGCTGCTTGTTATTTGATTTGCCTGTAGTGTACCTGTTTTATCAGCTAAATGTGACATAATGATTGATTTAGTACAGTCTACTATCTGTATGTTGAATTGTTTGCATTTGTGTTTAATACTTTATTGAGAATAACATGGTGTAGTTCTGCTTATTAAAATATCCCTATACATGAGTAATTGACATGAAGATTCATATCTAGTGGAGCATAGGGCTTTAGATCACCTGCAATAGATTGGTCCTGGATTCATGTATTCATATACAGTAGCTCACAAAAGTGAGTACACCCCTCACATTTTTGTAAATATTTTATTATATCTTTTTATGTGACAACACTGAAGAAAGGACACTTTGCTACAATGTAAAGTAGTGAGTGTACAGCCTGTATACCAGTGTAAATTTGCTGTCTCCTCAAAATAACTCAACACACAGCCATTAATGTCTAAACTGTTGGCAACAAAAGTGAGTACAACCCTAAGTGGAAATGTCCGAATTGGGCCCAATTAGCCATTTTCCCTCCCCAGTGTCATGTGACTCGTTAGTGTTACAAGGTCTCAGGTGTGAATGGGGAGCAGGTGTGTTAAATTTGGTGTAATCGTTCTCACACTCTCTCATACTGGTCACTGTAAGTTCAACATGGCACCTCATGGCAAAGAACTCTCTGAGGATCTGAAAAAAAAGAATTGTTGCTCTACATAAAGATTGCTTAGGCTATAAAAAGATTGCCAAGTACCTGAAACTGAGCTGCAGCACAGTGGGCAAGACCATACAGCGGTTTTACAGGACAAGTTCCACTCAGAACAGGCCTCACCATAGTCGACCAAAGAAGTTGAGTGCACGTGCTCAGCGTCATATCCAGAGGTTGTCTTTGGGAAATAGATGTATGAGTGAGGCCAGCATTGCTGCAGAGGTTGAAGGGGTGGGGGTCATCCTGTCAGTGCTCAGACCATACGCCACCTCAGATTGGTCTGCATGGCTGTCGTTCCAGAAGGAAGCCTCTTCTAAAGATGATGCACAAGAAAGTCTGCAAACAGTTTGCTGAAGACAAGCATACTAAGGACATGGATTACTGGAACCATGTCCTGTGATCCGATGAGACCAGGATAAACTTATTTGGTTTAGATGGTGTCAAGTGTGTGTGGCAGCAACCAGGTGAGGAATACAAAGACAAGTGTGTCTTGCCTACAGTCAAGCATGGTGGTGGGAGTGTCATGGTCTGGGCCTGCTTGAGTACTGCCGGCACTGGGGAACTACAGTTCATTGAGGGAACCATGAATGCCAACATGTACTGTGACATACTGAAGCAGAGCATTATCCCCTCCCTTCAGAGACTGGGTCACAGGGCAGTATTCCAAGATGATAACAACCCCCAAACACACCTTCAAGACAACCACTGCCTTGCTAAAGAAGCTGAGGGTAAAAGGTGATGGACTGTCAAAGCATGTCTCCAGGAATCTTGATATATAGGGGGTAGTTATCAACGTGTCAACTTTCCTGCCTTCGCCGGCCCAATACGCCCGCCTAAGCTCGCCTACCATCGCCGCCACGGACCTGAAAAAATTCGCCTAAGTTATCAATAAATCTGTCAAAAAGCCGCGCACCAAATACGGGGCGATGAGCAGTGGATTGTGAGAGTTATCACTCATCCGATCTCGCTGCTCTTCGGCTTTTTGACAGCTTTATTGCTAGCCTGCCACTAAGCACTCAGTCTAAACTACACTGTTCTACCCCCTATACCGGCGCCCCCGGAGCCTCCTGCAACTAAATAAAGTTAGTAACCCCTAAACCGCCGCTCCTAGACCCCGCCACAACTCTTATAAATGTATTAACTCCTAAACCGCCGCTACCAGACACCGCCGCAAACTACATTATACCTAGTAACCCCTATCCTGCCCCCCCTATACAGCCGTCGTCTATAATAAAGTTATTAACCCCTATCCTGCTGATCCTGCACCTCGCCGCAACTAAATAAATAGTTTAACCCCTAAACTGCCACTCCAGGACCCTGCCGCAACCTATATTAAACTTATTAACCCCTAATCTGCCCCCCCTACACCGTCGCCACCTATAATACATTTATTAACCCCTATCCTGCCCCCCCCCTACAACGCCGCCACTGTAATAAAATTATTAACCCCTAAACCTAAGTCTAACACTAACCCTAACACCCCCCCTAACTTAAATATTAATTAAATAAATCTAAATAATATTTCTATTATTAACTAAATTAATCCTATTTAAAACTAAATACTTACCTTTAAAATAAACCCTAATATAGCTACAATATAAATAATAATTATATTGTAGCTATCTTAGGATTTATTTTTATTTTACAGGTAGCTTTCAATTTATTTTAACTAGGTACAATAGCTATTAAATAGTTATTAACTATTTAATAGCTACCTAGCTAAAATAAAGAGAAATTTACCTGTAAAATAAAAACTAACCTAAGTTACAATTACACCTAACACTACACTATACTTAAATAAATTATTCCTATTAAAAACTAAATACTTACCTGTAAAATAAACCCTAAGACAGCTACAATGTAATTAATAATTACATTGTAGCTATTTTAGGATTTATATTTATTTTACAGGTAACTTTGTATTTATTTTAGCAAGTTAGAATAGTTATTAAATAGTTATTAACTATTTAATAACTACCTAGCTAAAAGAAATACAAAATTACCTGTAAAATAAATCCTAACCTAAGTTACAATTAAACCTAACACTACACTATCATTACATTAATTAAATAAATTATCTACAAATAACTACAATTAAATACAATTACATAAACTAACTAAAGTACAAAAAATAAAAAAGCTAAGTTACAAAAATAAAAAAAATAAGTTGCAAACATTTAAAAAATATTACAACAATTTTAAGCTAATTACACCTAATCTAAGCCCCCTAATAAAATAACAAAGGCCCCCAAAATAAAAAAAATCCCTACCCTATTCTACATTAAAAAAGTTCAAAGCTCTTTTACCTTACCAGCCCTTAAAAGGGCCTTTTGTTTGGCATGCCCCAAAGAAAACTGCTCTTTTGCCTGTAAAAGAAAAATACAACCCCCCCAACATTAAAACCCACCACCCACATACCCCTAATCTAACCCAAACCCCCCTTAAAATAACCTAACACTACCCCCCTGAAGATCATCCTACCTTGAGTCGTCTTCACTCAGCCGAGCCATTGATGGAACTGAAGAGGAGATCCGGAGCGGCAGAAGTGATCCTCCAAGGGGCGCTGAAGAAGTCTTCCATCCGATGAAGTGATCCTCCAGGCGGCGCTGAAGAAGTCTTCCATCCGGGCGATGTCATCTTCCAAGCGGCGCTGAAGAAGTCTTCCATCCAGGGCGATGTCATCTTCCAAGCGGGGTCTTCAATCTTCTTTCTTCAGGATCCATCTTCATCCCGCCGACGCGGAACATCCTTCTTTCCCGACGGACTACCAACGAATGAAGGCTCCTTTAAGGGACGTCATCCAAGATGGCGTCCCTTCAATTCCGATTGGCTGATAGGATTCTATCAGTCAATCGGAATTAAGGTAGGAAAAATCTGATTGGCTGATTCAATCAGACAATTAGATTGAGCTTGCATTCTATTGGCTGATCAGAACAGCCAATAGAATGCAAGCTCAATCTGATTGGCTGATTGGATCAGCCAATCAGATTGAACTTCAATCTGATTGGCTGATTCAATCAGCCAATCAGATTTTTCCTACCTTAATTCCAATTGGCTGATAGAATCCTATCAGCCAATCGTAATTGAAGGGACGCCATATTGGATGACGTCCCTTAAAGGAGCCTTCATTCGTCGGTAGTCCGTCGGGAAAGAAGGATGTTCCGCGTCGGCGGGATGAAGATGGATCCTGAAGAAAGAAGATTGAAGACCCCGCTTGGAAGATGACATCGCCCGGATGGAAGATTTTCTTCAGCGCCGCTTGGAAGATGACATCGCCCGGATGGAAGACTTCTTCAGCACCACCTGGATGATCACTTCATCGGATGGAAGACTTCTTCAGCGCCCCTTGGATGATCACTTCTGCCTCTCCGGATCTCCTCTTCAGTTCCATCGGTGGCTCGGCTGAGTGAAGACGACTCAAGGTAGGATGATCTTCAGGGGGGTAGTGTTAGGTTATTTTAAGGGGGGTTTGGGTTAGATTAGGGGTATGTGGGTGGTGCGTTTTAATGTTGGGGGGTTGTATTTTTCTTTTACAGGCAAAAGAGCAGTTTTCTTTGGGGCATGCGCCACAAAAGGCCCTTTTAAGGGCTGGTAAGGTTAATGTAGAATAGGGTAGGGAATTTTTTTATTTTGGGGGGCTTTGTTATTTTATTAGGGGGCTTAGATTAGGTGTAATTAGCTTAAAATTGTTGTAATATTTTTAAATGTTTGTAACTTATTTTTTTATTTTTGTAACTTAGCTTTTTTATTTTTTGTACTTTAGTTAGTTTATGTAATTGTATTTAATTGTAGCTATTTGTAGATAATTTATTTAATTAATGTAATGACAGTGTAGTGTTAGGTTTAATTGTAACTTAGGTTAGGATTTATTTTACAGGTAATTTTTAACTAGGTAGTTATTAAATAGTTAATAACTATTTAATAACTATTCTAACTAGCTAAAATAAATACAAAGTTACCTGTAAAATAAATATAAATCCTAAAATAGCTACAATATAATTATTATTTATATTGTAGCTATCTTAGGGTTTATTTTACAGGTAAGTATTTAGTTTTAAATAGGAATAATTTATTAAAGTATAGTGTAGTGTTAGGTGTAATTGTAACTTAGGTTAGTTTTTATTTTACAGGTAAATTTCTCTTTATTTTAGCTAGGTAGCTATTACATAGTTAATAACTATTTAATAGCTATTGTACCTAGTTAAAATAAATTGAAAGTTACCTGTAAAATAAAAATAAATCCTAAGATAGCTACAATATAATTATTATTTATATTGTAGCTATATTAGGGTTTATTTTAAAGGTAAGTATTTAGTTTTAAATAGGATTAATTTAGTTAATAATAGAAATATTATTTAGATTTATTTAATTAATATTTAAGTTAGGGGGGTGTTAGGGTTAGTGTTAGACTTAGGTTTAGGGGTTAATAAATTTATTACAGTGGCGGCGGTGTAGGGGGGCAGGATAGGGGTTAATAAATGTATTATAGGTGGCAACGGTGTAGGGGGGGCAGATTAGGGGTTAATAAGTTTAATATAAGTTGCGGCGGGGTCCGGGAGTGGCAGTTTAGGGGTTAAACTATTTATTTAGTTGCGGCGAGGTGCGGGATCGGCAGGATAGGGGTTAATAACTTTATTATAGAGGGCGGTGGTATAGGGGGGGCAGGATAGGGGTTACTAGGTATAATGTAGGATGCGGCGGTGTCCGGGAGCGGCGGTTTAGGGGTTAATACATTTATTATAGTTGCAGTGGGTCAGGGAGCGGCGGTTTAGGGGTTAATATGTATAGAGTAGCTTGCGGTGGGCTCCGGGAGCGGCGGTTTAGGTGGTAATAACTTTATTTAGTTGCGGCGGTGTAGGGGGGGACAGCTTAGGGGTGTTTAGACTCGGGGTACATGTTAGGGTGTTAGGTGTAGACAGCTCCCATAGAAATCAATGGGATGTCTGGCAGCAGCAAACTTGTACTTTCGCTATGGTCAGACTCCCATTGATTCCTATGGGATCCGCCGTCTCCAGGGCGGCGGTTTGAAAACCAGGTATGCCGAGCGTACGGGCTAGTTTTTTGATAACTAGCAAAAGTAGTCAGATTGTGCCGCACTTGTGTGCGGAACATCTGGAGTGACGTAAGAATCGATCTGTGTCGGACTGAGTCCGGCGGATCGTTGCTCACATCACTAAATTCTACTTTTGCCGGTATCTAGGGCTTGATAACTAAGGCGAATCAGCCTCGCCACAAATACGCTGCGGAATTCCAGCGTATTTGAGGTTGACGGCTTGATAACTACCCCCCATAGTCTGAGTAAGAAGGATTGATAAGGTGAAATTAATATTACCTGGCCAAAGTCACTAAATAAACCTTTATGCATCTGAAATATGTGCAGCAGAGCTGATATTTAAAAAAAAAAAAAAAAAACAGAATCTCTGCTATTACAAGTAGTGCAAAACTGATAATTAACAAAAAGTTAAATTCTTTTGCATATTGTCTTTGGCGCATTTAACATTTATATATGATAGATGTCACTTGTGTTTATTTGCATAAGAACCTTGATATGTAGATCTTCTTTGCAAGATCAAATGATTAGCACATTCAGAGGGGAATAGGTTCACTATAAGTGTACACTATATAACGGTATATTTTTTTCTTTTTTTTTTCACTACTTTTTTACCAATTTTTTTTTTCTTTTTTTTTCTTTCACTGTTGTTCAAACACAATTTTATTTTTATTTTCATATCTCACTAATCTCGCTTCATATGGAGAGATTTATCACTAACTACAAATCACAATTACCAAACATGCCTGTTAAAGCCAGAGACAGGAAAAATAGACCTAGTACTGATAATGCAGGGAATTTGCCTTTAGTACCTACCTCTACAGACACTACTAATACAGAGTCACAGGACATTGTCAAACAGTTAGCCGAACTTATGTTACCACAGTTTGATCAAATTAAGGCAGATATAAGCAATCTGACACTAGAAATTAAGCAATTTACATCAAGACTTAATGAAGCGGAACAACGTATCTCTGACTTAGAAGATGCTAAAACAATGCAAGAACATATAATGAAGGAACAAAACATACAGATAGCAAGTTTACAATATAAACTAAATGACCTAGAAGATCGTACACAACGTAATAATATTAGAATCGTGGGTATCCCAGAGTCAAGTGAATTTCAAGACTTAATGCAGCTTGTCTGAACCTTAATCCCACAGAGACTAGGAATTACAGCAAATATGTTACCCTTAGCAGTTGAAAGAGCACACCGGCTAGGATCAATAAAAACCCTTCCAGATGGAACTGTGAAAGCAAGGCCGATTATAGCTAGACTCCTTAACTTTCAGGGCAAGGTAAAACTTATGCAGCACTTTAGACAGAAAGCACCATTAATTATTGAGGAAAAACATATCTTATTATTCCAGGATTACTCATTTGAGACAGCACAAAAACGCAGAGAAATAACCCCATTATGCACGAAATTAATTCAGGCTGGTATCAAAGCCACAGTTATTTACCCTGCAAAGATTAAGATTTTAACAAATGGAGAGAATAAGATGTTAAATACCACAGAGGACGCTAGGGAATTTGCAAAAACGAAAGGTATCCCACTATAAATTAAGTGTGAATAAAAACGCTTGTTACACCCCCTATACAGATGTCTTATGGAGTACAAAGCTACTCTGTCACCAGAGCTGGACCCGGCTAATGATGCTGATACGGTTCAAGAATCTTGGTTTTTAATATTATTGTATGTTTCCTTTTTTTCCTTTTTTTTCTCCCTCTCCCCCCTGTCCCTCCCACTACCTACCAATTTTTATTGTACGTGACGCTAAACAAGTTTGTTTGTGATTAAAGGAATTTCATGTTGCCCGATAATTTTTATAGAATGCACAATACACTTAACTTTGCTTCTTGGAATGTTGGAGGGATAACCTTGCCACATAAACGTAAAAAGATCCTAAACCAACTAAAAAGACATAGAGTAGATATTGCGTTTCTTCAAGAAACTCATCTGAACGAACCTGAATTAAATAAACTTAAAACTGATTGGGTAGGAGAGGTAGTAGTCACACCATGCTTGAGTAGGAAAAAAGGTGTTGCCTTTTTGTTTCATAAAAAAATTCAATTTAAAATACTTAACATGGAGGCAGATCTAGAGGAGAGATATCTCATTATACAAATGGAAATAGCGGGGACCAAACTTGTACTATGTAATGTCTACGGCCCTAATAAAATAGATAATGGATTCTGGGTAAACCTACAAAGTAGATTACTTCCCCATTTCTCAGAGAACCTCATTGTTGCAGGTGACTTTAAACTTGTTAAATACCCCACTTTAGATAGATTAAAATCAACACTAAATAAGAACAGCAAACAAGAAGTTAAAATGTTTAAGAACTTTTCTAACCTATTGCACCTTAGAGATATCTGGCGGATTCATAATCCAGACCTTAGGAAATTTTCATGCAAGTCGCATGCCCATCGCACATTGTCTAGAATAGACTATTTCCTAATAAGTGATAAAATGCTACGCTTAGAGATGAAACCTGAAATTCAAGAAATAGTAATTTCAGATCACGCCATTATCACACTGAATATCAAATTAGGTAATGCACATGAAGGGAATTTTAAAAGGTTTTTTTTCCCAGATACCTTACGACAAATACGCAATTTAAAGTATGGCTAAAAGTCAAATGGATAGAATTTATGCAGATTAATGACACAGCTGGAATTAAATCAGAAACTCTATGGGAGACATTTAAGGCAGTGATAAGGGGTGAAACAAAAGCATATCTGGTAGCCCAAAAGCGGAAACAGGTGGCTAGAGACATAGAACTTGCTTCTTATATTAGTCACCCGTCTAAGACATTTTGCAGAGCATATCAAAAAATTAAAAAGGAAAGAGAATTATTTCTGACACAAAGGGCAGCACAAGATGACCTTAGGAAGAGGTTTTTTTTCTTTAGGCATGGGGGCAAAGCAGGGAAAGCATTAGCCAATCTAACTAAAGCTAAAAAAAAAGAGAGAGTCAATTGGAGCCATTAAGACTATAGAAGGCCGTATTACAAATATAGCAGATATCCAAAAATATATTTGTAACATATTTTAAGGAAGTTTATTCTGAGACTGTGGTAGACACGCAAACCAAAAATGATTTCTGGGGCAAAATTTGGCTCCCAAGATTAGAAAAACAGAGACTAGACTAATTAAATCTCCCTATTACTTTACTTGAAGTAATTAATGCAATTAAAAAACTTGCACCCAATAAGGCTGCCACCAAGATCAGCTCCCTGCTGAACTTTATAAAATACTAGCTGAGGATATTGCACCATTATTAGTCTCCCTATTTAATCAATATTTCATTAAAAACAATACATGCTCAAAATACTTTGCTGCATCACTTATAACCCTGATACTTAAAAAAAATAAAAATGCAGAAGAGATCGGCTCATATAGGCCAATATCCCTCCTAAACAGTGACTATAAAATCTTGATGTCTATAATTGCGCACAGACTTAAACACGTTATTGGCTCACTTATTCACAAAGATCAGGTGGGTTTTATGCCGGGTAGAAACTCTTCACGTAACTTACGCAAAATCCAGATAGTCTTAAACGTATTCCAAAAACAAGTAGATAGGAAGCGCTGTACCTCAGATCCAGATGCGGCAATAGTATCAATTGATGCAGAGAAGGCCTTCGACTCCATCACATGGGATCATCTATTTACAGCACTGATGAAATATGGAGTCGAAGGCCCTCTCTCTCAATTTGTTAAATCAATATATCAATCATCTTCAGCTGCTGTTATTATCAATGATACCCTTACAGACTATTTTTCCCTGCATAAGGGCTCAAGACAGGGATGCCCATTGTCCCCATATCTGTTTAATTTGGCGTTTGAGCCATTGGCTGTCCAACTTAGGAAAGAATTGGAGGGGATTAAAAAAGGTAAAAGACAGATAACAACACTGTTATATGCAGATGACCTACTAGACTTACTATCCAATTAAAAAAAATAATATACCAATCTAAAATCAAATCCTATGAGACTTTGGGTTTTTTTCTGGTTATAAAGTTAATTCTTTAAAATCTGGAATTTATTGGCTAAGCAAAAATAAGGACTCGTTACAATCTCTCCCTTTCAAAGAAGCAAAAGACTATTTTACCTACTTGGGCATAAAGCTGTCAATTAAATATGAAGAATGGTATGACTTCAATTATCCGCCAATCTTTCTTAAAATTAAACACTATATGGAAAAGTGGGCTAAATTTAAACTTACCCTGACAGGTAAAATTAATTTAATCAAAATGTTATTATTTCCCAAATTGTTGAATCTCATGCAAAATCTTCCAATAATAATTAAAAAACAACATCTTAAAAGATTTAAACAAGGATGTATACAATTCTTATGGGGGGGGGGAAAGAAGAGCAATTTCATATAAAAAATGTATGTTATTTAGAACGGAAAGAGGTTTAGCGCTACCTGATATAGAACAATACAACTTAATCTGTATTGGAAATGTTGCCTTAGACTGGTTGACTAAAGCTGATTATTATGCTGCCCTTCCTTTCGAGAGAGTTTTAGCATATCCATACTCCCTTAATGCTCTCCTCCATACATCTAAAGATAAATGCCCTCACAAAATTTAATCCATGCCTACTATTCAGATGGTAATCTTGGCATGGCAGAAAATATTGCAGATTTTAGATGTCAATGTCCTACTCTCTACCCACCTGCCCATTTTGGGAAACCCGAATTTTTTACCAGCTCTGGAATCCAATATTTTTAAAAATTGGGCCTAAAGAGGGATTAACATGGTATACCAATTTATAGACAAAGAAACTAAGGTCGGTAAGACTTTTACTAAAATTAAGCAAGAGTTTCAGATAACAAATAAAGAATGTTATGCCTTCTTACAGATTAGGCAATATGTACAAGAGATTTTGCAAAACAATTCAGGGATAGATTACTGGGATAAAATAGATCCTGTTATAATTCTCTTTAAGGCAGGTAGATACAGTATCTCAACTTTATATAGATTGATTATCTCCACCAATGGTTATATTAATTTACAAAGACTTGCAGAAATCTGGCAGATACCACCGGAAAGAATCCAGGAAAGTTATAATCTTGCAGATAAAGCAACAGTTTCCTCCTCTTGGAGGGAAACACACCCTAAATTTATAAATAGAATGTATATCACTCCACAAGTGAAGGCAAAGTGGGATAAATCTATGGTATCTTGCCAAAAATGTAAGAATACCAGTGCAGACTTAGAGCACTGCTTCTGGTATTGTCATAAAATTAAAAAGTTTTGGTACAAAATAGGTAATTGGGTTAGCAAAATTAACCAATGCAAATTTCAAATAACAGCCAAGAACATCTTTTTTTTTATTAATCAAGAAGAGGCAGTGTATAAAAATACCCGCCAACTGAATATTATAATTATTACAGGAAGACTTCTAATTTTGAAATATTGGAAATCTAAAAAAGACCCAAGTCTGGAAGAATTTATGTACAAAATCCAAAACCAAATAATATTGGAACAAATTGACACGTCAGTAAATTCCGAGGCTCAAATTAAGAAATTCTTCTTTAAATGGGAAAATATAATTGTTAGTTTACCAGAAACTATACAGAGACAGATAATTGCCCCGTTCCGGGGTACAATTGACATGGAACAGGCGATAGCCAATAAAGATTATCCTATGTAAACAGGGCAAAGTGGGAGGGAGAGGACGAGAGTAGAGAATAGAGAGGCGCGTCAAGAGGGGAGTCCCCCTTTTTTTTCTCCTCTTCCTTTTTTTTTTCTCTTCCCCTTTCACCCTATGTTAACTTTTAGGTTATTCTTATTTTTATGTTTTTAGAAAATCTCCAATTTGATATGCAATCAAGGGCTCAGTACCAATTACTGATCCTACAAATGCAGGTTTAGAAATTAACAATTTAAAATAATCTCTTTTTGATCAGCTTCAAACTCTTTGTATTTTTTTTTTAATGTAATAAGGTTTATGATCATAAAGGTATGGTTTAATTTGTAGTGCTAAAATAAATGTTTGCATGACTACAAAATATATTGTGACACTGTTAACAATTGTATTGATTGTAATGCATATATAAGGATCCCTGATGTTTTTTTGGTTTTCCTTATCCTTTTATATTCTGTTAATGGAATTGTATGCCGAATTGGTCAATAAAGATATAAATAAAAAAAAAAAAGCATGTCTCCAGACCTTAACCCTATTGAGCATCTGTGGGGCATCCTCAAATGGAAGGTGGGGGAGTGCAAGATCTCTAACATCCACCAGCTCAGTGATGTCATCATGGAGGAGTGGACAAGGACTCCAGTGGCAACCTGTGAAGCTCTGGTGAACTCCATGCCCAAGAGGGTTAAGACAGTGCTGGAAAATAATGGTGGCCACACAAAATATTGATACTTTGGGCCCAATTTGGACATTTCCCCTTAGGGGTGTACTCACTTTTGTTGCCAATGGTTTAGACATTAATGGCTTTGTATTGAATTATTTTGAGGGGACAGCAAATTTACACTGTTATACAGGCTGTACACTCACTACTTTACATTGTAGCAAAGTCTTATTTCTTCAGTGTTGCCACATGAAAAGATATAATAAAATATTTACAAAAATGTGAGAGGTGTACTCACTTTTGTGAGATACTGTATTGAGGTCAATTGCAATCCAAGCAAGATATTATTAAAGGGATAAATAATCCCTTTATTACCCATTCTCCAGTTTTGCATAACCAACACAGTTATATTAATAGTCTGCAGTCTGCAGACTGCCCCCTTATTTCAGTTCTTTTGACAGACTTGTATTTTAGCCAGTCAGTGCCCTCTCATAAGTAACTCCACAGTCGTGATCACAATGTTATCTATATTGAACACATGAATTAACACCCTCTAGCTGTGAAAAACTGTCAAATACATTCAGATCAGAGGCAGCCTTCAAGGGCTTAGAAATTAGCATATGAGTCTACCTAGGTTTAGCTTTCAACTAAGAATACCAAAAGAACAAAGCAAATGTAATAATACAAGTAAATTAAAAAGTTGTTCAAAATTACATGCACTATCGGATTCATGAAAGTTTAATTCTGACTAGACTGTCCCTTTTAGGGTTAAATAGCAGGCAGGCAGATTCTAGAAGGAAACACAAATGAGGCTCCACATAGTGTGAACAATATACAATCCAGATGAGATATGTCAGTAAAATGAGATTCTCACAAATGTTGAAGCACCATTATGTGCTAGTAGAGGCCGTCTGAAAAATTTGAAAAATTAGAAGCGGTTCAGCACACTATCCCTCTAGCATATCAAAGTGCTCAGGGATTGTAATGGCTCCAGTTTATCAAGCCATGATAACCCAAACACAAACATCATTAAGGTGATTGGAATCTAGGTAAATATACTAAAGATATGTATCTATTACAAGAGTTTAGTATAAGAACTCGATTACCCGAAGTCTGACCACAGCTTATCCCTCTGGTTGTGATGCATGTGAAAAACAAATTTGTGCTTCCAGGATTTAAGATGTTTGAGCGCAAAGCAATTATTTTGAAGTTTCAGCAGTGAAGGCAGGCCTCCTATTTTTCCAAGTCGTCCAGGGGAATTTAAAGTTGTTCAGGATGACAGGACAACTATATTATACAGTATATATACATACATACACATCCTGAGACACAGGAAGTCAAGAATATATATATATATATATATATATATATATATATATATATATATATATATATGTGTGTGTGTACATGTGTATTTATGTATTTGTAAGGCTATATATGTATTTACAGACATATATACACATATAAACACATAAATACATATGCACACATATATAGACCTTTAGTTAAACATGTTAAAGCATATTTATGCAATGTATGTTTAATAAAGGTTTTAACTATTTGCTGTAAATATTTTACATTCCAATGTTCTGCACACAGGGGGAATATGTTCTATGTATTTCTAAATAGACATTCCTATGTATATCTGTATAAATCTATACCTATATAAAAGACAAATTCCAAAATAGTTGGGACAGTATGGAAAATGCAAAAAAAAGAATTAGAGTTCTGCGGCCAAAGGGGTGCGTTATCTACGCATGCTTTTTTTCTCCCACACCTTTTAAATACCGCTGGTATTTAGAGTTCACAGAAGGGCTGCGTTAGGCTCCAAAAAGGGAGCGTAGAGCATAATTTACCGCCACTGCAACTCTCGATACCAGCGGTGCTTACGGACGCGGCCAGCTTCAAAAACGTGCTTGTGCACGATTCCCCCATAGGAAACAATGGGGCTGTTTGAGCTGAAAAAAAACCTAACACCTGCAAAAAAGCAGCGTTAAGCTCCTAACGCAGCCCCATTGTTTCCTATGGGGAAACACTTCCTATGTCTGCACCTAACACCCTAACATGTACCCCGAGTCTAAACACCCCTATCCTTACACTTATTAACCCCTAATCTGCCGACCCCGCTATCGCTGACCCCTGCATATTATTATTAACCCCTAATCTGCCGCTCCGTACACTGCCGCAACCTACATTATACCTATGTACCCCTAATCTGCTGCCCCTAACACCGCCGACCCCTATATTATATTAATTTAACCCCTAATCTGCCGCCCCCGCTATCGCTGACCCCTGCATATTATTATTAACCCCTAATCTGCCGCTTCGTACACCGCCGCAACCTACGTTATCCCTATGTACCCCTAATATGCTGCCACTAACACCGCTGACCCCTATATTATATTTATTAACCCCTAATCTGCTGCCCCCAACGTCGCCTCCACCTACCTACAATAATTAACCCCTAATCTGCCGACCGGACCTCACCGCTATTCTAATAAATGTATTAACCCCTAAAGCTAAGTCTAACCCTAACCCCCCCCTAAGTTAAATATAATTTAAATCTAACAAAATAAATTATTCCTATTTAAAGCTAAATACTTACCTGTAAAATAAACCCTAATATAGCTACAATATAAATAATAATTATATTGTAGCTATTTTAGGATTAATATTTATTTTACAGGCAACTTTGTAATTATTTTAACCAGGTACAATAGCTATTAAATAGTTAAGAACTATTTAATAGTTTCCTAGTTAAAATAATTACAAAATTACCTGTAAAATAAATCCTAACCTAAGTTACAATTAAACCTAACACTACACTATCAATAAATAAATTAAATAAACTACTTACAATTATCTACAATTAAACCTAACACTTCACTATCAATAAATTAATTAAATACAATACCTACAAATAAATACAATGAAATAAACTAACTAAAGTACAAAAAATAAAAAAGAACTAAGTTAAAAAAAAAAAAATAATATTTACAAACATTAGAAAAATATTACAACAATTTTAAACTAATTACACCTACTCTAAGCCCCCTAATAAAATAACAAAGACCCCCAAAATAAAAAAATGCCCTACCCTATTCTAAAATTAAAATAGAAAAGCTCTTTTACCTTACCAGCCCTGAAAAGGGCCCTTTGCGGGGCATGCCCCAAAGAATTCAGCTCTTTTGCCTGTAAAAAAAAACATACAATACCCCCCCCAACATTACAACCCACCACCCACATACCCCTAATCTAACCCAAACCCCCCTTAAATAAACCTAACACTAAGCCCATGAAGATCTCCCTACCTTGTCTTCACCACAACGGGTCCCGATCTGTCCAGAAGAGCCTCCGAAATCTTCATCCAAGGGCAAGCGGGGGCTGAAGAGTGACGTCCATCCTCCGGCTGAAGTCTGGATCCAAGCGGCGGCTAAAGAATTCTATCTTCAGGCAGAAGTCTTCATCCTATCCGGGCAGAAGAGTCGATCCGGACCGGCAAACATCTTCATCCAAGTCGCATCTTCTATGTTTTTCCATCCGATGACGACCGGCTCCATCTTGAAGACCTCCGGCACAGATCCATCCTCTTCTTGCGACGTCCTAAGTCCGAATGAAGGTTCCTTTAAATGACGTCATCCAAGATGGCGTCCCTTGAATTCCGATTGGCTGATAGGATTCTATCAGCCAATCGGAATTAAGGTAGGACAATTCTGATTGGCTGATGGAATCAGCCAATCAGATTCAAGTTCAATCCAATTGGCTGATCCGATCAGCCAATCAGATTGAGCTTGCATTCTATTGGCTGTTCCGATCAGCCAATAGAATGCGAACTCAATCTGATTGGCTGATCAGATCAGCCAATTGGATTGAACTTGATTCTGACTGGCTGATTCCATCAGCCAATCAGAATTTTCCTACCTTAATTCCGATTGGCTGATAGAATCATATCAGCCAATCGGAATTTGAGGGACGCCATCTTGGATGACGTCCCTTAAAGGAACCTTCATTTGGACTTAGGACGTTGCAAGAAGAGGATGGATCCGCCCCGGAGGTCTTCAAGATGGAGCCGGTCGTCATCGGATGGAAAAACATAGAAGATGCGGCTTGGATGAAGATGTTTTCCGGTCCGGATCGACTCTTCTGCCCGGATAGGATGAAGACTTCTGCCCGAAGATGGAATTCTTTAGCCGCCGCTTGGATCCAGACTTCAGCCGGAGGATGGACGTCACTCTTCAGCCCCGCTTGGGCTTGGATGAAGATTTTGGAGGCTCTTCTGGACAGATCGGGACCCGGTGTGGTGAAGACAAGGTAGGGAGATCTTCATGGGGGGTTTGGGTTAGATTAGGGGTATGTGGGTGGTGGGTTGTAATGTTGGGGGGGGTATTGTATGTTTTTTTTTACAGGCAAAAGTGCTGAATTCTTTGGAGCATGCCCCGCAAAGGGCCCTTTTAAGGGCTGGTAAGGTAAAAGAGCTTTTCTATTTTAATTTTACAATAGGGTAGGGCATTTTTTATTTTGGGGGGCTTTGTTATTTTATTAGGGGGCTTAGAGTAGGTGTAATTAGTTTAAAATTGTTGTAATATTTTTCTAATGTTTGTAAATATTTTTTTATTTTTTGTAACTTAGTTCTTTTTTATTTTTTGTACTTTAGTTAGTTTATTTAATTGTATTTATTTGTAGGTATTGTATTTAATTTATTTATTGATAGTGTAGTGTTAGGTTTAATTGTACATAATTGTAGGTATTTTATTTAAGTAATTTATTGCTAGTGTAGTGTTAGGTTTAATTGTAACTTAGGTTAGGATTTATTTTCCAGGTAATTTTGTAATTATTTTAACTAGGTAGCTATTAAATAGTTATTAACTATTTAATAGCTATTGTACCTGGTTAAAATAAATACAAAGTTACCTGTAAAATAAATATTAATCCTAAAATAGCTACAATATAATTATAATTTATATTTTAGCTATATTAGGGTTTATTTTACAGGTAAGTATTTAGCTTTAAATAGGAATAATCTATTTAATAAGAGTTAATTTATTTTGTTAGATTTAAATTATATTTAATTTAGGGGGGTGTTAGTGTTAGGGTTAGACTTAGCTTTAGGGGTTAATACATTTATTATAGTAGCGGTGAGGTCCGGTCGGCAGATTAGGAGTTAATAAGTGTAGGTAGGTGTCGGCGACGTTGAGGGGGGCAGATTAGGGGTAAATAAATATAATATAGGGGTCGGCGGTGTTAGGGGCAGCAGATTAGGGGTACATAGGGATAATGTAGGTTGCGGTGGTGTGCGGTCGGCAGATTAGGGGTTAAAAAAATGTAATCGAGTGGCGGCGATATGCGGGGACCTCGGTTTAGGGGTACATAGGTAGTTTATGGGTGTTAATGTACTTTAGAGCACAGTAGTTAAGAGCTTTATGAACCGGCGTTAGCCCAAAAAGCTCTTAACTCCTGTTTTTTTTTCTGCGGCTGGAGTTTTGTTGTTAGATTTCTAACGCTCACTTCAGCCACGACTCTAAATACCGGCGTTAGAAAGATCCCATTGAAAAGATAGGATATGCAATTGGCGTAGGGGGATCTGCGGTATGGAAAAGTCGCGGCTGCAAAGTGAGCGTTAGACCCTTTGCTGACTGACTCTAAATACCAGCGGTAGCCCAAAACCAACGTTAGGAGCCTCTAACGCTGGTTTTGACGGCTAACGCCAAACTCTAAATCTAGCCGATTATTAACACATTATTTGATGTTTTACTTTGTGAATTTTATGTATTTTTGAAAATATACACTCATTTCAAATCTGATGACTGCAACACACTCCAATAACTTTGGGACATTCGACTGTTTACCATTGTGTAACATCTTCTTTTCTTTTAATATCACTTATTAAGCATTTGGGCACTGAAGACACCAGTTGGTTAAGTTTAGCAAGCTGAATTTTACCCCATTCACTCATTATGAATGTCTTAAGATGCGCAACTGTATGGGGTCTTTGTTGCCTTATTTTGCGCTTCATAATGCACCATACATTCTCAATCAGAGACAGGTCAGGACTGCAGGCAGGCAGGCCATGTTAGCTTATGCAACCATGCACTTGTAATCTGGGCAGAGCGAGGTTTAGCATTGTCCTGCTTGAAATGCTAAACCATGTGGAAAAGACGATGTCTGGATGGCAGCATATGTTGCTCCAAAATGTATACATATCTTTCTGCATTAGAGTTTGATATGATTAAAACAACTTTTATTTGGATTCTTTATAAAAAAAAAAGAAAAACAGAATTTAAAAACACAATAATGGACCTAATAGTTTTGTCTTGGATGGGGTAGAACAGATATGAATGTCATATAGTGAGTACTAATATATTGGGATATCAGTATATATAAAATCTTCTGTAGCAGTAGAGGTAATAGATATATATAAGTGTGGGTTAAGTGCATTATATATCTGGCATAGAGGGGTTAATGTATTTCCCCTTCTCCTGTTCTACTTCATTAATATGTCACCATAACCTTATTGAATTATTTGTAGTTCTGCCAGAGTATTTACTGATTCAATGATTTGATAGTGTTCAAAAAAGTGCTTGTGTATGTTTCTACATTGAATTATATGTTACAGCTATTAAGATCATATTGTGCTATTTAAAATGTTGAAGAAAACAAGCAGCAATGCACTAACATATCCGATCCATTGATCGGTGTGGCAAAATACACGCCATCAAAAATCATATAACTTATAAAACAAGAGGAATTATATGAGCTTTGACCTGAAAATGCGGATTGCACTATTTTGGATTGTCCACATATCTGATGAAAAAGAGATCAGAAGAGCATCTCAGTAATATTAAAATTGCTAACAGAGATATGCAACAAGGCAAAAAGATCACAAATGTAGATAAAAAATTTGGGCTAGATTACAAGTGGACCACAAAACATCGCTTTTGTGAAAGCAATATTTGTGCTCCACTGAGTAATACCAGCACACGCATATATGTGTTGGTAGTACAAGTTCACATTGCACGCAAGCTTTATGGTCACATAAGCGTGCTTCAATAGACTCCAATGGGAGCCTCATTCTTATGCCGTCAGACACTGCATGAGAACTAGTGTAGCAAAGGGGGTAAGCTATGGGCAGCAGATTGTAAAATTATATGTATAGGAATTTATACATATATATTTATGTGTTAATATCTGTCTATACACAAATTAACACATAAATATATATGTATACAAGCATATACATATATATTAATAAGGAACACACAGTTCCCCAAAGACTGCAAAGGAAAGTTACTTTTCAGTGCTGTTTTTTTTCTAACACCCCACACCCACTCCATTTATCTCTAAAAACTGTTTAGTGCAGGGGTTTTTTAAAATTAAAAATGCTAATAGTTTTTATTTACAAAAAGCCACTACACACATTTTGTTGAGGGCAATTGGCGCACAGTTTAAATATAAACCAGAGATCTGACCTCCACTTGCCATCTAACCCTTTCTGTTTAAACATAATTCCAAAACTAAGGGCTCCATGTACTAAGCCGTCAATTCATCCGTGTACTAATAATCCCCCAATAAATAGACAAGTCTAGCCCGCCACGAGCAGTGGCGGATTATTGATAAATTTGACGCTTCGCTCGCCGCGACTAAGCTGATGTACTTAACTTTCAGTTGAATTGTCTGGCCAATTATTAACACGTGACATGCAAGGTGTCACGAACATCATAGTAGTCGCGGGAATAGAATTTTGCTCCTATAAAAGTTCAACTTATCTAAACAACTTTATTATTGTTCAAAAATTTTTGAAGAGTGATAACAGAGCGTTATTTTTGTAATATTTATTTACAATTTGGATATGGCTTCATCTGGATCTGATAAGATATAAATATTAATATAAAAATAATTATAAAGATTGACAACTATACAATACAAATTTAAAATATAGATTACTCTTTAATTACAGTCGACAAATTTGGCGCAATTTATGTACATGGAAATGAGAGACAAATTAGACGCCAGTTATGCTGTACAATGCTGATATTACTGCCTTTTATATATGTCTAGACTGGCGTCTAGATTGACTTTCCTATTGTTTTGTACCTTGCCTGCCACCTAAAAGGTGGCGAGGCAAAAATAACGAGGTGGGAGCGGAAATTGTAGCGAGCGGACAAATAGATTTTTTAGTACATTCGTTTTTGGCGAGTTGGTGGTCAAATGTGTCTAATTACAGTGAAAAATGGAGAGGTAGCGAGGTTTGGCGGATAAGTACGCTCGCAATTTTAAAGATGCAAGTTTGAACATAGTTGACGACTTTGTACATATCAGTTTGCGAGTTTTGACGCGAGATTTGTTGCGGGTAGCTCGCCGACTGCTTAGTACATGGAGCCCTAAAGATCTATCTTGTTTTGGATTTGAGAAAATATCTTTGGGAATAAGAGGAAACTTGGAAGAAGCATTATCACAAACCAATTTTAAATGAATATACCTATTGGATTCAGTTAATCCAAAAGGTCTTAGTGAAAACAACCATTTTTTATGTTTTCCTTCCTAAATAACCTGTAGCCATATTACAAACTGAAATTGATATACTTATATGATTCTGTTAATCCAAAAAGTCTTATTGGAAACAAAAACCCATGGTTATTTTGTTTTAAATATCCCGTATGCGTAACTTTAATCCTGGTATGAACCAAATGTAATTAAACATGAATATACCTCCATATGGACTAAGCAACAAGAATATCCAGTCATCCTTTTTTAATTATTTTTTCTTTTCTGTAAGTTTCTCTTCTAGAATGGACTTAATACAGGGTCGCCATCAGGGGGTGAAAGGGGTGACAGGAGTCAGGGTCCCGGTGTTTCAGGGGGCCCGGAGCTGGGGCCCCAGGCCAAGCTAAATGACTTGCTAAGAGTTGGAGATAATTTTTTGGGAACAAATTTTTTTTTTTTTATCATTGAGGAATAGTGCTGCAGAATGTATGTCAGGGGGCAAGGGGCCCATATTTACACAAAGGTGTTATACAGTCCCCATAGCAGAGCATTATTTTAGAACGCAGGGTGCCCAGGACACACTAACATAGCCACAATTTCCATAGTGTTTCAGCCTCCTGTGACCTTTATTGCAGCAGTGTGTGCTAGTAGTGCAGGAGGGCCCGGGCTGCACTATTGTAGGAGAACCTGCAGGGAACAAACTGTTGTACGTAGAGTGTTCGAATCTTCCCCAGCAGCTCCTCTTTCAAGCAGTTGCAGTGCAGCTGATCGGTCAGGCGTGAGTCCCAGGCATTTCTGCAGTTATGTTCCTTGCTTCCCAGGTATCTGCTGTTCTGTAACTTCTAAAAGTGCTTTTAATGATCCCTCCTCCTTCTCCTGATTATGAATGCTGGAGCTCACAAAGCAGTGTAGCATTGTGCCTTGACACCGCTGCTTCTGCCAGCCTCAAACCATAAACTTTTGCCAGAGCTCAGAAGATTGTAGTCTGCTACTTTGCTCTAAATACATGAGTATATATATATCAGCAACAACATGATCTTAATTTTTAGAGTAGATGGTAAACTTTTTTTTTTTTTATCTGAGACATGCAATATAATTTTATATATATTATTATATAGCTAGGGGCAGAGAAGGGGTTGACACATAATCACTGGTGGTGCTGCTGAGTATAAAGGAAACTGTTTTGGATTAGATAACTTGTTATTTTACCCTATAACAAATAAAGACAACATTTTGCTAGCTATATGTAAATTTGAGACTTTGAGACAAATCAAATATATGACAAATTCAGACTGCCTGTTATATGCCAATTTATCTGTGAGTATGTGTGTGTATTTGTTTATGTATATGTGTGAATGCTTGTGTATGTATGTGTCTGTGTATGTTTGTATATGTGTATAAGATTGTCTGATTGTGTATGTATGTATACCTGTATATAGGTGTTTATGTGAGTTTGTGTGTGTATGAGTATCTAATGAATGCCTGTACACTTCAGTGTATGTGTCTGTACAGGTCTCTGTGTGTGTCTCAATGAGTGCCTGTGTCTGTGCTTGAGTGTATGCATGTTTGTCTATGTATGAGAATGTGTTGTGCGTGTCTGTGTGTGTTCATATACTATATGTATGTGTTTGCACACATTCTAAAGTATAGTATTGTACTTTTGAGGAACCCAGGAGCTTGATATGCTGACTATGTAATTCTGGTGACAGCCTTGACTAAATATATCTTAATATGGACAAAAACTATCATGACATAATAGAATATTCAGTTAGGACCATCTTCTCACTCTGGGCTTGCCAGCCGCAGTCCATATAACAGCATTAGGTCTATAGATGTGTGTAAGGATTATAGTTCCCCCCAGACCTTGCTATTACTTAATATGTGCAGTCTGTTATTGAAGATTTAATCTGCTCTGTGTCCATTAGGCTGACTATATATTAGATATTTTATATTTTACCACAAGTGCACTTAGTAGGGATATCACATTCATACGTTAGGGGACACTTTATTTGTAACACAGGCAATATGCAATGTACTATGGTTTGATTTATTTATTTGTATGTTTTGCACCTGTATTGTATTCCAACATTTATGTACATTAGCATATTTGTAGGGTATATACAACATTTGTTTATTTTCCATACATTGCTTTTGAGATGAGCATCTGATTATTATTGCACTTGATTTGTGAAATTTTTGTTGTTGAGGATCACTATGGCAACCAGTTTTGGTGCAATTTTCACTGGGGGAGGGGTTTGTTTGTTTGGTATATATTTTCACTTGCTGTTTATTTGGGTTTGTCTGAGGAAGGGGAGTGTCCCCCCGAAACGTCACGCTTGATTAAAATTACTATTTGATTAAAAGACCAGTGAGTGCCTTCCTTATCTCTTATATATATATATATATATATATATATATATATATATATATATATATATATATATATATATATATATATATATATATATATATATATATATATATATAATTAATAGATCCAAAGAGAGCACTTGCCATTGGAAAAAATGTGTTTATTCAAAAAGTGCTGTAAACATTTTCGGGGAGTGACCTCGACATCAGACAGAAAACTATCAAACAAGTGTACTCACCAGATGGTGCTCTATATGTGTTGTGTGGATCGGCCACCGGTCCCAGCGGGAAAACGTTGTTCCGAAACCGGAAGTGGAAGTGACGTCATCATGCCGGGTTCCGGCGGCTTACTTGGTGTGTAATTGGACAATGCTGTGTATAAACAATATGTTGTCATGGTATCAGATGATACTAGGTAACGGGGCATTGGTGTATATTAGATAAACCTGTAGGAAATGCCCAATTGTAAAAAACTGTGGTATTAAATAAAAAGTGTATTACTTTGTGACACATTTTCCCTCTTTCTTTTGCCCCCTTCTTTCTTTCTTTCTTTCTTTCTTTCTTTCTTTCTTTCTTTCTTTCTTTCTTTCTTTCTTTCTTTCTTTCTTTCTTTCTTTCTTTCTTTCTTTCTTTCTTTCTTTCTTTCTTTCTATCTTTCTATCTTTCTTTCTTTCTTTCTTTCGTTTCCCTTACTGTGCTTGTATCCACTTTCCTTTTTCTTTTTCTATTACTATCTCCTCTGGCTACCTCCATAAAATTGTTTTTAACTTCAGGCTGCTTAATGCCAGGTTGTCACAATAGTAACTTTCACTATGTCACAAAGTAATACACTTTTTATTTATTACCAAAGTTTTTTACATTTGGGCATTTCCTACAGGTTTATCTAATATACATCAATGCCCCGTTACCTAGTATCATCTGATACCATGACAACCTATTGTTTATACACAGCATTGTCCAATTGCACACCAGGTAAGCCGCCGGAACCCGGCGTGATGACGTCACTTCGGCGTTTTCCCGCGGGGACCGGCGGCCGATCCACACAACACATATAGAGCACCATCTGGTGAGTACACTTGTTTGATATTTTTCTGTCTGATGACGGGGTCACCCCCCGAAAACGTTTACAGCACTTTTTGAACAAACACATTTTTGTTCTAATGGCGAGTGCTCTCTTTGGATCTATTACTTATATACTACGTGCGATGCACCCCAACTTTGGTGCAGTATAGTGAGTGCTGGACCTCTTGTACTACTATATATATATATATATATATATATATATATATATATATATATATATATATATATATATAAATCCAAAAGAATTAAGGAATAGCGCAAAAACAGTCCAAACACACCTGCTCTTAAAAAGTGTATAAATTTTAATATAATCCAAGATAAAAAGACATCGTAGTACAACAATAAGAGTTAAAAGGTAACTCAGTGTGTACAGTGTGTACAGAGACACCTGTCTGCAAACATGTTTCGTGCCTCAGCACTTGTTCACTGCATATAGACACACCTGTGCACACCTTCTATTTAAAGAGGGAGGGACCTAAATTTACTTCTACCACTACAAAAATGGAACATACTATAAAAAAATGTATTAATTGCTCCACTACTCATGTAGTGTATTTATTAACTTGCCTCCTTTGTGGGAAACAATATACAGGAAAAACAAAAAGGTCCCTAAAAGATAGGTTCTTACAACATCTGAGATCTATAGAAGATGAGGAATGTGACACTCCTGTCGCAAGACATTTCAGAGAACAACATAACTCTGATGTGTCTAAACTAGCTATACAGGGCATTGATCATGGAAAAGAGGCGGTGATAGGGAAAACAAACTAAATAAAAGAGAAATCTATTCGATGTTTTCTCTCAAAACCAGTAGTCCATATGGTCTCAATATGAGAAGGGATCTGGACACATTTACTTGAAACATATTTGTTTCTTCTAATTGAGCTTAGTTTCCATCTCATATTCTGTGATTTTTCGCAGTTTATACTTTGTTCCTTATAAATTAGTTAAAAGTTCAGGTGATATAATCTCTCCATATGCTCTCTTAATTGTCGCTTCTTAACAACAGCATATAAAGAAACTTATTAATATAAGGCAAACTTAAATATCTACAGATTTGCAATCTTCAAAACTTAATAGAATATTTGGAATTTAATTTTTTTTTTTTTTAATAAGTGAGAACACTAGGTTTCAAATTAAGTAGGCAGTGCAGGTTAGGAAATAAGCTAACTTTATCACAATATGTCCCTTTATATATTTAGTTTTTTCTCCTTTAGGTACTTTTATAGGATGGTATAACTTTAAGAATAGGTGCTAGCATATTTCTCTCTCCCCATTTAAATAGAAGGTGTGCACAGGTGTGTCTATATGCAGTGAACAAGTGCTGAGGCACGAAACATGTTTGCAGACAGGTGTCTCTGTACACACTGAGTTACCTTTTAACTCTTATTTTTGTACTACGATGTCTTTTTATCTTGGATTATATTAAAATGTATACACTTTTTAAGAGCAGGTGTCTTTGAACTGTTTTTGCGCTATACCTTAATTCTTTTGGACTTCTACATTTCTCTGGAGTGTTTGCAGACACTCTGATTAAGCAAGTCTCCCTGCATCCACCCACTCTCCATTGTGCTGGGAAAGAGATCACAAGTTACATGCTGAGGATTGAGGACCAACTAACAGCGGTGACATATATTTGGGTAAGCTGATTCATGTAGCGCTTAGGTTTGGTGTCTTTGTTCTTTTATATATATATACACTCTCCTTGAATGCACTCATACACTTGTAGAATTACCAAAGATATTTCCTAAATTTAGGTTTATAACGATTTGTAACAAAACTTTGTATCAATTAATAATATCAAATAATACTACTCTTTATTATTATTTCCCAATCAATTATGTTTAAATGTATTGTATTCACAAAACCAGTATTTTATGTATCCATATTTTACATATAACCACACAACTTGTATCAGCATATCAATCAACAACATATTTATTTTAATTTTAATTATTTTTTTACTTCAATATAAATTTGTCTCCACATGACATACACAAGCTGTAGTGAGGAATCACAGTGAATTCCTATAGTAACATTTTCACAGCACAAATAGTATTTTAGCACAATTTATATACAATAGCCTCTATTTATCAAGCCGTCAACCGCAAATATGCTGGAATTCCGCAGCATATTTGTCGCGAGGCTGATTCGCCATAGTTATCAAGCCCTACAGACCCGGCAAAAGTAGAATCTAGTGAGGTAACATACGATCCGCCGGACTCAGTCCGACACAGATCGATGCTTACGTCACTCCAGATGTTCCGAACGCATGTTCGGCACAATCTGACTACTTTTGGAAGTTATCAAAGAACAACCAGGTACGCTCGCCACTATTCCGTACCTGGTTTTCAATCTGCTGCCCTGGAGTTGGCAGATCCCATTGGAATCAATGGGAGTCTGACAGCAGTGAAAGCTCATGTTCGCTGCTGCCCAATATCCCATTGATTCCTATGGGAAATGTCTGCACCTAACACCCTAACATGTACCCTGAGTCTAAACACCCCTAATCTGCCCCCCCTACACCGCCACCACCTACTTTATACTTATTAACCCTTAAACCGCCGCTTCCGGACCCCGCATAAACTAAATAAATTGTTTAACCCCTAGACCGCTGCTCCCGGACCCCGCCGCAACTAAATAAATTGTTTAACCCCTAAACTGCCGCTCCCTGACCCCGCCCCCACCTACATTATACATATTAACCCCTATCCTGCCTCCCCTACACCGCCGCCACTTACATTAAACTTAGTAACCCCTATTCTGCCCACCCTACACCGCCGCCACCTACATTAAACTTATTAACCCCTATCCTGCCCCCCAAAACCTCTGCCACTATATTAAAGTTATTAAACCCTAAACCTAAGTCTAACCCTAACCCCCCCTAACTTAAATATAATTTAAATAAATCTAAATAAAATTACTATCATTAACTAAATTATTCATATTTAAAACTAAATACTTACCTATAAAATAAATCCTAAGATAGCTACAATATAACTAATAGTTACATTTGTATCTATCTTAGGGTTTATTTTTTATTTTACAGGCAACTTTGTATTTATTTTAACTAGGTACAATAGCTATTAAATAGTTATTAATCCTATCAGCCAATCGGAATTCAAGGGACGCCATCTTGGATGACGTCATTTAAAGGAAACTTCATTCAGTGTTAGGACATCATTTGAAGAGGATGGCTACGCGTCGTCTAAATTACAGAAAATAAAAATAATTACAAGAATTTTAAACTAATCACACCTAATCTAAGCCCCCTAATAAAATAAAAAAGCCCCCCAAAATAATACATTTCCCTACCCTAAACTAAATTACAAATGGCCCTTAAAAGGGCCTTTTGCGGGGCATTGCCCCAAAGTAATCAGCTCTATTACCTGAAAAAAAAAGAAATACACCCCCCCAACATTAAAACCCACCACCCACACAACCAACCCTACTCTAAAACCTAACCTTACCCCCTTGAAGATCACCCTACCTTGAGCCGTCTTCACCTAGCCAGGCAGAAGTCTTCATCCGATCCGGCCAGAAATCTTCATCGTATCAGGGCAGAAGAGGTCCTCCAAGCAGCAGAAGTCTTCATCCAAGCGGCATCTTCTATCTTCATCCATCTGGAGTGGAGCGGGTACATCTTCAATCCAGACGACGCGTAGCCATCCTCTTCAAATGACGTCCTAACACTGAATGAAGTTTCCTTTAAATGACGTCATCCAAGATGGCGTCCCTTGAATTCCGATTGGCTGATAGGATTAATAACTATTTAATAGCTATTGTACCTAGTTAAAATAAATACAAAGTTGCCTGTAAAATAAAAATAAACCCTAAGATAGATACAAATGTAACTATTAGTTATATTGTAGCTATCTTAAGGTTTATTTTATAGGTAAGTATTTAGTTTTAAATAGGAATAATTTAGGTAATAATATTAAATTTATTTAGATGTATTTAAATTATATTTAAATTAGAGGGGTGTTAGGATTAGGGTTAGACTTAGGTTTAGGGGTTAATTCATTTAATATAGTGGCGGCGGTGTAGGGGGGCAGATTAGGGGTTAATAAATGTAATGTAGGTGGCGGCAGTGTAGGGGGGGGGCAGGATAGGGGTTAATAAATGTAAAGTAGGTGGCGGCGGGCTCCGGGTGCGGCGGTTTAGGGGTTAAACAATTTATTTAGTTGCGGCGGGGTCCGGGATCAGCAGGATAGGGGTTAATAACTTTATGTAGGTGGCAGCGGTATAGGGGCGGCAGATTAGGGGTTAATAGGTATAATGTAGGTGGCGGCGGGGTCCGGGAGTGGCGGTTTAGGGGTTAATGTATTTATTAGATTTGCGGCGGGGTCCGGGTGCAGCGTTTTAGGGGTTAATATATTTATTAGAGTTGCAGCGGGGTCCGGGAGCGGTGGTTTAGGGGTTAATACATTTATTAGAGTTGCGGTGGGCTCCGGGAGCGGCGGTTTAAGGGGTAAAACAGTATAGTATAGTGACAGGCTAGCAAGAAAGCTGCGAATAAGCCAAAGAGCAGAGAGATTGATGACTGTTAGTTAACAAAAGTCCGCTGCTCATCGCACCGTACTTGGTGCGCGGCTTTTTGACAGCTTTCTTGATAAATTTGGCAAACGTATTCAGGTCCGCAGCGACGATGTTTGGCAAGCTTAGGCGAGCGTATTGGGGCCGGCGAATGCTAGAAAGTAGACATCTTGATAACTAGAGGCCAATGTCATCACTTTCTGATTGTCAGCCCTATCAACCACCAATCATAGGTGCCACACACTTTTTCACTCAATCACCTCCCTCTCTTTTTTTAGAAAAGCTTTCACTGTCCCTGCTTAGAATCCTGTGTCTGCTATACCAGTGACAACTTTCCTCAAACCAGCTGTGCCTGCTGTACCTACCTGGTATTTTGTGACAGTCTCACCAACAGTTCCCGCTAGGTATCTTCTTGTGCCTGCTGAGTATCCTGTGTCTGCTATGCCAGTGACAGCTTTCCTCATACTAACTGTTGTACCTTCCTGGTATCTTGTGACAGTCTCACCCTCTACTGCACAGTTCAAGCTTCAGTGCCCTCTGGACTTTGTTACTGCAACCTAAGTATTCATAACTTGGTATGGGACTTTAGTTTTCTGCCTTGAGCTTATGTTCAGACTTGCTGTGATCTTCAATTTGAACTACAAACTGTTCTTTTGCTTAATATTCAGTAAAGCTTTTAAAAGAATGTTGATGTTCAGTGTATTTATTCCTGCATTCTGAGTTCCACATACCCTAATGTATAATGCATACCCTAATGTAAATGTATCAAGCTATCTTCTAGCTATCTGTAGCAGGTTCACATAAGCAAGCCTGCTCCACATATTTAAGAAGTAAAAACTGCTTGTTTTTTCCTCTCTGCCACCTCAGAAGTGGCCAGATCAACACCCCCGACACTCGCTTGTTCGGAGTGCTTGATATTCCATGCTCTAGCACAATCGGTTGTGCCGGAGAAGGCGGTGGTATTGCCTAAGAATACTCTGTGATGAAACATTGCAAGTGGTGATTGCAGGCAGACAGGTACCCTACTTGCGAATATGATGCCTACAGGATGGTAAATTTACCCCACAGTAGAGTTCCCCATTACCTACAATTCACATCCTTCTTCATCACACACACATCATATATATATATATATATATATATATATATATATATATATATATATATATATATATATATATATATATATATATATATATCATATAAGAGCAAGTACATCAACCATGCCCTAGACACAGACCACTGAAACTACTAGGTACTCAACATTAAATCAACATAGAATCACCTTGGATCCTTTAAAGAAACTATACATATAGTCTATAGATTAATGTATTCAAATATATTAACAACCCTGTGATTTTGCAACTTAATCTGATACATTCTCTATCTTCAACATTCTTTGCATTAAAAATATATTTAATATTATATATTACAGAAACTAAAAGAATTAAGAAAAAACAGAGAACATTAGGGTATCAGTTGCTGAGGGTATCTTTCTATATGTTATCAGTACTTCAGAATAAGCTGTATTAAATGACCATGAATAGGCTCATTATTGCTAATTACCACATTCTACAGGCTGCCGAAGTTTGCATTTGTGTTACCATAGTAACAAATAGAACATGAGAGTGACCATTAGCTCACCCAAAAAAATCTCTTATAACTATATTTAATCAGAGACATCTATATTCAGTATAGAGCTTCACTAGAGTACATAATAAACATTTTTTGCTATCAGCAAAATTTCAAAGGCCCTCAAAAGTTCCAGAGATAAGAACTTTGAGCCCATAAAATAGCAATACTGCAAATGTAAAGATGAGTGAAAAGAGTTTAGTTTATGCCTTTTAGTGGTCATTTAAAGGGACATAAAAGTGTAAAAAAGAGAATCATCTAATATGTTGGAGCATTTTATAATTGCACTGTTTGCATATAACAATGTGTTTAACACCTGCAAAAGGTTTAAACCTATAGGGGCCGAATTATCAAGCTCTGAATGGAGCTTGATGCCCCTGTTTCCTCGCAAGCCTTCAGGCTCGCCGGAAATAGAAGTTATGAAGCAGCGGTCTAAAGACCACTGCTCCATAACTTGTCCATCTGGTCTGAGGCTGCGGACATCAATTCGCCCGATCCTATTCAATTGGGCTGATTGACACCCCTTGCTAGCAGCCGATTGGCTGTGAATCTGCAGGGAGCAGTATTGCACAAGCAGTTTACAAGAACTGCTTGTGTAATGATAAATACCGTCAGCATTTATCGATGTGCAGCGATCATGATACGCTACATCATATCATGTCTGCTCGCACATTAACAAATTGGCCCCATAGAGTCAGTCCCCAGCAGGTACCATTGAGGAGACTGTCACGGGATACCATATAGGTACAGGCACAGCTGGTTTGAAGATGGTTGTCACTGGTATGGTAGACACAGGTTTCTCAGCAGGCACAGGATACCCAGTGGGTAATTTTGGTGAGACTGTCACAGGATAACAGATAGATACAGCAAGCACAGCTGGTTTGAGGAAGGCTATCACTGGAATCGTAGACACAGGTTTCTCAGCGGGCACAGGATACCCAGCCGGTACTGTCGGTGAGACTGTCACTGGATACCAGATAGGTACAAGCGCAGCTGGTTTGAAGAAGGCTATCACTGGAATCGTAGACACAGGTTTCTCAGCGGGCACAGGATACCCAGCCGGTACTGTCGGTGAGACTGTCACTGGATACCAGATAGGTACAAGCGCAGCTGGTTTGAAGAAGGCTATCACTGGAATCGTAGACACAGGTTTCTCAGCAGGCACAGGATACCCAGCGGGTACTGTTGGTGAGGTGCTGCAGGCACAGCTGGTTTAAGGAAGGCTGTCACTGGTATGGTAGACACAGGTTTCTCAGTCACATGAGATGCGAAGAGGGAAGAAGGCACTCTCTTCGTTCGGCGAGACCAGAGGGGACGGGACTGGAAGTTTCCGGTAAGTGTTTGTAGAATAGTATTTCACTATACCTGGTATGCAGATCAATGCTTGGTCCCGCAAAACAGCTCTTAGGCTCTCTTAGAATGTGGGAAGATAAAACTAGTCATAGAATGTATTTTCAAAATCATTTATCTTCTTGCTGCATGTGTGTATATATAGAGATATTGAATGAGAGCATTTGATCTTGAAGCTCACAGTCAAAAGCAGAAGAATATGAATAACAGATAATAATCACGTTTAACATATTATAATTCTTAAAATATTATTTTCAAAAAATGATTCATGCTTATTTTTTTTAAATATCAGACAAATGTGTTTCCCTACTGCCTTAACCACCACCAACCAATAGTATGCTCCTGTACTTAAGGTTTTTTGTTTTTTCTGCTTTTGCACTTAATAGGTCAAAGTTACTATTAGAGAGACAGACAACATTCCCATCTAGGGAACCTGTCCACATGTCTTCATGGTGCGTTGGCAATGGGCATTGTGCCTCTGCAACACCTTTTCTTACTCTCACACAAGAGCAGGAACTTTCAATCACCCTGAACGAGTTTGAGGTGATTTATCTTATGACCACTGCTTCTTAACTTGATTAAAGCAGGCTCAAAGACTCCAAAGCAATTTCTGATATTTATTACATGGCACCCATTGCTTTTAAACATGAATGCATTTTCTGTCACTTATCCATAATCCACACAAACAATCCTTTTTTCAGCACACCAATCACCTTTAGAAAAGAAAATAAGGGCTAAACCTCCTATTACATCATTTTGTTTACCAACTCTAAAAATAAGACACATACAACTTTTTGGGTAAAAGACCGGTCACGGTCATGTTTATTAAAATGTAAACTTTGTCAACTATTTAATAGCTTAAGCAACTTTTCATAAATTTTGAACTTTGTAAAAATTCTAAATCCGTTGGCGGCACTTAAAAACTAACTAACCCCTACCGACAGCTGATCAAGACCCCTTTCAGATCTGCAGCATGGCATGGCTTGCTAACGCTCATTAGCAGAGAGAATGGATGTGTAATTTGAGATCTTCGGCCAGCAATTCTTCGAGAAGGGGAACCCCTAGGCCGGTACCTAGTTGGCAACACCCCTCCCCTTTCTCAAAGGCTGCCACTCTTTATTCTAAATGCTCGCTCCAGGGCCATGACCGATCACCAAGCTAGGGTATATAACCACCAACCCAGTAGAGTGACCATTACCAACGTGCCATGCAACCCCCTGACCAAGGGTGGAGGTCTAAGTTAAAACCTGGGCTTAAAGAGCTAGTTCAATTAAACCTACTCATTCCAGGGGAATGACCTAACCAATAACCACCCATTACATCCTGCCAAAAACATCTGCTTCTCCAGGGAACGGGTGGGCGGGAAAAATTCCTCTTGAAGTCTGGAAGCAGGAAAAGAGGCTGGAACTACTGCAACATGGACCTTATAAAGGTAAGCACACTCTCCGCCCCTCCAGTTGCAACAAAGTAACAAACATACACATGGCAAAATCCAGACTTCAAGTCAGTTAGCCCTTAATTTTGTTACAGACGCACTAGAGGGCCCTCCACATTTATTAGTTTGCAAAAACACCCTAATATGAGAAAAATTCACCTTCTGAAAATTTAAAAAAATCTATAATATTTTTTTTAGCATCTGGCTGTTGAACACAGTGAATGCCTATTGCATACTATACTATAGTTAATTTCTAGATGTTATATTAGCTATATTATATTATTCAATATATATGATAAATATAGGTAACACTCATATTATTGAAATCATTTATTTTATTGCATTGGGGGCACTGTGGGCTCCAGGCAACTTGCACTATAGACTCTGCTTTGGCATCTAGTACACTAGTATCATACCTTTTCATTTGGGTGTGAAATATATAATACCAATAAAGAATAATTTCTCAGTGGCTAGTTATTGCACACAGTGCATGCCTGTTGCCTATACTGTTAGTAGTACACTATTTGTATAACATATTTTTGTAGCACTCCTCATTTAATTGAAACAATATTTGGTATCGGAGTGGGGGTAACTTAGGCTCCTGGCAGTTTGCTCTATAGGCTCAGCATTGTCATCTAGTACTCTAGTATCGTTACTTTTCATCTGGGTATAAAATATATAATAACAATAATTTCTTAGTGGCTGGATATTTTACACAGTGCATGCCTGTTGCCTATACTATTAGTAGTATACTATCTGTATTACATATATTGGTAGTACTGCTCGTTTAATTGAAATAAGATTTGTTATTGCAGTGTGGGTACTGTGGTCTCTTGGCAGTTTGCTCTATAGGCTCTGCTTTGTCATCTAGTACTCTAGTATTGTACCTTTTCTTTTGGGAGTTAGAAGGGAGGAGACAATAGGGAGGTGGAAAAGAGTAGTTAATTTATATTACTGTTATTATCATATGGTTTAAATTTCAATTTATTCATTGAATTCTCTTTGTAAAAATTGTTTGAGTTTCTGTGTGTTTTAGTGTACTAGTTAGCACTGATTTTTTTATTATTATTATTGTTGGCATTTTATACCAGTGGAATTTTGTTAAATAAAATGCATTTTGGGCTTCCCTTTCGATTTAATGTAACTTAACAAACTCTGTTGTGAACAAACTTCATATCCAAATATCTGGGTGATCCAAATGTGACCATGTCAACATTCTGACGAAATTTCATAAAAATCTCATAAAAATTCCCAACAGATTTTTAATTTTGTGCCCATGTCTACTTAATTACAAGAGAATGTTTAGCGTGACCTAAATCTTTTTTAGTGTTCCCTATAGTTTTAGAGGATAGTGCTTCCATGCTAACATGAGATATGTGTATGTATATATGTGTGCACATAGATATGTACAAATAAATACACATACAGTATATACATTCACACATACAAATATGCACACATATATAAACACATTTGTGCCCCTCCCAGTCCAACATCTAGTCACTTTAAATCACTTTTTATACATTTATTTTATTAATAAACATATATTTTAATTTTAAGATGTATAAATATGAGTATTTTGCTTTATTTTAATATGTTTTAATATTATTTTAGCCCAAACACTTTACTTCAGGTCTTCAGTTGTGCTAATGTTTTTTTTTCCCCTGTGGGCTCGATGATCTAAGCTTCGCTAGATCAAACCTAGTTTTTCTCGCTAACTCTCGCAGGGGCTGCCCTGATGGAATGATTGTAAAAAGGGGCAGTACCTGCAAGTGGCAAAATGGCTCCAATTGTAAGTAATGAAGTTCACTGGATAGAGACACTGCTCCTTAGAGAGAAGCTAGCAGTGAGCACACTTTAAAACTTAAATCCTGCAGCCAATATAAATTACATTATGCAGCTGTCTGAGAATAGTATCTTACATTCAGCTATATTTTTCATGTGTTTTTCTATTAGGGTTATAAGTATTTGTAGTGTTTTGAGAAAAGCTTGCCACCTTTTAGTTGGAGAGAAAAAACTGTAAGATCTGCAGTGCTAAAATCTTTACAGAATTACGTTGGGATTACAGAGACAATTTCATAGACGTCCATGGAAAGCCCAAGTTTCAGACCATTTTAAGAATAAACAACAATTACACTTTGCATTTTGTATTTAGAAGTACAACATTTCTGTGTGTTTTTTGCACATCCAGTGTACTAAAATTATGATTAACGTTGTGCATATTTAATACAATTTATTCCTGGGTAAATTACATACAAATTTAAAGTTTCTGGTAAAATACGATTTTGGTGAATAATTTTATTATGATTTTTGATGCACCTTAACAATACAAATTTTCTCTGCTTAATTTTGTGTGAATGGTATGATGTTTAAAATACAAATTTTATTGTGCACTTTTCATATGAAAATGCAGTATACGTCCCTTAGCGAGACACCCTGTTTTCATGGTAAAAAGTGGTTTTAGATCATTCCTCCAGGTAAATTCTTTAGATAATCTTACCAGCCCAGAGAGCTTTTAATCATCTGTGTTTTTACTGATTGTAAGATACCCCTACAAAGAGTATATGCATATTACAATTATTTTAAAAAAAATGGCTTGTCATCATTATTCACAAGTACAATTTTTGGAAAGGCTGCCAACACCCACTTACTCATAAGTTAATAATAGGGGGAAAACAGACCCAAAACAAGAAAACAAGTCAAATTCAACCAGAGATCTTTGAACAAAAAGAAACAAGTTAAACAGAATAAAATATAATCAATCTCTCAGACAAGACACTTACAAAACACAAATATCTGTCCTTAAAAAAGGTCTTTCCTTCATACCTACCACCCATTCTTGATAAATTCGAAGCCATCAAAGATGTCCATTTATTTGCACGCAAAAGACTTCTTAAGAAATATTTCTCCTCTAATACAGAGACTGAAGTCTTAGACAAAACTGACATTACAGCTATTAATGACCTAATTACTCTGATAGAGGAATCGACTGGCGCAATGTGTTAAAAACCAAATCACATTTCATACCACCAAACAGTACATCCTATAACACGCTTTCCTTCTTAGACTTATGCCTAGATTTATAGTTCTGCGTTAGCCGTCAAAACCAGCGTTAGGGGGTCCTAACGCTGGTTTTGGCTGCCCGCTGGTATTTAGAGTCAGTCAGGAAAGGGTCTAACGCTCACTTTCCAGCCGCAACTTTTTCATACCGCAGATCCCCTTACGTCAATTGCATATCCTATCTTTTCAATGGGATCTTTCTAACACCGGTATTTAGAGTCTTGGCTAAAGTGAGCGTTAGAAATCTAACGACAAGACTCCAGCCACAGAAAAAAGTCAGGAGTTAAGAGCTTTCTGGGCTAACACCGGTTCATAAAGCTCTTAACTACTGTGCTCTAAAGTACACTAACACCCATAAACTACCTATGCACCCCTAAACCGAGGCCCCCCACATCGCTGCCACTATATTACATTTTTTTAACCCCTAATCTGACGACCACACACCTCCGCAACCTACATTATCCCTATGTACCCCTAATCTGCTGCCCCTAACATCGCCGACCCCTACATAATATTTATTACCCCCTAATCTGCCCCCCCAATGTCGCCGCTACCTACCTGCAATTATTAACCCCTAATCTGCCGACCGGACCTCGCCGCTACTCTAATAAATGTATTAACCCCTAAAGCTAAGTCTAACCCAAACACTAACAACCCCTAAGTTAAATATAATTTAAATCTAATTAAATAAAATAAATCTTATTAAATAAATTATTCCTATTTAAAGCTAAATATTTACCTGTAAAATAAACCCTAATATAGCTACAATATAACTAATAATTATATTGTAGCTATTTTAGGATTAATATTTATTTTACAGGCAACTTTGTATTTATTTTAACCAGGTACAATAGCTATTAAATAGTTAATAACTATTTAATAGTTACCTAGTTAAAATAATTACAAAATTACCTGTAAAATAAATCCTAATCTAAGTTACAATTAAAACTAACACTACACTATCAATAAATTAATTAAATAAACTATCTACAATTAAATCAACTAAACTAAATTACAAAAAAAACAAACACTAAATTACAAAAAAAACAAACACTAAATTACAAAAAATAAAAAAAGATTACAAAAATTCTAAACTAATTACACCTACTCTAAGTCCCCTAAAAAAATAATAAAGCCCCCCAAAATAAAAAAATGCCCTACCCTATTCTAAAATAAATATTTTACAGCTCTTTTACCTTACCAGCCCTTAAAAGGGCCTTTTGCGGGGCATGCCCCAAAGAATTCTGCTCTTTTGCCTGTAAAAAAACATACAATACCCCCCCCAACATTACAACCCACCACCCACATACCCCTAATCTAACCCAAACCCCCCTTAAAAAACCTAACACTAAGCCCCTGAAGATCTTCTTACCTTATCTTCACCACGCCGGGTATCACCGATCCGTCCAGAAGAGGGTCCGAAGTCTTCATCCTATCCGGCAAGAAGAGGTCCAGAAGAGGGTCCGAAGTCTTCATCCTATCCGGCAAGAAGAGGGCATCCGGACCGGTAGACATCTTCATCCAGGCGGCATCTTCTATCTTCTTCCATCCGGCGCGGAGCGGGACCATCTTGAAGCAGCCAACGCGAATCCATCCTCTTCTAACAACGTCCCGGAGCCTCAAAAGAAAGAACAGCATGAAAGAGGACATATGGCATCCTTTTGAAAAATAGATTACAGGAAAGGCATTGATTTTTGAAAGACAGAAAAAATAAGTTACAACTGTGAAATCTAAAAAAACATTGAATAGACACCCAGTACACTTCTTTATCCTTTGGCCTTTTTAGCAGACGCTCCAGGACACTCAACAAAACCAGCAGTAGGAAAGAGGACATATGGCATCCTTTGTGAAAAAAAGATTATAGGAAAGGCATTGATTTTAGAAACCCGGGGATAATTTGTTGCAACCGTGAATTTGAATTAAAAAAAAAAGATTGGATGGACACCAGGTACAATTCTTTATCCATAATGCCTTTTTATAAGAGGGTCCAGTACCCTCAAACAAAAAACCAGCAGGAAAGAGGACATATGGCATACTTTTGAACAATAGAGTACAGGAAAGGCATAGATTTTAGAAACCCATGAAAAAAAAATTTAAAATGTAAATTTGAATAAAAAAAATGATTCGATGGACAGCCAGTACACCTCTTTCTCCTTAGGCCTTTCTATAAGAGGGTCCTGGACCCTCAAAAAAAACACCAGCAGGAAAGAGGATGTATGGCATCCTTTTGAACAATAGAGTACAGGTACAGCATTGATTTTACAAACCCAGAGATCATTTTGGTCAATTGTTAAATAGAAAAATAAAAATGAGTGGCCAACCAGTACACCTCTTTCTCCTTAGGCCTTTTTATAAGATGGTCCTGGACACTCAAAAAAAACACCAGCAGGAAAGAGGACGTATGGCATCCTTTTGAACAATAGAGTACAGGTACGGCATTGATTTTACAAAACCAGAGATAATTTAGGTCAAATGAGAAATAGAAAATAAAAATGAGTGGACACCCAGTACACCTCTTTCACCTTAGGCCTTTTTATAAGAGTGTCCAGGACCCTCAAACAAAATACCAGCAGGAAAGAGAACATATGGCATACTTTGGAACAATAGAGTACTGGTACGGCATTGATTTGTGAAACCCACAGATAATTATTTGTAAAAGTGAAATAGCACCAAAAACCATGCTTGGACTCCCACTCCAGGTCGTTCACCTTCAGCTTTTTTATAAGAGGGTCCAGCACCCTCAACAGAAACAACTGCAGGAAACACCACCACATATGCCATCCTTTTGCACAAGTGAGTACAGGTATGGCATCCATTTTAGAAACCCAAAGATAATTGAGAGGAACCAGGAACATTTTTATAAAAACTGGATGGGGCAACCATTACTACAGGTCGTTCTCCTTCAGCCTTTTTATATCATGGGCCACGACCCACAACAGGCACAACAGCATGAAACAAAACATATTCCACCCTTTTGCACAATAGAGTACAGGTATGTCATAGATGGAACACGGAGATAATTTAGATCAACCAAGAGACGGATAAAGATGCTTGGTCGGTCCTACTCTTTCAAATTTGTTGCATTTTGCATTCAATTGAATGGTCCACCGGATATGAGTGGTGTGTAAAGTTGTACAATTCGTAACAGTTTAATCACTAGTGTTATGTGCCTTATTTTTTTTATTTGAGTTTTGTACCCACAGAGATGCAGCAGAGGCCAGAAAAATTAGGAATGTACAAATGACTGAAACATTGGGGTATTGTTGGAGCAACTGCTGTAGCAGCGGCCAGAAAAATCGATGTTTGTAAAACATTTATAAAGTGCCCTAAAAGCTTGTGGCTTGAACACTAGTTGTTGGCAGATAAGTCAAGCAAGTCCTCCGTCTTTATAACCAAAAAAAAAAGGCCAGCCTGTGTACCAGTTGTAGCCCAAGGCAGCTCATATCATCATCAGTAGTTTTTTATTCAAATGTATCGCCCAATGTCAGTCCCTTCGGGATCCAGCCCTCATTCATTTTTATAAAAGTGAGATAGTCAAGGCTTTTTTGACCTAGGCGACTTCTCTTATCAGTGACAAAACCTCCTGCTGCACTAAAAGTCCTTTCGGACAGGACACTTGAAGCGGGGCAGGCCAGAAGTTCCATTGCAAATTGGGATAGCTCAGGCCACAAGTCCAGCCTGCACACCGAGTAGTCAAGGGGTCCATCGCTCCTGAGAGTGTCGAGATCCGCAGTTAAAGCTAGGTAGTCTGCTACCTGTCGGTTGAGTCTTTCTCTAAGGCTGGATCCCGAAAGGCTCTGATGGTGCATGGGAGTTAAAAAGGTACGCATGTCCTCCATCAACAAGACGTCAGGAAAGCGCCCGGTCCTTGCCGCCGTGGTCGTGGGAGGAGGAGGATTAATTTCATCTCTTCCCCTGTTACATTCCTGTGGTGCTGTGACATCACCCTTATACGCTATATAAAGCATAGTTTTTAATTTATTATGAAAATGCTCCATCCTTTCCGACTTGCGGGAATTTGGTAACATTTCAGGCACTTTATGCTTATACCGGGGGTCGAGGAGCGTGGACACCCAGAACAGGTCGTTCTCCTTCAGCTTTTTATACGAGGGTCCCTCAACAGGCACGACAGCATGAAAGAACCCATTTGAACAAGGTTGGATGCTGAGCTAATCATGTCGCGTTCCTCCTCCTCACTGATCTCACTGATGGTATCTTCTTCCCCCCAGCCACGTACAACACCACGGGTACCAGAGAGGTGCCAATCTCCAGTTGGTGCGGAGTCAGCCACTGATCCACCTGTGCGTTCAGGGCGGTCAGGAGTGCTGGTGCCGTGTGACTCTCCGCTTTCAGGCAAGTCAACCCCAAGACGGCGTGACACTGCCGTACACGGGATGTAGCATAGTACCTGGGGAGCTGGGGGGGTGCCATAGATGTGGAGCAAGACGCAGAAGTTGAAGAGGACTCAGCCGAGGAAGAGGTTATGGAAGAGGATGGAGTAGGAGGAGTAGAGGAGGTAGCAGCGGGCCTGCCTGCAAGTCGTGGCGGTGTCACCAACTCTTCTGCAGAGCCACGCATTCCATGCTTGTCAGAAGTCAGCAGGTTTACCCAATGCGCAGTGTAGGTGATATACCTGCCCTGACCATGCTTTGCAGACCAGCTATCCGTGGTCATATGGACCCTTGCCCCAACGCTGTGTGCCAGACATGCCATAACTTCCTTTCTCACAACAGAGTACAGGTTTGGGATTGCCTTTTGTGAAAAGAAATTTCTGCCAGATACCTTCCACTGCGGTGTCCCAATAGATACAAATTTTTTGAAAGCATCAGACTCCACCAGCTTGTATGGTAAAAGCTGGTGGGCTAAGAGTTCAGACAAGCCAGCTGTCAGATGCCGGGCAAGGGGGTGACTTTGAGAAATTGGCTTCTTACGCTCAAACATGTCCTTGACAGACACCTGACTGTGGGCAGATGACCAGGAACTGCTACGTAAGAGAGACTGAGTGGAGGATGGTTGAGAGGGGGCAAGGAGGACAGCGCTGGTTGACGTGGCTGAAGATGCTGGAGCAGGAGGAGGAGGGCGGCTTTCACTTTGTGTGCTGCTTCTACTCATGTGTTCTTCCCATCGTCCTTTGTGATGGGAGACCATGTGCCTTCGCAAAGCAGTTGTACCTAGGTGGCTGTTGGACTTCCCATGACTCAGTTTCTTTTGGCACAGGTTGCAAATGGTATCGCTGTTGTCAGAGGCAGACACACAAAAAAAATGCCACACTGCTGAGCTCTGCGATGACGGCACTCTGGTGGTGGCAACAGCATGCGTTGATGGGCATCGGCGGGCTGTCTGGCTGACCGGTGGTGACGATGCATGCTGTCTGACTGTGCCACTAGCTCCTTGAGACGACCTCCCCGTGCTTCCAAATCGTCTCCTCCTCCTCCTCTCTGTCTCCCCATCTGAACTTTCCCCCTCTTCTTCTTCTCTTCTAGCAGGCACCCACGTGACATCCACCGACACATCATCATCAACCGCTTCACTTGTATCTGAAACATCAAGAAAGGAAGCAGCAGCGGGTACAACATCACCATCATCATCACACCGTACCTCCATGTCGGTAATGCTGCCTGACTGAGACTGATCACTATTATCTACATCCTCTGTCAATGATGGTTGGACATCACTCATTTCTTCAAAATGATGTGTCAATAACTCCTGTGACAGATCAAGTGAAGCGGCTGTGGTGCTAGTGTTGGTGGTGGCGACAGGCGGCGGAGTGTCACTGGTCACTTGAGACCTGCCCAAAGCACAGCTGGACTTAGATGGTGCGTCAAGGTTAGGAGGACTAGCAGCGGAAGCTGAAGAAGATTGGGTTTCCTGTGTTAGCCATTCAACTAGGTCCTCCTCAGAAGTTTTTGCATCCCCCCTGGCACCCTGTGTCTGAACAATGTGCATATTTGTAGGGTCTAAAGGAATCACAGCACCACGACCACGACCACGGAACCTGCAGGGTGGCCTGCCTCTGCCTGTCATTTTTTTTTAAATGGACACTAACAATACTATTACACCAATTGAGTGGTGGCACTGTGAAAGTGGGCACAGTATATGCTGTGAGACTGACAACAACAAAAAAGACAGATGTTTTAAAAATCACAAATTGTTAATTTTTTGAAATATTACTAGTACTGTGGCAACAAATATGATTGTTTGGCACTATTTGGCAAATGAGCCTGTCTGGCACACATGCTGGGAGAAAGGAAACTGCAATTCAATGGCACTAGGAGACTGAAGAATCACAGTCAAAACAGTTATGATTAACAAAAATTCCAATCCTGTTACAATAAATATGAGTGGTGGCACTAATTGGCTAGTTGGGACTGGCACACAGGCAGGCAGGCAAGAGGAAAATGCAATTCAAGGGCACTAGTAGACTGCAGATTGACAGTCAAAACAGTGTTGATTGACAAATTTTGCAATACTGTTAAAAGAAATATGATTGCTAGCACTAATTGGATAGTTGGGCCTGGCACACAGGCTGGCAGGCAGTAGAAAAGTGCAATTCAATGGCACAAGCAAAATGAGGATTAAGATCAACCATCAAGATTTATTTTATTTAAATTAGTAACTATACTGTGACAACAATTAGGATTGGTGTAAATAGTTGGCAAGACGGCCTGGCACAAAAGGATGGCAGGCAGGAGGGAGATGCAATTCAAGGACACTAGGAGACTGATTAATGACAGTCAAAACAGTGATGATTGACAATTTTTGCAATACTGTTAAAAGAAATATGATTGCTGACAACAATTGGCTAGGTGGGCCTGGCTCACAGCAGGCTGCAAGGCAAAAGGAAAGTGCTATTCAATGGCACCAGCAAACTGACAATTCAAATCACAGCAACTATTACCAAAAATTTTAATTTTTAATTATTAGAATACTGTCACAACAAATATGATTGGTGTAAATATTTTTTAAGTAGGCCTGGCACACAGGCTTGGAAGGCTGTAGAAAAGTGCAATTCAAAGGCACGAGCAAACTGAGGGTTAAGATCATCAACAATAAAGATTTTTTTTATTATAATTAGTAACTATACTGTGACAAAAAATTAGGATTGGTGTAAATAGTTGGCAAGACGGCCTGGCACAAAAGGATGGCAGGCAGGAGGGAGATGCAATGAATCAAGGACACTAGGAGACTGATTACTGACAGTCTAAACAGTGATGATTGACAATTTTTGCAATACTGTTAACAGAAATATGATTGCTGACAACAATTGGCTAGGTGGGGGCCTGGCTCACAGCAGGCTGCAAGGCAGGAGGAAAGTGCGTTTCATTGGCACCAGCAAACTGACGATTCAAATCACAGCAACTATTACCAAAAATTTTAATTTTTAATTATTAGAATACTGTGACAACAAATATGATTGGTGTAAATATTTTTTAAGTAGGCCTGGCACACAGGCTTGGAAGGCTGTAGAAAACTGAATTCAAAGGCACGAGCAAACTGAGGGTTAAGATCATCAACAATAAAGATTTTTTTAATTATAATTAGTAACTATACTGTGACAAAAAAATAGGATTGGTGTAAATAGTTGGCAAGACGGCCTGGCACAAAAGGATGGCAGGCAGGAGGGAGATGCAATTCAAGGACACTAGGAGATTGATTACTGACAGTCTAAACAGTGATGATTGACAATTTTTGCAATACTGTTAACAGAAATATGATTGCTGACAACAATTGGCTAGGTGGGGGCCTGGCTCACAGCAGGCTGCAAGGCAGGAGGAAAGTGCGTTTCAATGGCACCAGCAAACTGACGATTCAAATCACAGCAACTATTACCAAAAATTTTAATTTTTAATTATTATAATACTGTGACAACAAATATGATTGGTGTAAATATTTTTTAAGTAGGCCTGGCACACAGGCTTGGAAGGCTGTAGAAAAGTGCAATTCAAAGGCACGAGCAAACTGAGGGTTAAGATCATCAACAATAAAGATTTTTTTAATTTTAATTAGTAACTATACTGTGACAAAAAATTAGGATTGGTGTAAATAGTTGGCAAGACGGCCTGGCACAAAAGGATGGCAGGCAGGAGGGAGATGCAATTCAAGGACACTAGGAGACTGATTACTGACAGTCTAAACAGTGATGATTGACAATTTTTGCAATACTGTTAACAGAAATATGATTGCTGACAACAATTGGCTAGGTGGGGGCCTGGCTCACAGCAGGCTGCAAGGCAGGAGGAAAGTGTGTTTCATTGGCACCAGCAAACTGACGATTCAAATCACAGCAACTATTAACAAAAATTTTAATTTTTAATTATTAGAATACTGTCACAAAAAATATGATTGGTGTAAATATTTTTTAAGTAGGCCTGGCACACAGGCTTGGAAGGCTGTAGAAAAGTGCAATTCAAAGGCACGAGCAAACTGAGGGTTAAGATCAACACTAAAAAAATTTTTTATTTAAATTAATAACTATACTGTCTGACTGTGACAACAATTATGATTGGTGTAAATAGTTGGCTAGACGGCCTGGCACAAAAGGCTGGCAGTGGCAGGCAGGAGGTAAATGAAATTCAATGGCCCTAGGAGACTGAATATTTGCAGTCCAAAAAATTATGTTTTTTTTTTTTATTACTGTTACAAGAATTGTGATTGGTGCCACTAATTGGCTACTTGGGCCTGGCAGACAGGCTGGCAGATATGAGTCATGGATGGTAGGTAGGGCAGTAATTTAACACAGTATGCTGTGTAAGTGACAAAAACACAGGACTGATAGAAAATTAAGTTACATTACACTAGCAAAATATTTTAAAATTTTAGATTTTAATATTAAAATTATGTTAAGAAGTGCAATGCACATATGACTCTATGAGTGGTCGCACTGGCTGGCTGCTACGTAGGGCAGCAATTATAACAACAGTATGCTGTGTAAGTCAGATAGACAGCTAGACACAGGCCTGATAGAAAATACAATTAGATTACACTAGCATAATGATTTAAAGACTTTTTTTTGGAAATTTTAAGAAAAAGGTTTAGCACATACATATGAGTTGTGGCTGATAGCCTTGGAAGGGCAGCTATTAAAAACAGTAGGCTATGTATGTCGGATACACACACGCCTGATAGAAAATACTATTAGATTACACTAGAAAAATGATTGAAATTATTTTTTAAGGGGGGAAATTAAAAAAAGGTTAAACACATATGAGTCGTGGCTCATAGACTAGGGAGGGCAGCAAGTAAACACAGTAGGCTCTCTATGTCAGCAAAACACACAGGCCAGATAGAAAATTAGATTTGATTACACTAGCAAACAAAGTTAAACTTTTTTTTTTTATATATTAAAATTAAGGTGAAAGAAAAATAGATATGAGTGCTGGGTGGCTGCCTGGCACAGACCAATTAACCAAAAGACTGGAAAAAAAAGAGGTATATTAATGCTGAGTGAGCCTGACAGACACAGGCATGATAGTAAATGTAATTAGATTGCACAAGAAAAATATTTTTTTGTGTTTTTTTTTTTAAATTAAAAATAATGTTATTAACGGATATTAACACTGCTGGCTGCTGGCTGGCACAGAGCAATGAACCAGAGTATATGCTGTGTGACACTGGCCTGATAGAAAATGTATAAAAATTACACTAGAAAAATAATTATATTTTTGGGTTAGTTAAATTTAAACTAATGTTGTTAGGGAGATATCAGTGGTGGCAGTAGTCACAGCATATGCTGTGAGCCTTAAACACACAGCTGAAAGCCAGGCAAATGCTAATAAAAAAAAAACAAAACAAAACAAAAAAAAACGGCACGAAATATAGCCCTAAAAAGGGCTTTTTGGGGTGCTGTGCTTGCAGCAGAGATGAGTGGAGTCCTTCTGGACTGTAAATACACTAGCCTAGCTATGTTTTTCCTATTAATGTCAGGAGCAAAAACACAACACGTCCTCTCATTAAAAAAGCAAGGTCGTTATGAGTCTAAAATGGCGGATTCCGAGTAGCTGGGAGTGTCTGTGAGGGAGTGTCTGATGTTGATTGGCTCTAATGTGTCAGGCGGCTGTGACATAAAGGGTCAAAGTTTCAACAATGATGACACATAGGGGCGGATCGAACATCGCCATGTGTTCGCCCACAAACGCGAACGCGAACAACCTATGTTCGCTGTGAACCGTTTGCGGGTGAACAGTTCGGGACATCACTACTCCCCAGGTCTCTCAGAACCGGTATTTAGAAAATGGAAGGAAAAAGGTTTAAAGAGTTGGATCCAACTCAAACAAGAAGACACAATATATGTAAAGTCATTTCCTGAAATTATGAACGAGTTCCAATTACAATCCCAAAATTTCTATGCATATTTACAGAGCAGGAGTTACTTTAATCAATTGTGCCAGCTATCCGGGACAAAGTGGGAGTGGATAGAGATAGAATCTGGATTAAAATTATATAAGGGGGGGGAGAGATCAATCTCTATATGGTACAATATGTTATGTGATAAATCTGGGCTAATGCAAGTGGAAAAGATCACAATATATATTAATAGGCTTTTCCCGCAGATACAAGCTCAGGATATCAGAAAATGCTTTAATATGTTAGAAACTGCCACGACTGTCTATAGTTGGAGGGAGTCGCAATTAAAATGAATAAATGGGCAGATACAGTATCACCCTGTAAATGCTACAAATGTAAAGCTGAGAAAGCTGACATCAAACACTGTCTCTGGGAATGCCCAAAGATACTGCAGTTTTGGGGTAAAGTTAATCATTGGCTTAATAAATTTTTACGCACTAAAATATCCCTGATTGCAGCCAATATCTTTTTGTTATACGATGTAGGCGAACACAAAGCAGATAAACTTTTAGTAAACTTGGCTATTCTGGCGGCTCGTAATATAATATTCAAAAAATGGAAATCACCGGAAGGGCCGAGTGTGAAATAATTCATTAACAGCATGAATACACAGATGACAATAGAGCTATTTAATATTAAACCTTTTTCAGAAAAGAGACTTACAGTCTTTTTTTCAAAGTGGTTAAACATAATCAGGGAAAAACCATTAACTGCACAAAAGCAACTTATATCACCTTTACAAAACTCCCCAGAATGTATGATACTTATGTTAAAAAATGTCCTACTCCAAGAGTGGGGTTAGGAATGTTTGCAGCTAGAAAAAATATAGCTGCAGGGTGCGATAACCAGACAGTTGGATGTTGGAGTTAGCGGGGAGTAGGGGGCGAAGGAGTATAATGTTATTTTTTTTATTTATTTTTTTTTTTTCCTTTTTCTCCATTTTTCTATTTTTAGTTCTGTTAGGGGTTTGTGTCTAGATGTCTGAGTTAATAAAGGTAGGGGGAAAAAAAGGGGGAAAAACAAACCAGTAGTGTATATAAAATAGGAAGGGCTTTGGAATAGCCAAGAAGCATGCAGGGTGAATCAATCAAATGTTTGGCTTTTTTCCCTTTTGTACCTTTTTCTCTTTTGTTGTTTCATTGGCCCTGCGAGGCACAATTTATGAAATGTATTCTCGTTTATTGTTCTTTTTTTTTCCATTTGTTTTTTAATTGTACTGTACACTACTGGTTATAAATAAATAAAAAAAAAAAAAAAACATAATGAACAAGATATACAACAATAATATAAAACTTAATAATACCTGAGGAAAGAAAAAAAAGGGTTAGTAATGGTGAACTGCAACCAAGAGCTTTTATGTATTCAGGACGTTTTGTAGGGCAAAAGGAACTTATCAGATAGCTTACTTCAGAGTCCGTTAAGCTTAACAAGGTGTGTGCAAGATTGCCCCATAGTGATCAGAAAGGGGTATAGATATCTCACAAAACCTCAAAGGCCCGTAAAGTAAACCTAGGTCGAGTCCTTTAACTGTATCATCAGGGTTCTTGAGCAGATAAAGTTCTCCTTTTGAAAGGCGGAGGGGAGCGTCTTGGTTTTGGAGCCCACCCCAGGGCAGCGGCTCTGAGCAGTAGGGGCTGAACCTGAGAAGAAGGCCCTTGGGCAGGATCCTCGTGAGGCAAAGATCGAGAGTCTGACAGAGAAGGAGGGGCTGAAGAAGAGTCCCGGAGAAGGTTCAGCTTACTAAGGCCTAGATTTAGAGTTCGGCGGTAGCCGTCAAAACCAGCGTTAGAGGCTCCTAACGCTGGTTTTGGGCGCCCGCTGGTATTTGGAGTCAGTGATTAAAGGGTCTAACGCTCACTTTACAGCCGCGACTTTTCCATACCGCAGATCCCCCTACGCCATTTGCGTAGCCTATCTTTTCAATGGGATCTTCCTAACGCCGGTATTTAGAGTCGTTTCTGCAGTGAGCGTTAGAGCTCTAACGACAAGATTCCAGCCGCCTGAAAATAGCAGGAGTTAAGAGCTTTCTGGCTAACGCCGGTTTATAAAGCTCTTAACTACTGTACCCTAAAGTACACTAACACCCATAAACTACCTATGTACCCCTAAACCGAGGTCCCCCCACATCGCCGCCACTCGATTAAAATTTTTAACCCCTAATCTGCCGACCGCCACCTACGTTATACTTATGTACCCCTAATCTGCTGCCCCTAACCCCGCCGACCCCTGTATTATATCTATTAACCCCTAACTTGCCCCCCACAACGTCGCCGCAAGCTACTTAAAATAATTAACCCCTAATCTTCCGACCGCAAATCGCCGCCACCTACGTTATCCCTATGTACCCCTAATCTGCTACCCCTAACATCGCCGACCCCTATGTTATATTTATTAACCCCTAATCTGCCCCCCCTCAACGTCGCCGACACCTACCTACACTTATTAACCCCTAATCTGCCGAGCGGACCTGAGCGCTACTATAATAAAGTTATTAACCCCTAATCCGCCTCACTAACCCTATCATAAATAGTATTAACCCCTAATCTGCCCTCCCTAACATCGCCGACACCTACCTTCAATTATTAACCCCTAATCTGCCGACCGGAGCTCACCGCTATTCTAATAAATGTATTAACCCCTAAAGCTAAGTCTAACCCTAACACTAACACCCCCCTAAGTTAAATATAATTTTTATCTAACGAAATAAATTAACTCTTATTAAATAAATAATTCCTATTTAAAGCTAAATACTTACCTGTAAAATACATCCTAATATAGCTACAATATAAATTATAATTATATTATAGCTATTTTAGGATTAATATTTATTTTACAGGCAACTTTGTAATTATTTTAACCAGGTACAATAGCTATTAAATAGTTAAGAACTATTTAATAGTTACCTAGTTAAAATAATAACAAATTTACCTGTAAAATAAATCCTAACCTAAGATATAATTAAACCTAACACTACCCTATCAATAAAATAATTAAATAAACTACCTACAATTACCTACAATTAACCTAACACTACACTATCAATAAATTAATTAAACACATTTGCTACAAATAAATAAAATTAAATAAACTATCTAAAGTACAAAAAATAAAAAAGAACTAAGTTACAGAAAATAATAAAATATTTACAAACATAAGAAAAATATTACAACAATTTTAAACTAATTACACCTACTCTAAGCCCCCTAATAAAATAACAAAGCCCCCCAAAATAAAAAATTCCCTACCCTATTCTAAAATACAAATATTACAAGCTCTTTTACCTTACCAGCCCTGAACAGGGCCCTTTGCGGAGCATGCCCCAAGAATTTCAGCTCTTTTGCCTGTAAAAAAAAACATACAATACCCCCCCCCCAACATTACAACCCACCACCCACATACCCCTAATCTAACCCAAACCCCCCTTAAATAAACCTAACACTACCCCCCTGATGATCTTCCTACCTTGTCTTCACCATGCCAGGTTCACCGATCCGTCCTGGCTCCAAGATCTTCATCCAACCCAAGCGGGGGCTAGACATCCACTGAAGAAGTCCAGAAGAGGGTCCAAAGTCTTCCTCCTATCCGGCAAGAAGAGGACATCCGGACCGGCAAACATCTTCTCCAAGCGGCATCTTCTATCTTCTTCCATCCGATGACGACCGGCTCCATCTTGAAGACCTCCAGCGCGGATCCATCCTCTTCTTCCGACGACTAGACGACGAATGACGGTTCCTTTAAGGGACGTCATCCAAGATGGCGTCCCTCGAATTCCGATTGGCTGATAGGATTCTATCAGCCAATCGGAATTAAGGTAGGAATTTTCTGATTGGCTGATGGAATCAGCCAATCAGAATATAGTTCAATCCGATTGGCTGATCCAATCAGCCAATCAGATTGAGCTCGCATTCTATTGGCTGATCGGAACAGCCAATAGAATGCGAGCTCAATCTGATTGGCTGATTGGATCAGCCAATCGGATTGAACTATATTCTGATTGGCTGATTCCATCAGCCAATCAGAAAATTCCTACCTTAATTCCGATTGGCTGATAGAATCCTATCAGCCAATCGGAATTCGAGGGACGCCATCTTGGATGACGTCCCTTAAAGGAACCGTCATTCGTCGTCTAGTCGTCGGAAGAAGAGGATGGATCCGCGCTGGAGGTCTTCAAGATGGAGCCGGTCGTCATCGGATGGAAGAAGATAGAAGATGCCGCTTGGAGAAGATGTTTGCCGGTCCGGATGTCCTCTTCTTGCCGGATAGGAGGAAGACTTTGGACCCTCTTCTGGACTTCTTCAGTGGATGTCTAGCCCCCGCTTGGGTTGGATGAAGATCTTGGAGCCAGGACGGATCGGTGAACCTGGCATGGTGAAGACAAGGTAGGAAGATCATCAGGGGGGTAGTGTTAGGTTTATTTAAGGGGGGTTTGGGTTAGATTAGGGGTATGTGGGTGGTGGGTTGTAATGTTGGGGGGGGGGGTATTGTATGTTTTTTTTTACAGGCAAAAGAGCTGAAATTCTTGGGGCATGCCCCGCAAAGGGCCCTGTTCAGGGCTGGTAAGGTAAAAGAGCTTGTAATATTTGTATTTTAGAATAGGGTAGGGAATTTTTTATTTTGGGGGGCTTTGTTATTTTATTAGGGGGCTTAGAGTAGGTGTAATTAGTTTAAAATTGTTGTAATATTTTTCTTATGTTTGTAAATATTTTATTATTTTCTGTAACTTAGTTCTTTTTTATTTTTTGTACTTTAGATAGTTTATTTAATTTTATTTATTTGTAGCAATTGTGTTTAATTAATTTATTGATAGTGTAGTGTTAGGTTAATTTTAGGTAATTGTAGGTAGTTTATTTAATTATTTTATTGATAGGGTAGTGTTAGGTTTAATTATATCTTAGGTTAGGATTTATTTTACAGGTAAATTTGTTATTATTTTAACTAGGTAACTATTAAATAGTTCTTAACTATTTAATAGCTATTGTACCTGGTTAAAATAATTACAAAGTTGCCTGTAAAATAAATATTAATCCTAAAATATCTATAATATAATTATAATTTATATTGTAGCTATATTAGGATTTATTTTACAGGTAAGTATTTAGCTTTAAATAGGAATCATTTATTTAATAAGAGTTAATTTATTTCGTTAGATAAAAATTATATTTAACTTAGGGGGGTGTTAGTGTTAGGGTTAGACTTAGCTTTAGGGGTTAATACATTTATTAGAATAGCGGTGAGCTCCGGTCGGCAGATTAGGGGTTAATAATTGAAGGTAGGTGTCGGCGATGTTAGGGAGGGCAGATTAGGGGTTAATACTATTTATGATAGGGTTAGTGAGGCGGATTAGGGGTTAATAACTTTATTATAGTAGCGCTCAGGTCCGCTCGGCAGATTAGGGGTTAATAAGTGTAGGCAGGTGTCGGCGACGTTGAGGGGGGCAGATTAGGGGTTAATAAATATAACATAGGGGTCGGCGATGTTAGGGCAGCAGATTAGGGGTACATAGGGATAACGTAGGTGGCGGCGGTTTACGGAGCGGCAGATTAGGGGTTAAAAGTGTAATGCAGGGGTCAGCGATAGCGGGGGCGGCAGATTAGGGGTTAATAAGTGTAAGGTTAGGGGTGTTTAGACTCGGGGTACATGTTAGGGTGTTAGGTGCAGACGTAGGAAGTGTTTCCCCATAGGAAACAATGGGGCTGCGTTAAGAGCTGAACGCTGCTTTTTTGCAGGTGTTAGGTTTTTTTTCAGCTCAAACTGCCCCATTGTTTCCTATGGGAGAATCGTGCACGAGCACGTTTTTGAGGCTGGCCGCGTCCGTAAGCAACTCTGGTATCGAGAGTTGCATTTGCGGTAAATATGCTCTACGCTCCTTTTTTGGAGCCTAACGCAGCATTTGTTTGAACTCTCGATACCAGAGTTAAATTTATGGTGCGGCCAGAAAAAAGCCCGCGGAGCGTTAACAGCCCTTTTACCGCCGAACTCTAAATCTAGGCCTTAGTGTTTCCATACCTTGTTTGATGTTGAATATAGTGTAGGTATTAACATTAAATTGGAAAAAGAGCTTAACAGGAAAGCCCCACCTATACTTTATAGAGTGCTTGCGCAAACATTGTGTAGCCGGAAAAAAAGGACTTCCTTTTGTCCAATGTATGTGAGGAGAGGTCTGGGAAGAATTGTACTTCCTTGTAGACTTCAAGCAATTCTTTGTTGAGAAAAGCCGCTTTGAGGATATTTTCTTTAAAGGTGAAGTAGTGAAGTCACACAATTACATCTCCAGGTTGAGATTGATTAGAATTACTGGCTCTTAAAGCTCTGTGGGCTCTATCAATTCTGGAGTCTGGATCCTGAGGGGTACCCAGCAAAGAGGCAAACAGATGAGTTAGATATTGTAGAAGATCACTAGCAGCGATGCTCTTGGGTATGCCTCTGGTGCGCACGTTATTGCGTCTGGACCTATCCTCAAGGTCCGCTAGCTTACCCTCCAGGTCGGAAATCAGCTCAGCCAGTGTTTGAGTATATGATAAAATGTTGGAATGATCCGTAGCGAGATCTTCATGCTTGCGTTCAAGGATATCTGATCTTTCTCCTTGGGACGCAAAGTCTCTCTTGAGTTCAGCCACCGAGGATTTGAGCTCCATCTTCATAGAGGTATGATGAGAGTCCATTTTAGCTGAGAGGGAGTTAATGAGATCCCTAAGAGAGGAAGACTCGGCACTATCTAAGGGTCTTGTACCAATAGGAAGAGCAGTAATTTCTTCTTCATGCCTAGATGGCGAGTCTCTTGAGTCCTCGTCCGATAAATCTCTCTCAGAGATAAATTTGCTATGAAAATGATCTGCAACAGTTCTTTTAGGGGCATCAGCTTGCCTGTTCTTTTTCCTGTTGGAGTGGGACATCCTGGCCTGTAGCTGATCCCCCCACTTAACACTTTAGAAGAGGGAGCCCAGGAGAGCCTTTTTAGTACGTTTGAATTGGGGGACCACCCCGCCACCTAGTTGATGATTTAGCACCACATAGTTATGTGGAAATGTATTTGTGAAAAGATAAAATAATTAGTAAGCACAGTATCTGATTTAGTTTACCCTAAGGGTATATTAGCTGAGACTGAACACACGGTAAATACCAATTCAAAATTATAACAGGTAAGTCACTATGAATGATCTCCAAAGCTGTCCTCTCCTGGGGGAGTTGTCACTAAAGGACGGTGCAGGGAAAAGGAACAGGGGTATGACCCGCCAGCGATATCCTGGCGGGAAAGGGAGGAGAGGACACCCCTAAACTCTAAGGAGAAAGGTTATATTATTAATGCAGATATATCTCTATCTAGATTCAATACACCAACCATATAATGAGTTAACCCTAGAGCTGCTGTTATAGGATAAGGCAAGTTAAAAAGCACAAATTACAAAACCCTAGGCATGTACATACAGTATCTTTTGAATATTATATAGTTATAAGCAGTATTAGTTGAAAAATTACCCAGATTACCAATGGACTAGTTCTGCAGAAGTTTATAAATATCAGGCTTAATCTTAGTATCCTGTAATATAAAATGTCAGATGTTACTGCAAGAAATATAATAACACTCCACCTCAGGCCACAGGCCCAAGGACAATAATGCTGATGCAGCAGCTAATAATAAAAGAAAAGAAAAGAGAGTCCATAATATATATGGTCTAGATGAGGTACTTGGGTATAAGCATATAACAGTGAGGAACTGGTGCAGGGGTCCAGAATGTATTACACCTCTAGATTTCTTAAGTGGGTATTAGTGGAGATCAGTGTTAGAGACTTATGGAGATGGTGAGTCAATGTAAGTACATATACCTACATCCAGGAAGTATGAGAGCTAACACCCCAGACTGGTGTTTAAGCAGAGCTCCCTTGTAGAGAGGAAAATAAAAATTAAAAATTGCAGCTTGTTGGGTAAAAGTTAGGTAAATGGGGGTCAGCAATTAGGATCCAGCAGTGTTATCCCCCCTGATGTTGTGTCCCCACAAGCTCCAGACTGCTATAAAAGTCCCGGTGAAAGGGGAAAGAAATCAAGCCCAAATGATAAGATGAAAGCACCCCAGGGAGCTCAGTTGAGTGGCTGGATATATGGGTAAATTTTATGGGTACTATATGCAGCAGGGTGAATGACTTAGATACCTCGTGTGTGCGGCCTACACGTCGGGCTCCAAGGGAACAGTAGAAAATGCCAGATATACCGGCGACTTCTTACTCGGTCTCTGAGTTAGGTCACACTGCAAGTAAGCACACAGACGTCTTTGACTAAGCAGCCACAGTAGTGAAGACTCTCTGTTAGCTGGCTGTTTCTCCTGGATTGGTGCTGGGTGTGAAGGGGCACTGAGGCCCAAGATGGCGGGTGTTTGTGCCTTTTCAGTCAAACTGCGCAACAAGGAGGCCCGGCTATCTTTTCAACAAACTCGTAGGTCTGACTGCTCCAGCCAGCCCACCAGCACTGTCTGCCGCTGAGGATTTGTGATAGGTAAGTAGTCCACCTCCGATCTCCCCCACAGTAGGACTCAGGCCAGTAACAAATTCCGGATGCACCCGGGCAAGACACCCGGTCAAACGTCGTCTTCTCAGAAGAAACAGACACCGCTAAATGAGCGCTCCGGAGTGCATCACCAACCCTCCGGAGCGATGTTGACAGGTGAAAGCTGTGAACTAGCAAGGGCTACCAGGTGCTGTATCAGGTACTCTGGAGTGGAGCCCCGACCCTCCGGAGCCAAGGAACTGCTGCAGCCCCAGGTAATAGAGATGCTTAGCGTCTACTCGTGTAACCCAATATCTTCTTCAGCTGCAGCTGGGCTGTGCAGTAAGATCTAAATGTTCGTAGACAGTGTCTGGATGACCCGGAGTGGATCCCCAACCCTCCGGGTTAGCACAGGTGACGGCCTTATCTCTCCAGGCAGCAAGTCCCGCTCACAGCAAAGTAGGGAGTTAGCTCTGTATCATCAGATCGGGTACTTAAAGTTAGCGAAACAGGTCAAACCCCCTGTAATATCCAGCAGTTTAATTAGATTTTAGGAGTGAGAATTCTCACTTTGTGGAACTCTTTTAATCTTTTGGACTCAGGAGCTCAGTGCATGCACGTCTAGTCTGTGCTATGGCTAGCTCCACCCCCCTAACGCTGCTTTTAACGCCCACTGGTATTACGAGTCTTGCAGGTACAGATGTACCGCTCACTTTTTTGGCCAGACTTGACAATACTGCAAATCCACTTACGTAAATTGCGTATACTCTTTTTTTCAATGGGACTTGCATAGCGCCAGTATTACGAGTCTGCCAAAAAGTGAGCGGTAGACCCTCTCCTGTCAAGACTGGTACTGCATTTTAAAGTCAGTAGTAAAGAGTTTTACGCTACAAAGCCGTAGCATAAAACTCTTAATTAAAGTGCTAAAAAGTACACTAACACCCATAAACTACATATTAACCCCTAAACCGAGGCCCTCCCACATCGCAAACACTAAAAGAAAAAATGTAACCCCTAATCTGCTGAACCGGACATCGCCGCCACTATAATAAATATATTAACCCCTAAACCGCCACACTCCTGCCTCACAAACACATTAAATATTATTAACCCCTAATATGCCGTCCCTAACATCGCCGCCACCTACCTACATTTATTAACCCCTAACCTGCCACCCCCAATGTCGCCGCCACAAAATTAAAGTTATTAACCCCTAAATCTAAGTCTAACACTAACACCCTCTAACTTAAATATAATTAAAAGAAATCTAACTAAAAATTCCTATCATTAACTAAATTATTCCTATTTAAAACTAAATACTTACCTGTAAAATAAACATTAAGCTAGCTACAATACAACTAATAGTTACTTAGGGTTTATATTTATTTTACAGGCAAGTCTGTATTTATTTTAACTAGGTATAATAGTTATTAAATAGTTATTAACTATTTAATAACTACCTAGCTAAAATAAATACAAAAGTACCTGTAAAATAAAACCTAACCTAAGTTACAATTACACCTAACACTACACTATAATTAAATAAATTCCCTACATTAAATACAATTAAATAAATTAAATTATCTAAAGTACAAAAAAACAAATACTAAATTACAGAAAAAAATAAACAAAGTACAGATATTTAAACTAATTACACCTAATCTAATAGCCCTATTAAAATAAAAAACGCCCCCCCCCCCAAATAAAAAAAAAACCCTAGCCTAAACTACCAATAGCCCTTAAAAGGGCATTTTGCGGGGCATTGCCACAAAGTAATTAGCTCTTTTACCTGTAAAAAAATACAAACAACCCCCCCAACAGTAAAACCCACCACCCACACAACCAACCCCCCAAATAAAATACTATCTAAAAAAATCTAATCTCCTCATTGCCCTGAAAAGGGCATTTGGATGGGCATTGCACTTAAAAGGGCAGTTAGCCTAAAAATAAAACCCACCCAATATACCCTTAAAAAAAACTAAAACTAACCCCCTGAAGATCGACTTACCGGGAGACATCTTCATCCAAGTCGGACGAAGTGGTCCTCCAGATGGGCAGAAGTCTTCATCCAAGCCGGGCAGAAGTGGTCCTCCAGACAGGCAGAAGTCTTCATCCAGACGGCATCTTCTATCTTCATCCATTCGGCGCGGAGCGGGTCAATCTTCAAGACATCCGACGCCAAGCATCCTCTTCATCCGACGACTAACACAGAATGAAGGTACCTTTAAGTGACGTCATCCAAGATATTTATTTTACAGGCAAGTCTGTATTTATTTTAACTAGGTATAATAGTTATTAAATAGTTATTAACTATTTAATAACTACCTAGCTAAAATAAATACAAAAGTACCTGTAAAATAAAACCTAACCTAAGTTACAATTACACCTAACACTACACTATAATTAAATAAATTCCCTACATTAAATACAATTAAATAAATTAAAGTATCTAAAGTACAAAAAAACAAATACTAAATTACAGAAAAAAATAAACAAAGTACAGATATTTAAACTAATTACACCTAATCTAATAGCCCTATTAAAATAAAAAACGCCCCCCCCCCAAATAAAAAAAAAACCCTAGCCTAAACTACCAATAGCCCTTAAAAGGGCATTTTGCGGGGCATTGCCACAAAGTAATTAGCTCTTTTACCTGTAAAAAAATACAAACAACCCCCCCAACAGTAAAACCCACCACCCACACAACCAACCCCCCAAATAAAATACTATCTAAAAAAATCTAATCTCCTCATTGCCCTGAAAAGGGCATTTGGATGGGCATTGCACTTAAAAGGGCAGTTAGCCTAAAAATAAAACCCACCCAATATACCCTTAAAAAAAACTAAAACTAACCCCCTGAAGATCGACTTACCGGGAGACATCTTCATCCAAGTCGGACGAAGTGGTCCTCCAGATGGGCAGAAGTCTTCATCCAAGCCGGGCAGAAGTGGTCCTCCAGACAGGCAGAAGTCTTCATCCAGACGGCATCTTCTATCTTCATCCATTCGGCGCGGAGCGGGTCAATCTTCAAGACATCCGACGCCAAGCATCCTCTTCATCCGACGACTAACACAGAATGAAGGTACCTTTAAGTGACGTCATCCAAGATGGCGTCCCTTAGATTCCGATTGGCTGATAGAATTCTATCAGCCAATCGGAATTAAGGTAGAAAAAATCCTATTGGCTGATGCAATCAGCCAATAGGATTGAAGTTCAATCCTATTGGCTGATCCAATCAGCCAATAGAATGCAAACTCAATCCTATTGGCTGATTGGATCAGCCAATAGGATTGAACTTCAATCCTATTGGCTGATTGCATCAGCCAATAAGATTTTTTCTACCTTAATTCTGATTGGCTGATAGAATTCTATCAACCAATTGGAATCTAAGGGAAGCCATCTTGAATGATGTCACTTAAAGGTACCTTCATTCTGTGTTAGTCGTCGGATGAAGAGGATGCTCCGCGTCGGATATCTTGAAGATGGGCCCGCTCCGCGCCGGATGGATAAAGATAGAAGATGCCGTCTGGATGAAGACTTCTGCCTGTCTGGAAGACCACTTTGCCCGGCTTGGATGAAGACTTCTGCCCGTCTGGAGGACCACTTCGCCCGGCTTGGATGAAGACGTCTCCCGGTAAGTCGATCTTCAGGGGGTTAGTATTAGATTTTTTTTAAGGGTGTATTGGGTGGGTTTTATTTTTTAGATTAGGGTTTGGGCGGCAAAAGAGCTAACTGCCCTTTTAAGGGCAATGCCCATCCAAATGCCCTTTTCAGGGCAATGGGGAGCTTACGTTTTTTTAGTTAGTATTTTATTTTAGGGGTTGGTTGTGTGGGTGGTGGGTTTCACTGTTGGGGGGGTTGTTTGCATTTTTTTTTACAGGTAAAAGAGCTGATTACTTTGGGGCAATGCCCCGCAAAAGTTCCTTTTAAGGGCTATTGGTAGTTTAGTTTAGGCTAGGTTTTTTTTTTTTTGGGGGGGGGCTTTTTTATTTTAATAGGGCTATTAGATTAGGTGTAATTAGTTTAAATTTCTGTAATTTGTTTATTATTTTCTGTAATTTAGTGGGGGTTTTTGTACTTTAGATAATTTAATTTATTTAATTATAGTGTAGTGTTAGGTGTTAGTGTAACTTAGGTTTTATTTTACAGGTAAATTTGTATTTATTTTAGCTAGTTAGTTATTAAATAGTTAATTAGTATTTAATAACTATTCTACCTAGTTAAAATAAATACAAACTTGCATGTAAAATAAAAATAAAACCTAAGGTAGCTACAATGTAACTATTAGTTATATTGTAGCTAGCTTAGGGTTTATTTTACAGGTAAGTATTTAGTTTTAAATAGGAATAATGTAGTTAATGATAGTAATATTTATTTAGATTTATTTAGATTTATTTAAATTATATTTAAGTTAGGGGGTGTTAGGTTTAGGGTTAGACTTAGGTTTAGGGGTTAATAACCTTAATATTGTGGCGGCGAGAGATAGTATCACTTTTCTTGATGTACAGATAAAAATAGATACTATTAATAATGTTTTATATACAGAAACATACAGGAAAGATATTTCAGGTAATACCATCCTGCGGTCAGACTCTCACCATCCCACACATCTAAAAAGAGCAATCCCAAAGGGACAATTTATGAGGTTGCGCAGAAATTGCAGCAATCTCAGGGACTATAACACCCATGCAGAAGATCTAAAAAATAGACTTATTAAGAGAGGATATAAAGAGAAAGCCCTCACAGAAACCATTGAACTAGTCAGATCTATGGATAGAGTTGAATTACTCAGTGATAAACAAAGGGAAGGAAGAGTCAATGATAATCAACTTGTCTTTTCAACAAAATACAGTAATCAGTACCATAAAATTTGTAAAATTGTAGAAAGGTACCTTCCCATGCTAAGTAAAGAACCATCATTAACAAATATAACAACTGAAGGTGTAAGATTTGTATCAAGACGAGCCAAAACCATAGGCAACTATGTGAAAAGAAATTTTGCAAAAAATATAAAGGGACCTGCACGCAACTGGCTAACCAAAAAGAATGGGACCTTTAAATGTGGTGTAAGACTGTGCAAAAGCTGCAACTATGTCAAAGTGGGAGATATTTTCCACTCAAACATTACAAAACAAGAATTCAGGATATTTCAGTATTTAACATGCACATCGAGGTACGTGGTGTATCTTATCTCCTGTAAACTGTGTGGGTGTCAATATACAGGTAGAACAATTAGACCCCTGAAGGACTGAATCCGAGAGCATTTGCTCTCCTTGGAGTCTTTCGAACCAAAGACACCTGTTGCTGAACATTTTTCTAGACATAGACCAGGCCATACATTCGATGAAGATTCATTGAAATATGTCCTATCTTTGTTTGAATTTCAAGCAATTGATTGTGTCACAAAACAAATCACAAGAGGGGACAGATTAGCATATTTAAATAAAAAAGAAGCTTTTTGGATACACAAACTCCAAACAGGCTTCCCAAAAGGTATCAACAAAATTTGGGACTTAAAGTTGTTTATAGGCTAAAACAAATATATGCAAAGTATATAATATAAATTCCTACCATCCTAGGCAACATAATAAACAACAAGAAATAATTGGATAGGAATAGGAATTTTAGCTTATGTCAACATCTAATAACTAGAAAATAAAACCAACACATAAGCCATGAGAAGGTATTCAAAGTGTGTATAGTCCATAATAATTTAAAATTACAAAACCATGTATTGTAAATAGCCTCTTTATTTCAGATATAAAATTCATTTCAAACCATTGTACCATCTAATTAACATTTTTAAAAAAAGCTACTTATTAAAATAATAAAGTTCTAACATGATTATAATAGAAAAGGAAAATTAAATATCCAGGATCTCAAATTAATTTTGTTTTTGATCTAAAGAATGTATTATATTATGTTAGTGATCCCTTTAAAAGTTAGGGAGCAATATCTTTGAGATAACTTAGGAGTTTCGTATAAATGTTTAGAATGCTGAATATTTATAACCTTTTTTTGCCTATAATATATGTTTTTAAAAGTATATATGTGTATTATACATTATTAACAATGCGGTATGGAAAGACCATTGAAAGTCCTGACAGCATTGTTAAGGGTTAAATGTGAAAGGCTTAAATATTCACAGGGAGAACAGCTGTGTATCCCTGATGAAGTGCTTGTTGTAAAGCAGGAAACGCGTCGGATGCAGCACCTGTGTGCTGAGGTTGTATGTATACATAAAATGTGCCTTCCAACTATGGAATTTTAACTAAGTTTTCAATAAATATCTAATTTTATCTATAACTAATATTGGTACTGCCTGCAATTCATTTTCCAAACCCCTTCATATGGACTGATTATTGTGGCGGCGACGTTGGGGGCGGCAGATTAGGGGTTAATAAATGTTGGTAGGTGGCGGCAATGTTAGGGCTGGCAGATTAGGGCTTAATAATATTTAACTAATGTTTGCGAGGCAGGAGTGCGGTGGTTTAGGGGTTAATATGTTTATTATAGTGGTGGTGACGTTGGGGGTGGCAGATTAGGGGTTAATAAGTATAGATAGGTGGCAGCGACGTTGGGGGCGGCAGATTAGGGGTTAATAAATATAATGTAGGTGTCAGCGATGTTGGGGGCAGCAGATTAGGGGTTCATAAGTATAATGTAGGTGGCAGCGGTGTCCGGAGCAGCAGATTAGGGGTTAATAATTATAATGTAGGTGTCAGCGATGTTGGGGGTGGCAGATTAGGTTTAATAAGTGTAAGATTAGGGGTGTTTAGACTCGGGGTTCATGTTAGGGTGTTAGGTGTAGACATAAATTTTATTTCCCCATAGGAATCAATGGGGCTGTGTTAAGGAGTTTTACGCTGCTTTTTTGTAGGTGTTTGACTTTTTTTCAGCCGGCTCTCCCTGTTGATTCCTATGGGGAAATTGTGCACAAGCACGTTACACCAGCTCACCGCTGACTTAAGCAGCCCTGGTATTGGAATGCGGTAATGAGCAAAATTTTGCTCAACGCTCACTTCTAGTCTTTTTTTTTTATTATTATTATTTTTTATTGAAGTCATAAATCCATGTAACATAAAAGATCTGTCCCAAAACAATAAGCAAACAAAGAGGCATACAGTGCTATTACAGAGATATTCTTAGGTCCACTAATATAGGTTACACTGACTTATAAAACATTTGTGAAATTAATGAGTGGTACAGATAGACAAATTTTATCAAGGTAATGAGGTCATATTTGACAGAGAATATGTAGGAGAAATGATGACAATGAGGTAGAGGAAATATGTAGCAGGGACATTATGAACCCATTTGTCTAAATTGTTAACAATGAAATTGGGCTATCGGTAGTGTGACTTCAGTTTTATTATATAATAAAAAGAGTGAGAGTGGTCCCCACATTGCCGTGTAGACTATATAATGGGTTATCTATTCAAGAAAGATTAGGGCAAGGGGGAGGTTAGATTTATATTTTTTTGGGGGAAGGGGAATGCAGCGGGCAAGAGCCGCTTGTATTGGAGAAGGGGGGGGCGTGTCCGGGAAATTTAAAAAAAAAAAACATCAGTATTATAACCTCATAGTTGTTAAACAGATAAATATGCCGACATCCAATTGTGTACTTCAAAGACACGTGGACGTGAGAGAAAAATAATTAGTGTAAACCCATATACGTAGATAAAATGGCTTAATAGCGAGAGACTACCCTCAACATAATGACTTACTACTTATTTTATCAAACCTGCCAGATTTAACAGTAAAACGTTGTGTAATAAGATAAAATATTGGTGTCTCTAGAAAGGAATTGCAGAGGATCTATAATATTATCCTGCACTTTACAAATAGGGCCAAGAAGACTATATACAAATAATATTGAATATAAGAAGAGTTTATGTAGAAAAGGGAAAGCTGTTGAGTGAAACTTGGCACTATTAGAAATACTCAAATATTACTTGCATGCCCCAGGTCTGGGTATCAGTTATTGAGTAACCATCCAAAGTTCTGGAGCTTGTGACCTATAGGATAATAGATAGTTAATCCTTGCGTACATATGTAATGGAATAAAAGAGATAGTCAGATCTTCTATGCACCCTAGGGTAGGAGATGATGGGATATACAAGGGCGATATTGTGACTCTCACCTCACACTCTACTTTTGGTGCACTAAGAGTTAGGCATACTAAATTAGAGGAGGCTAATTTATGTAATTAGTATCGAAAGAGTAAAGTATATTGGAAGTTATAGTAAGTCAGCTATATGCAAACCTACGAAATAGCATAGCATGGTGCATAGGAGTAGACATACAAAAAAAAAAAACATTTTAGGGAGATGCGTTGGATCTAGTTGCTAGATGCTTTCTGAACCGAAACTAATAATGTATAAAAACCGTAAAACTAACATAAAACATTTTGTGATATAACAAGCCTATACAAAAACAGTAATCAACCTAAGTCAGTTCTTTAACTTTCTGTTTAGTGACTAGAATATAGTAATGCATAATAGGATAGGTTAAGAAGGCTGTAGAATAAGGAGGAGATTTTTTATATCCATATAAAGTTTAGCTTAACTCCGAGTCTGGTATTTCAGTTGTAGGCTGAGGACAGTGGACTACTGTATGTGCCCCCCCCCCCCTGGGGAGGTGCCACCTATAGGCAATGTGGGTAAGGGGAGTAGGATATGACCCACCGGCAATGAGGACCGGCAGGAAAGGGAGGAGCGGGGCTTAACAATAGAAGTAAGTGGTTTGTCCTAGAAATCACGCATATAGTGTTCAGTGCTCATAATACATCACATCTTGCATATTTAAGGTATGTCAGTATACCAGGAAATTAAAGCTTGTAAGGCGCAGTATATTGCACATTATGTCCATGTGTACTAGTAAGGCTGTAACAGAGTGCTTTTAGGGTGAACTATAAATATGAAATATAATGTAGATGCTCCACTTAGTTATATATACATTAGTGAGTGTGCATCCAGCTATAAATCCAGACGGTACAATAAGGATATACAGATTATAATAGGCTGTAGGACTGCAATAGGGTAAATTAGGTGCCTCTTAACCAAAATCAGTTGAATGTAGCTTAGGCTGATATGATCACAAAACCAATGAGTCAGGACCTGTCAGAAAACAAGCAATAATACAGAAAGAGCAAGAGGAATAAACCAATAATAACACAACAGAGCATGCATGTAACAAAACTGTCCTCAATAAACAATGAGTGCTATGTGTTATAGAGAAACCACTGAGGGGTAAATCGAATTTACAATATAAGGGGTAGTCTCAGAGTTATTGCAATTATTAATTAGTCTGTATAGTGATTAAAACGAAGCTAACAACTAACTGAAAGGGGACAGTCCTCAAACAATGGTGATCAGTGCACTGCTGATATGGACTCTCAGTAACAACGTGTGAGAGACGTTACCCAATTCCAATTTTCTGAGGCTTAATGTAGGCCTGTGGGGAGTCCAGATCCGAGCATATGCCTTCCCAGTCCACATTCAGAAGAACCGCTGAGGGGAGCCACTCCATTCTTGGACCAGTGATGTGAAGGTAACAAATGAAGATAGTAATGTCCCCCATGGGCTGCTATTGCATTGCGGATGGGGCTATTCTGGCTAGTTGTGAGAACCGCTGAGCGGCCAGACCGTGCCTGTTCAAAACAACTTTAACTCCAATGAGCTGTGTCTTCTTTGCAGTCGGAGATATACTGGCCGATCATGGTAACTTTTGAGTAGCCGGGCTGTACTTTTCCATAGCAGTCAGAGCAGGGCCATCGCAGCGTCTGGTATTTTGTATGAGCTCACTAGCGATCTGCGGTCTGGTTAGGGATCCAGTTGGTAAGTCAGAAGCTTGAGGTAGAATATCGCGGGATGCACTCTGTGGGATAGTTCCCTCATTACTTCCCCATAGTCTAGCAGCGTCTGTGGCGTCCTCTGAGAGTAGCAACTGGTTTAGGCTGTCAAAGTGTGCTTGCATTTTGCAACCCAGATCCGCTAACAGGCCCCTGATGGTATGTTCTAAAGCCTGGGAATCCATGCTGAGATCAGACCTTCGACAGGTGGTCAGCTAATTAAGTATATAATGTAGGAGTAGAGGGCGGTTGTGTGGGGAAGTAGTATTAAACAATCCCTATTTTATCCAGGTGACCTGGGAGGGAGAGGATAGTAGGAGGCTTGCTGCAGGCCTAATTGTTGCATAGTCTGTATTGGGCCTCCATCTGAGGTGATCGGTACAAAAGTAGCGTCCTTAGGTGCGGTAACTTCACCCTGCTCCTGGTCTGAGCTTAATTTCTGCCGATGGCATCTGTATTCACAGGTAATCCGCTAATTAGCCAGATCAGTCATGGAGCTCTCTTTTTTGCTTCCAGCATGGGCGCCATCCGGAAACGCCCCCCCACTTCTAGTCTTTTAATGACGGGTTTGTAAAAACCCATAATACCAGCGCTGCAGGTAAGTAAGCGGTGAGGGAAAACTGCTCGTTAGCACCGCACAGCCTCTAATGCAAAACTCATAATCTAGGTGTTAGTCTTTTTCCTAAATGTAACACAGGGCATGCACATGTTTTAATTCTAGCATTCCTGTCCTGTACCATTCAAATGCCAGTTTAGAGGACAACATACAAAGTACCTTCACTAAGAATTCACATATTAGCTGTGCTCAATCTGAATGTGAACCGTATATATTGTTACTGCCAATTTGTCAAAGTCAGACATAACAGCAATTCCTTCTTATGTCTCAAGAATGTGCATGTCTGAGAATTTTTTTCGCACACATCCTTTAAACCAAATAGCCGCTATGAGGGGACTCATCATATTACCTTAGCTTAAAAGTGAACATCTATCAATCGCGTTAAGATTGTGAAAGGGAGTGTATAACCTAAACACTTAGGATTAGATATACTGAATATTATATCATCCAATCAGCGTGTATATAGAATGACAAGACTTCAGTACACACAATCACTGTGATTGGTTTAAAAGGAGGCGTGTTTATGAATTGACACGCTATTGGCTCTGACATGGTTATATAGGGTTTATAAGGCGTGAGATCACAGCACTCGGTTTTCACTTTTTTTTATCTCACATTGAGAAAGGCCAGGTTGTAATGGCCGAAACACGTTTGTGTTAATTTCAGAGTTTATTCCCTAACACAGCATTACAGAGTAATCTGGAACAATGTTTAAGCTACCCCTGGCACCTGAAGCTGAAATCTCCAGCTATCGACCAGGAACACAGGGGGGTAGTTGGCAGTCTGTCCAGTTATTTATGTTTCTAGCCTGTGTTGGGGATTAGGTAGTAAGTGATGACTAGGATTCGCCTTCATCCACATATGTAATGTAGATTACTGTCAGGTTTTTTTTCCTGCTTTCTTTGCCATGTGCTGCTGGCAGCCATTTTACTCACCTCTCTTGCTGATTCTGGTGCAGAGGGTGTGATGCTGCTCCTTTTCTGCAAGCCCTCTTATGGTCAGACTGGTGTACATCATCCGTGTGAGACAGGTTGCAGTCTCAGAATTGTGATGTCATCACTTATTATTTAAAGGGCCTCTGTTAAGTATGCTTTGTCCTTGCGTTGTCTCAGACCTGTTTGTGAGTTCCAGTTCCTGTGTATTACCTGGCTGCCTGACGTCCCTCGTGGTTCCTGATCCCTGGCTTGTTCCTGACTCTGCTGTTCTCCTTGTTCCTGATTCCGGCTCATCTGACTACTCGCTTTGGCTCCTGACTTGGCTCGTCTGACTATTCGCTTTGGCTCCTGACTCGGCTCATCTGACTACCAGCTCTGGCTTAGACTCCTGGCTTGTTATTTGACTTGTGGACTTTTTATTATTTTTTGTTATTAATAAAGGTGTGATTATTTTTGCACTTCTCGTCTAAGTCTGATTCCTGGCATTAAGCAAGGGCAATGAATCCTGATGGTGCTAATAATCCACCTTTATCTACCATCATTTCCAGGATGGATGAACAGGATCACTGTTGATCAATTTGCACTAGCCCTGCAAACCCTGCTGATTTACACTACACATTTGGACCAAAGTGTCCTGCAAGTTATGGCTGCTCCTGTTTCCACTGCTGCACCTAGTCCTACCAGGAGCATGTCCAGTTCTGCACCTCTACCTTAGCGATATGGAGGTGATCCTATTCAGTGCAGAGGGTTTTTGAACCAGGTGGGCATTTACTTTGAGATGTTACCTCAGGCGTTTAACTCTGACAGAGCTAAGGTGGGATTTCTCATTTCGTTACTCTCTGACACAGCTCTTGCCTGGGATTATCCCTTGTGGGAGACTAATAAACCTGCAATTTCAAATTACCCTGAATTTGTGGCCTCCTTTCGAAGGGTATTTGATGTTCCGTCTCACTCTTCCTCTGCTGCTAAACAACTCATGTCTATTCAGCAAGGTACAAGATCTGTTGCTCAACAATGAAGCCCTTGTTGCCGCCTTCTTTCATGGGCTCTCTGATTTGATTAAAGACAAAGTTGCTGCCAGAGATTTACCAGAGGATCTTGAGGCAGTGGTGACTTTTTTGATCCTTATTGACATCAGACTCAGAGAGAGGCCCTCTTTCAAGGAGCGCTTGCGGAAGCCTCCAGTTCTGTTGTCTCCTACGTGTTTGTTCCCACCCATGCCTCACTTTCCTCCCATGCCTCCTGGTCCCGAGTAATCAGTTACTGCTGAGCCAATGCAGTTGGGATTCACGCGTCTCTCCGTGGTGGAGAGGGCCTTTAGGAAGAGGGAGGGGCTCTGCCTCTATTGTGGGTTACAGGGCCACCTTTTAAAGTCTTGTCCTACAAGGCCAGGAAACGCTTGCACCTAAGGTCCTGTTGGGGGCAGACCTTGGGTGGTTTATCCTCGTCCCCGGAACCGCTAAAGGAGAAACCTTTGGTCACGGTTGTCCTTTCCTGGGTGGACTCCTCCATAGTCACCCAGGCTCTTGTTGACTCCGGTGCTGCAGGCTATTTCATTGACAATGCTTTTGTATCAAAGCACTACATTTCTGTTTTGCCTTGGTCTGTTCCACTTGCTATTGAGGCCATTGATGGCAGGCCCCTTCAGCCCACACTCGTTACTCATGAAACCGCATCGTTATCCATGGCTGTTGGGGCTCTACATTTTGAAACCCTCCAGTACCAGGTGATAAGCTCTCCGTATTTTCCAGTTGTTCTGGGTTATCCCTAGCTCCAAAAGCACAATCCCAGTCTCGACTGAGCAGGTATGAAATTTTGTCATGGTCTCCGCAATGTATTTCCACTTGTCTTCGGAAACCAGTTAAATTCTTGTGCACTTCTTCGATATCTCAATTGCCAGAGGAGTACCAAGAGTTCCTAGACCTTTTTGACAAGGTGCGTACCGGTACGTTGCCTCCTCACCGGTCTTACGATTGTGCCATAGACCTGCAACCCAGAGCCATTCCTCCTCGGGGCCGGGTTTACCCTCTATCTGTTCTGGAGATTTGTGCTATGGAGGAGTATGTTGCAGATGCAGGGGCTGGCTTATTCTTTGGGAAGAAAAAGGGTGGCGAGTTAAGACCATGCATCGATTATAGGGGTCTTAATCATCTTACCATTAAGAATGCTTACCCTATTCCTCTCATTACGGAACTCTTTGACCGCCTCAAGGGAGCTACAGTCTTTTCTAAACTTGATTTAAGAGGAGCGTATAATCTTGTTAGGATCAAGGAGGGCCACAAATGGAAAACAGCATTTAACACCAGGAGAGGGCATTATGAATATCTTGTAATGCCCTTTGGCCTATGTAATGCTCCTGCTGTTTTCCAGGAACTTATTAATGATGTCCTAGGAGATATGTTGCAACAGTGTGTTGTGGTGTACTTAGACAACATCCTCATACACTCAGGCTTACTTGAGGCTCATCGTTCTGATGTTACACGGTTTCTTCAGAGAATACGTGAGAACGGCCTGTTTTGTAAACTCAAGAAATGTGAGTTCCATCAGACTCAATTAACCTTCCTAGGTTATGTTATCTCCGTTGCAAGGTTCTCCATGGATCCTGACAAGTTGTCTGCAGTTCTGCAGTGGCCTCGCCCAGTTGGTCTTCGGTCTATTCAACATTTTTTGGTCTTCATCCAATTACTATAGAAAATTTATTAAAAACTTTTCTTCCTTGGTCAAACCTATCGCAGACATGATCGTAAAGAGAATTATTCACTCATTTGTCACCTACTGCCATTAAAGCCTTTGATAGTCTTAAGACTGCCTTTGCTGCCACTCCAGTTCTGGCTCACCCTAACTCTGTCCTGCCTTTTGTTCTTAAGGTTCGATGCGTCTGAGACTGGAGTGGGTGCCCTCTTGTCTCAACGTCCTACGCCTGACGGTTCCTTGCATCTGTGCGGTTTCTTCTCTAAGAAATTGTCTCCAGCAGAGTGCAATTATGAAATTGGTGACAGGGAATTACTGGCCATAATTTTGGCACTCAAGGAATGGAGGCATCTTCTCGAGGGTACTAGCGTACCAGTGCTCATTCTTACTGACCACAAGAATTTAACTTATCTATCCGAAACAAAACGTTTCTCGCCCTGACAGGCCAGATGGGCACTGTTTTTGTCTCAGTTTAATTATGTGGTCTCCTACCTGCCTGGTAGTAAGAATGTTAGGGCTGATGCCCTCTCTCAACAATTTTCACCTCTGTCCAAGGAGGAGTCTGTACCTACTCCAGTTATACCTCCTGACCATATTTTGGCTACCATAGTACTAATTTGACTTCTTCCTTGGGAGAGGAGATCCTGTCTGCACAAACCAATGCACCTACTGAGAAACCTAGTGGTAAGTGCTTTGTTCCTGAGAATCATTGAACTAAACTTTTGCACACTTACCACTATTCTAAAGCCGCAGGTCACCCGGGCAAGAATCAAATGATTTGGTCTGTCACTCGACAATTCTGGTGGCCAGGTCTTTGTTCTGATGTTGCTGCGTATGTTGCCTCCTGTTCAGTTTGTGCACAGAATAAATCTCCTCGACATCTTCCTGTGGGTCTTCTTCAACCTAGTGCTAATGGTGAGCGTCCTTGGACATATCTTTCCATGGACTTCATTGTCGATTTCCCTGTTTCCAGTGGCATTACTGTTATCCTTATGGTGGTTGAACATTTTTCTAAAATGTCACATTGCATTCCCTTGAAGAAGCTGCCTACCACTCAGGAGCTTGCTTCAATTTTTGCCCAGGAGGTCTTCCATTTACATAGTTTACCCAAGGTGATAGTGTCGGACCAGGGTAGCCAGTTTGTCTCCAGATTTTGGAGTTCCTTTTGTGCTCAAATTGGGATCCAGCCTTCCTTCTCCTCGGCATATCACTCTCAATCCAATAGGGCTGCGGAACGGTCTAATCAAGCTCTGGAACAGTTCCTCCATTGCTATGTCTCAAATCACCACAATAATTGGTCTGAACTGTTACCTTGGGAAGAGTTTGCTTGTAATAGTGCTATTAATGCTTCCTCCCAGTTATTCCTGTTCATGGCAAATTATGGGTTTCAACCATCCTTCTTGCCCGATTCATTCATGTCTCAAGGTATTCCGGCTTTGGAGTAGCATCTCCGGCAACTACGTTCCACGTGGGTGCAGATTCAGTATTGCCTTCATCGTTCTATGCAGAGCCAAAGTTCCAGGCTGATCATAGGCATCTGCCCGCACCTTCCTATCAGGTTGGTGAGAGGGTTTCGCTGTCCTCCCGCAACTTGAACCTTCGTGTGCCTTCCAATAAACTGGCCCCCCAGTTATGTCGGTCCTTTTCGAATACTCCGACGGGTCAATCCTGTGGCCTACACTCTTGACCTTCCTCCTGCAATGCGCATCTTCAATGTTTTTCATGTCTCCCTCTTGAAACCATTGGTTTGTTATCGGTTTACCACTGTGTTGCCTCATCCCCGTCCTATCTCTGTTGACAACCATGAAGAATATGAGGTCAGCAGCATTATTGACTCTTGTATGTCCAGGGGCCGCGTACAGTATTTGGTTCACTGGAGGGGCTATGGTACGGAGGAGCTTTCATGGGTTCCCTCCTCTGATGTTCATGCTCCCGCCCTCCTCTGTGCCTTCCATGCCCATTTCCCCAATAAGCCTTTTGTCCTCCCGTGGGGAGGGGTCATTGAGGGGAGGGTACTGTCAGGGTTTTTTCCCTGCTTTGTTTGCCATGTGCTGCTGGCAGCCATTTTACTCACCTCTCTTGCTGAGTCTGTTGCAGAGGGTGTGATGCTGCTCATTTCCTGCACGCCCTCTTATGGCCAGACTGGTGGACATCATCCGTGTGAGACAGGTTGCAGTCTAAGCATTGTGATGTCATCACTTATTATTTAAAGGGCCTCTGTTCAGTATGCTTTGCCCTTGCATTGTCTCAGACCTTCTTGTGAGTTCAAGTTCCTGTGTATTACCTGTCTGTCTGACATCCCTCGTGGTTCCTGATCCCTGGCTTGTTCCTGACTCTGCTGTTCTCCTTGTTCCTGATTCCAGCTAGTCTGACTACTCGCTTTGGCTCCTGACTCGGCTCGTCTGACTATTTGCATTGGCTCCTGACTCGGCTCGTCTGACTACCAGCTCTGGCTTAGACTCCTGGCTTGTTATTTAACTTGTGGACTTTTTATTATTTTTTGTTATTAATAAAGGTGGGATTATTCTCATCTCAGTCTGATTCCTGGCACCCTGACAATTACATCCCTTTATTTTAATTGATGTTTAAAATAAATCAGTTTTAATACATTAACTATTCACTATACCTTAGCTGACATTATTCAGCATCATTACTCTCTACATTAGGAATGAGTGCTCTTTAACCCTTTCTTGTCCAATCTTTCCCCTATTTTGTATCATACGTTCACATAATACCCAGCACCACTCCCTATAACAATTTTAATATTGAATGAATAAGTGGGACATATATTAATATGCATCACAAAAACATAAATTATGCTTACCTGATAATTTTATTTTCTTCAGATGGAAAGAGTCCACAGCTGCATTCATTACTTTTGGGAAATTCAGAACCTGGCCACGAGGAGGAGGCAAAGACACCCCAGCCAAAGGCTTAAATATCCCTCCCACTTCCCTCATCCCCCAGTCATTCTGCTGAGGAACAAGGAACAGTAGAAGAAATATCAGGGTAAAAGGTGCCAGAAGAACAAAAAACAGACGCCCCTCAGAAAAAATATGGGTGGGGAGCTGTGGACTCTTTCCATCTGAAGAAAAGAAAATTATCAGGTAAGCATAATTTATGTTTTTCTTAATAAATGGAAAGAGTTCACAGCTGCATTCATTACTTTTGGCTCTAAGTATGGTCGGTAGTTTGTCATTAGCTTGATTTTCGTACTCCCCATCAACTGTACAATTTATTTTGAGGCGTATGAACTGACCTATAGCCACACCCTTAAAGACTCTCTGCGGGTGGCAACTGGAGGCATGAAGTAGGGAGTTACCTGAAATAGGTTTGCGAAAGACCCTATTCTCGATGTGTTTATCTGCAATCCCTATTAACGTTAGGTCCAGAAAGTTAATCTAATTTTTATAGAATTCAGAAGTAAAGCTAATTCCTACTTCATTATAATTTAAGAATAGAACAAACCGTTCCATTGCACTATCTGAACCTCTCCAAATAAAGAGGAGATCGTCAATAAACCGCTTATACCACAATATCTCGCCCCTGTGGGGGTTTCCACCTCCAAAGATATGGGAGAACTCCCACCAACCCATGAATAGGTTGGCGTAAGAGGGGGCAAACTTGGCCACAATTGCCCTCTGTTACGGTTGCCTCCAGGCTGGCTGGAAGTTGGACCGTAGAAAAGGATGCTCCTAGTGCTCACCAAAGGATCATCAGCACCGTAGACACTATAACTGCTGCATAGCCACCATAAGTAATGCAGACTCTACGAACCACCGCTGCTGGGCTGGTATCTCGCCATCTGCTCTGCGCCCTGGACCTACGACCAGGCTCCAGTAGGTGAACCTCTTCCTTCTGTACAGCGAAGCAGGATCAGGAACAAGAGCTCTTACAGGAGCTCAGTAGCTAAGGGAGTATATAGAGCATAGCAATCCCTGTAGTGATTATAGCTGTCCCCTACAAACATGAGTCAAAGCTGCAAGTTAGAGGGTCAGAAAAGGTCTCATGTGCTGGAACACACAGCCTGCTTTTTATTGAGGTTACATGCAAAAAAAAGACACTCTCAGGGGGAGGCATAAAATCCCCAATCACACATTTGATACATTTAGATAGAGACAACGCCCTTTGACAGGCCACAAAATTATTTCAACAGATAACATTACACACAATAAAACAATGCAGTCCACCTTATCACTAGCAGTCTGATTAGACAATGGGAATGTTTATCACTAAACTTAATTAGAGCTGATCCCAGCAAACTTGCATTTAGAATAGGTTCTTGAAGCTGAACAAAATTAACTCAATGGCACACAATGAAAACTTATGTTTTTGTAACAGTGCTCCCTTTCTGTGGAACACTCTGCCTGTGTGGTACTTGGTCCAGTAAGCCCTATTTACTGAACCAAGTGGGAGAAGCCAGGGACAAGTTATTTTACAGGTCTGGGGACATAGTCTTAAAGGGGCATTGTTCACCAAAGTCACAATATGTCCCCAGACGGTTCTTAAAGGGCCATACACACCCAATAAAAGTTAATATGTTTTCAGGGGCACAATCTTCCAGGGGCCATAGTCATGAGGAGGGAGGCTGGCAAATAGGCTTCTCCAAAATCCAGGGTAGCAGGGCCATTTTCCATTTAAAGGGCCAGTTACAAATAGCAGTTTGTAACATATCTCCCCTTTTGGAGGGAGACTAACCAGGCACCTGACCTTCTGTCGGTCAGTGCCTAAGTTAGTCTCGCAACCCACCCACAAATAAACATTAGCAGCAAAGTAGCCCCCCCACAATAAGTAGTACTGGCCTGTAGGTTCCAGGTTGTAGGATGAAAGTGTAGCATCCTCGGCCTTCCTGGCGCAGCTGGGCAAATAGCTGGTGGTACTTGGGGGGCAGAGGCCAGAGGCACTCTGCCCTGGTGCCAGCACTTCTGCTGGGGTGAGGGGTTTGCAGGCCAGTCCTGTAACAAGCGCTCTGTCCTGGTGCCAGCTCTTCTGCTGGGGGAATTGGGGCATAGTCCTGCCCGGTGGCAAAGGGAACGTGGGGGTCAGTGGGGGTTAACATCTCCACTGTTAACCCTGGGCCCAAGTTAGGAGTTAGCTGGGGAGGGGGAGATTGGCTTACCTCCTCCTCCTGATACTCCGGCGGCCATTGGGAAGGGAGGTCGATGCTCTCCGCTCCCTGTGGAACATGCTGCGGCTGGGGAGAGAGACCGGTTGTCTCCTCTCCCTGGAAGGCACACTCCGGCTGGGGAGGGAGGTCGATGCTCTCCCCTCCCTGTAGCTGGGTCTGTCGCTGGGGATCTGGGCCACCTGCCCAGCATCCCTGTAGGGCCGGTAGAGAGACTGCGGTCCCATCTCCACCTGCCTGCTGGGGGTCCTCCCAGGACCAGTCTATGAGGCCTGCTGCCTCGGGTATCTCTGGTTGCGGTTGGGGAAGGAGACCGGTTGTCTCTTCCCTCTGCACGGTATACTGATGCTGGGGAGGGAGGTCACTGCTCTCCTCTCCCTGTAACTCACTTTCTCGCTGGAGACCAGGTGTCCATACCCTCAAACTCCACAGTTGGCGCTCAAAGGCTCGTGCCACTTCGTTCTCAGTATCCAATTCCCGGATGATGCGACTGACTACCTCCTGCGCAGGGTCTGGACCATATCGGACTAGCCGCCTCTTTACCTCTGGAACGAAATCAGCGCCCTCATAGCGACGGATCCAGTTGAGGTGCTCTTCACAGGGTTCTGACCAGTGTCTTGTCAGCTCCATGCTGCTGTAGGTAGGGACGCTGCTCAGTGGCTAGCGTTGCCCTCAATAACTCTCCTACGATACCAGTGCTGTTGGGGTGCTGCTCCTTGCACTAGGATGCCATCCCACCGCTGCCGCCAAATGTTACGGTTGCCTCCAGGCTGGCTGGAAGTTGGACCGTAGAAAAGGATGCTCCTAGCGCTCACCAAAGGATCATCAGCACCATAGACACTATAACTGCTGCGTAGCCACCATAAGTAATGCAGACTCTACGAACCACCGCTGCTGGGCTGGTATCTCGCCATCTGCTCTGCGCCCTGGACCTACGACCAGGCTCCAGTAGGTGAACCTCTTCCTTCTGTACAGCGAAGCAGGATCAGGAACAAGAGCTCTTACAGGAGCTCAGTAGCTAAGGGAGTATATAGAGCATAGCAATCCCTGTAATGATTATAGCTGTCCCCTACAAACATGAGTCAAAGCTGCAAGTTAGAGGGTCAGAAAAGGTCTCATGTGCTGGAACACACAGCCTGCTTTTTATTGAGGTTACATGCAAAAAAAAGACACTCTCAGGGGGAGGCATAAAATCCCCAATCACACATTTGATACATTTAGATAGAGACAATGCCCTTTGACAGGCCACAACATTACTTCAGCAGATAACATTACACACAATAAAACAATGCAGTCCACCTTATCACTAGCAGTCTGATTAGACAATGGGAATGTTTATCACTAAACTTAATTAGAGCTGATCCCAGCAAACTTGCATTTAGAATAGGTTCTTGAAGCTGAACAAAATTAACTCAATGGCACACAATGAAAACTAATGTTTTTGTAACAGTGCTCCCTTTCTGTGGAACACTCTGCCTGTGTGGTACTTGGTTCAGTAAGCCCTATTTACTGAACCAAGTGGGAGAAGCCAGGGACAAGTTATTTTACAGGTCTGGGGACATAGTCTTAAAGGGGCATTGTTCACCAAAGTCACAATATGTCCCCAGACGGTTCTTAAAGGGCCATACACACCCAATAAAAGTTAATATGTTTTCAGGGGCACAATCTTCCAGGGGCCATAGTCATGAGGAAGGAGGCTGGCAAAAAGGCTTCTCCAAAATCCAGGGAAGCAGGGCAATTTTCCATTTAAAGGGCCAGTTACAAATAGCAGTTTGTAACACCCTCCCATGTCTCTGGAGGTAGAATCCCCCCCCCCCCCCCAAATTCGAAATAGTTGTGGGTAAGCAAAAATCTGGTGACATTGACCACATACTCCACATAATGATGACCATCCCCAAACCTATTATCAAGAAAGTACTTGATTGCTTCTAAGCCCTTTTCATGGGGTATTATGGAGTATAGTGATCTAACATCAACAGTGAGCCACCTATACTCCTGCCACACCAAATTTCTCAGCAGATTGAGAACATGTTTAGTGTCTGATAGGTGGCTCCAAAGCTCTCTTACCAATGGCTGTAATACATTGTCCAGGCACTCAGAAAGATGTTCAATGAGGGAGCCAATTCCACTGACAATTGGCCTACCCTGTATATTACTTGTGGACTTGTGTACCTTGGGTAGGTGGTTAAAGGTGCGAATAGATGAATTTTCCACCAACAAGTATTTCCTTGTATCTTGATCAATCAATCCCAACTCTATCCCATCATCCACCAGGGAGGTCAACTGTCTTTGGAATGCCCTTGTAGGATCCCCTTTTAATAGGGTGTAATCCTCCTCCTTTGTGAGCTGTCTATGTGCCTCTTTGACAAAGTCTATCTTGTCTACCACCACAATTGTTACACCCTTATCTGCAGCCCTTATGACAATTCCGTCATTATCTCCAAGACTTTGTATTGCTACTCTCTGTGCTCTGCTGATGTTATGGGTACAGCCTCTAATTGTGGTGTATTGCAGTTTTATGAGGTCTTCCTCTACCCTCTTTTGGATTTTTTCAAGGGATTGCCTCTACTTTGGACTGGATAGAAATGAGATTTCAATCTCATATTGGGTTTAATGGGCCTATCTGACCCTACTGTAGTGGCTGCATCCTGAAGAGATTCCAAAACTCTCACATCACAGTACTACTGAAAATCTAATGATGTATTTTCCAATATACCCCTCTTGGGTCCCTGTTCTGAATCCACAGGAATGGTATCATGACTCTCATTAGATCTTTCTTGTCTTTGAGATTCAAATCCTTTTTTTATTGTCAAATTTCTTATTAAGTCATTGACATCCAATAAGGTTCTGAAAACATTAAAGTAATTTGAGGGTACAAATGTTAAACCCAAGCTAAGAACCTAATTGTACTTTCCTTGAAATCTTTTTGAGTTAGTTTAATTTTATTTACATTTAAGCGGCTGCCCAGCGCTCTTCTGTTGTGCTGAAGACTTTCCTCTTAGAAAAATGTGGGTGAGCAGTTTTTGTTAACAAGCGAAATTCCCATGAGCAAATAAAGGACAAAAAAAACTTTTTCGTAAAGGACATTTTGTCTGAAAAAAATGGTTTGTCCTTGCACATATCTATTGATTAATGTATCAGGTCTGCATGCTCCTTTTACATCCTTAAAATCCATAAAAGCCAGTAGTATCCTGCTTATGTAAGTTGCTTTGCTAAATAAAGAATGCTTAAAATAGGATGATTTAGATTTCTGTTCTTTTTTATACACAGATCAGCATTTCAAATTTTTCCAAATGCCAATCTCAGAGCATATTTAGCTACTGATCTGTATGCAAGTTTGAGTGACAGGCAAGCAAGTGAATAGTGCAAAGACGCCAATCAGTGTTTCTCTAGACTTTGAAATTTGGTGTGTGCACAAGGTACCAACATTGAATTAAAAAAATGACTGAATAAGCCTTTTTTCTTAACCACTTTATATTGCAAAATGTTAAAATAGCATGCGATTGACTTTTACGTCACTTTAACCCCTAAACTGTAAAAGAGGGCACATTCATCTAGGCTAGTTAATTGGTTAAGGACAAGTAAAGGGAAACAAGGGCTACATTTTTTTCATTAAAACATAATTACAGCAGCAATCACAGTACATCTCTCTTGTTGTTTAATATAATGTGTTGCTAAATCTCATATTGCTATATAATTAAAAGATATTATCATGTAAACATATAGAGACCACACATTGGGGAAATTTAGAAAAAAAGATTAAAGTAGTAGAATGCAATTTAAAGTCTAAACAATGCAGTAATGTGATTATAATTACAAGTAATTGATTATTTCCAAAAACATTAAACCTACATGAATTGAATAAAAAGTCTAACAAGTCGGTCTCACAACAAGAAACAACCATTTCATAATAAAATATTCTAAATAAGTCAGGTCCATGCAGGAAAAGCTTCCAAAGAGCAATGCTAGTACAGTATGCCAGACAGTGCAAAGTAATATATGTAAACCAATCACATTTGAAAATGTCCTTCAGTGTATGGTAAAATTCCAAAACAACATAAGAAAGAATTTTAAAGTATATTAAAATAAATTATCGTTTGATTTATTACCATTTTGTAGTCAAACAGTCAAGCACATTAACGCTGCATTGTAAGTGTATTCATAGTAAAACCCAAATCACACTCATAGCTCCTACCCTTTTCCAGTTTATATTGGATAAACATGCAGGGACTAACTGCTTACAAATATTTATCATAGTTTATTGTCAGGTTAGGAAATGTCCAGAAGAAGGCCCAAATGCTAGGGCGAACGTAAACAACACCTTTGCACTCTGAGTTTAATCCAGGACTTGACCCCACGGCAACCTCTAAAAAACAATGTACTCACGATATGGAGCAGAGTTGGCCTGAGTCCAAAGTAATACAAGATATCAGCCAAATAGACTTCTGAGTAAGGAACTGGTTTCAGGAAATGTCTTCCACAGAATCAGGAGAGCAGAGATAGTCCACTTATACTCAAACAGAGGAAGGATAAAACATGAAATAGTTAATAATGCAGGAGTAGGCAACTTGTTATCAGGCAGTTTGAGGGTTAATACTGTGTAGTCAGTCCTTGCAGAGTTTGGCAACAGGTAATCAGGCAGTTTGAAGGTTAATACTGAATAGTCAGTACTTGCAGATTTAGACAACAGGATATCAGGTAGTTAGAGGGTTAACACTGTGTAGTCAGTCCTTGCAGAGTTTGGCAACAGGTTATCAGGCAGTTTGAGGGTTAATACTGAATAGCCAGTACTTGCAGAGTTAGACAACAGGATATCAGGTAGTTGGAAGGTTAACACAGATTAATCAGTACTTGCAGAGATTGGCAACAGGTTATCATGCAGTTTGAGAGTTTACACTGAATAAACAGTATTTGCAGAGTTTGGCAACAGGTTAACATTCAGTTTGAGAGTTTCACAGAATAAACAGTACTTGCAGTATTTGGCAACAGGATATCAAGCAGTTTGAAGGTTTACACTGAATAAACAGTATTTGCAGTGTTTGGCAACAGGTTATCAGGAAGTTTGAGGGTTAACCCAGCATAGTCAGTCTTTGCTTAGTTTGGCAACTGAAAATAAGCAGTTAGAGAGTTTCCACAGCGAAGTCCTCACAGGAGCCACAAAGAGTAACAAACAAACAGGCACTGAAGAAACAGGAAGCCCGGAATAAAAAGCCTGGTAGTGACATCATCAGGAAGGGGTGGCTCAGACTACCTGCCAATTAAGCACACAGAGAGGACCGCCGGAGCTTCCCAGCGGCCGAGCGTGACAGTGCCCCCTCCTCAAGGACCCCTCCAGGGGACCCAACCGGGCCTGGCAGGGTATTTCTTGTGAAAAGACTTGATAAGAGCTGGAGCATGAACAAGAGAGGCTGGTTCCCAAGATCGTTCAGAGATAGGATAACCCTTCCAATGGACCAGGTAGTACAGCTGATTGCCCCGTAGCTTGGAATCCAAAATCTGTCTGACTTCAAACTCAGAAGTTCCCTCTATGGAAAGTGGAGGAGGTGGTTTACTCTTGATAGAGTACCGGTTGCAGATGACTGGCTTGAGTAAGGAGACATGAAACACGGTATGGATCTTGAGAGTCTTGGGTAAAGCCAGGCGGTATGCAGAAGAACAAACTTTGGAAACAATTCGAAAATGTCCAATGTACTTAGGAACTAACTTAGTACAAGGTTGTTTTAGACATATGAATAATAATGGTGGATAAAAATACTCTGTCTCCAGTACGAAATAAAGGAGCCTTACACCTTCTACGATCAGCATATCTCTTGTGTCTTAAGGAAGAGGAAAGTAGATTTTGACGAATGAGTTGCCAGTGGTTACTGAGATTTTTCACAGTACGATCTGCTCCAGGGACTTCAGTAGAACTGGTAATCATAAGGTTCTAGGTTCAAAGCCATAAGCTGCCTTAAAGGGAGAGGTCTGTAATGAGGTGTTATAGCATGAGTTGTGAGCTAATTCCGCCAAAGGCAATAACTGAGACCAGTTGAAGTGGTGATGGTCTACATAATGTCTAAGAAAGATTCCAAGGCTTGATTTACATGCTCAGTCTGTCCGTTGGTTTGAGGTCCGCGATCTGAGACGATGTCAGTGGGAAAACCATGTAAACGAGATATATGTAGAACAAAAGAGTTCAGAAAGTCTTTGAGCTGAAGGCAAGCCTGGAAGAGGTATGAAGTGAGCAGACTTGGAGAACCGATCCACCACTACCCAAATGGTCGTATTTCCAGCAGAAACTGGAAGATCTGTAACAAAGTCCATGGATAAGTGAGACCAAGGGTAATGAGGACTAGGAAGAGGGTGTAATAGACCAAATGGTCGATGAGAAGATTGTTTGTTCGAAGCACAATAACTACAAGCAGCAATATAATCCTTAACATACCTCCTCATAGTTGACCACCAAACATGCTGCTTCAGTTTCCACAAAGTATTGGTTACTCCAGGATGAACTGCTGAAATGTTGTCGTGAGCCCAACATAGAAGCTTAAGACGTAATCCTTTGGGTACATACAGGATACCAGAAGGTAGTTTGCAAGAAGATGGTACCCGGACTTGAGCAGCATGTAAAGCCTGTACTGGAAAAGAGGATACTTGAGCCAAAACTTTGACTGGACGTAGTATAGGTTCAGAATCCAAAGAAGAAGGCTCAGAAGATTGGAACTGCCTAGATAAAGCATCTGCCTTGGAATTTTTTGAACCAGGAACATAGGAAAGTACAACATTAAACCTGGAGAAGAACAAGTCCCACCGAGCCTGACGAGGATTGAGACGAGTAGCTGTATGGAGGTATAAAAGATTCTTATGATCTGTCAGAATGAAAAAAGGTTGACTGGTACCCTCTAACCAATGCCTCCATTCATCCAAAGCTAATTTTATAGCCAAAAGCTCCTTATTGCCCACATAATAATTTAACTCGGCAGGATTTAATTTTTTCGAAAAGAACGCCACAGGATGTATCTTGCTGGTAGTCGGATCACGTTGGGAGAGAACAGCTCCAGCTGCTATAGAAGAAGTGTCAACCTCCAAAATAAACTGGAGATCAGGAATTGGATGACTGAGAAGAGGTGCAGAAGAAAATGCTGCACAAAGGGAATGGAACAGGGAATTGTCTCGTAACCTCTGAAGTACCAATCTTACATGATGTACATGTTCCTGTAATGTTTTGGAATAGATCAGAATGTCATCGAGATAAAAGATAACAAATTGATTTAGATCATCTCTGAAAATTTCATTAACAAAGTGCTGAAATACTGCTGGTGCATTGCACAATCCGAATGGCATTACTAGATACTCGTAGTGACCAAATCTAGTGTTAAATGCCATCTTCCATTCATCTCCTTTACAGATTCTGACCAAATTGTAGGCCCCACGGAGATCTAACTTGGAAAAAATAGAAGCACCTTGAAGACGATCAAACAACTCAGGAATGAGCGGCAGAGGATAGCTGTTTTTGACAGTAATCTGATTCAAGGCCCGATAATCGATACAGGGACGGAGACCTCCATCTTTTTTCTCCAATGAAGAAAAACCCCACACCCACAGGTGATGAGCAAGGACGAATAAATCCTCTGGCTAAGTTGTCCTTTATGTATTCCTCAAGAGAGACATTTTCTTGATGAGAGAGGGGATAGGTCCTTCCCTTAGGTAGAGGAGCCCCTGAAAACAATTCGATAGGACAATCAAATATCTGGTGTGGAGGTAACATCTCAGCCTCCTTTTTAGAAAACACATCACTAATGGCATGATAGTAATTAGGCAATGAATCAGGAACTTCCACCATAGCTACGACAGGACAAGATGGTTTTGAGGGATTTTGCAGGCAATGTTTGAAACAGGTAGTTCCCCAAGAAATAAGTTCTCCTTTAGACCATGAGATGACTGGATCATGAAGCTGCAACCAAGGTAACCCCAGAATCAACAGTATGGGGGGAGAAGTGATGACGTCAAAACGGATAATTTCAGAATGGAGTATGCCCACAGACAAAAGAAGAGGAATGGTAGAATTTTGTATGATACCAGAACCTAGAGGCTGTCCACTAACAGTGGTTACCTTAATTAACTGTTTCTTGGCTTGAAGAGGAATCCTGAGAGAGTCAGCAAAGTTCGAATCAATGAAAACTCCAGCAGCTCCAGAGTCAATGAGGGCTTGAGCTTGAAACTTGGTGTTTCCAAAAGTGATAGTTACAGGAACAAAAAGTTTAGAATTGAGGGAAGACATGGGATTCTGGCTTAACTCTGTCCCTCTATCAAAAGTTAAGCCTTGGCTTTTACTGGCCGGATAGGACAGTCCTTCAGTAAATGTCCTTTGGTACCACAATACAGACATAATCCAAGAGTATGCCTTCTATGGCGTTCAGCTTCTGACAATTTAATAGCTCCTACTTCCATGGGTTCCACAGACTCAGGAGATTGGGAATTATTATTAGACAGACTTGAGGTTCGAATAGGAGGATGAAAAGAAGATTTAACAAAGGATCTCCGATTCCTATCTCTCTCCTGAAGACGTTCAGAATGCCAGGCGTCAAGAGTAATACACAAATTGATAAGACCCTCCAATGAATCGGGGAGTTCCCGAAATACAAGTTCATCCTTAAGGCATTCGCAAAGTCCCTTGCGAAAGGCTGCCAGTAAGGCTCCATGGTTCCAATCAGTTTCTGCAGCTAAAGTCCTGAATTCAATAGCATATTGAGCTACCGAAAGGGATCCCTGTCTCAGATCCAACAATCCTGCCTCTTCAGCTGCAGACCTCCCAGGCTTGTCAAAAACAGAAGAAAAAATGGACACAAATAATTCCACATCCTGTAGTAAAGGATCATTCTTCTCTAAAAGAGGAGACACCCAGGCTAGAGCCTTACCCTTCATGAGGGATATAATAAAGGTGATTTTGGAAGTAGAATTGGAAAAAACCATGAGGATTGTTTCTAAAGTGTAAACAACATTGATTAAGGAATCCACAGCATTCTTCAGGATTACCGTCATATTTATCTGGAAGTGGGATTCGTGGTATATACTGTCCAACAGGTTGAAGTGGGTTAAAGACAGCATTGGAGATAGTAGCAGCTGCAGTAGGAGTCGCCGTAGCTTGAGAAGGAGCGGAGAGGTTATGTAGCAGAGCAGTAATCTGGTCAAGCTTGGAATCCAAAGATTGCAAATGAGCAAAATGATTTCCTAGAAGTTGCCCTTGTAGAGCGACAGCCCTGGATAACTCATCAGGGTCCATATTATGGCGCGTTTGTACTGTCAGGTTAGGAATTGTCCAGAAGAAGACCCAAATGCTAGGGCGAACTTAAACAACACCCTTGCACTCTGAGTTTAATCCAGGACGTGACCCCACAACAAACTCTTAACAATGTACTCATGATATGGAGCAGAGTTAGCCTGAATCCAAAGTAATACAAGATATCAGCCAAATAGACTTCTGAGTAAGGAAATGGTTTCAGGAAATCTCTTCCTTAGAACCAGGAGAGCAGGGATAGTCCACTTATACTCAAACAGAGGAAGGATAAAACAAGAAATAGTTAATAATGCAGGAGTAGGTACTTGTTATCAGGCAGTTTGAGAGTTAACACTGTGTAGTCAGTCCTTGCAGAGTTTGGCAACAGGTGATCAGGCAGTTTGAAGGTTAATACTGAATAGTCAGTACTTGCAGAGTTAGACAACAGGATATCAGGTAGTTGGAAGGTTAACACAGATTAATAAGTACTTGAAGAGATTGGCAACAGGTTATCATGCAGTTTGAGAGTTTAAACTGAATAAACAGTATTTGCAGAGTTTGGCAACAGGTTAACATGCAGTTTGAGAGTTTCACAGAATAAACAGTACTTGCAGTATTTGGCAACAGGATATCAAGCAGTTTGAAGGTTTACACTGAATAAACAGTATTTGCAGAGTTTGGCAACAGGTTAACATGCAGTTTGAGAGTTTCACAGAATAAACAGTACTTGCAGTATTTGGAAACAGGTTATCAGGAAGTTTGAGGGTTAACCCAGCATAGCAGAGTTTGGCAACAGAAAATCAGCAGTTAGAGAGTTTCCACAGCGAAGTCCTCACAGGAGCCACAAAGAGTAACAAACAAATGGGCACTGAAGAAACAGGAAACCCAGAATAAAAAGCCTGGTAGTATCATCATCAGGAAGGGGCGGCTCAGACTACCTGCCAATCAAGCACACAAAGAGGAGCGCCGGAGCTTCCCAGCGGCCGAGGGTGACATTCATTTACGATCTTCTGACATCAATATGATTTTGCCATTGTATGCACTCCTCCATGGAGCATCATAACCCTTTTAACTTAGTAAGTATAATAAAAGTATAATGCCTAGACCATCCCCTTCACCACAATTCATTTTTAACTGTATTGGTCATCTAGAATTCCAAGGCCCTTTGCAACCTTGACCAAACTAGCTGCATGGCCTTCACTAGCTCTGCATACAGTATAGACTGAAGAGATATTGGAATACAATATTTTTGGAGATAACACAGGATTATAAATTTGACGATGAAAACAAGATGCTGCTGAACTTCTGAGCTACAGGCTGTGAGAATTAAGGTAACTTTCTGAATTTTTACTGGATATAATACAATACAATTCTAATTCTACTTGGAATACCTGGAATCTACTCATAGAGAAAGTAAAAGTCTCAACTAAATACTATAACCACCTCTATACCCTGGGACAAGAGAAGCATCACATCATTTTAATGCATGGAAATGGGTCTTCTACTACTTAGAATGCAAATTAAATACTAACAGGATCTAAAGGTTACCGGAAAACAATATTTTTGGTGGATATTATAGCTGGTTTATATCACTGCATATATATATATATATATATATATCATATGCACCCCGGGAACAGCAAGACCCTGGATTACCTTGTACCAAGTGGCCAGGAATGCTATAAAAATATATACCCAGAGGACCTCAAAACTGGAGCAGCCCAAAAAGGATTTAAAGAAAACATCTTCATCAACAACCCTGAACTACTTATTGCTGATTATTCTTATAAAGACCACAAAAAGCACAAAACAAACTTATTATTTCATACAGAGCAAAAAGATGCTCATCTTGCCCTATGGACTATAAAGAGTTAATAATTTCTGCAACAACAAAAAATAAGAAAGGAGGGAGACTCTCAGGGGGGGTTATTAGTGTGGTACAAAGAGAGTCTCAAACCATTTATCATACCAGTGAAGAGAGGTACAACACATCTGTGGATACAAATATCAAAGAACCTTGTACAGACATCTCACAATCTCTACCTCTGTGCCATATACATTCCACCACGGGAATCACCATATTATGATGACCCAGAATACTTCAATACACTGCAGGGGGAGATCTCAAACTTTCAAACAAAAGGACAAATTATGCTAATCGGAGACATGAATACTGGCACAAGCAATGCAAGGGACTGTACCCCCAGCCAAGGAAATAAACATATATTTGGAAAGAGTATGAATTTTGACACCCTGATGGACACTCAGAGAGACAGCCATGATAAAATAATAAACACACATGGGAAAAAAACTCCTTGATGTTTGTAAAAGATTAGGTCTGTACATTGTAAATGGAAGGGTAACTGGAGACAGGCTGAGAAGTTTTACATTTAACTCATCAAGTGGTAAAAGTGTCATTAACTATGTGATAACTGACCTGGACATCAGAAAGATCAGTTCGCTGATCGTAAGACCCCAGCCCTACCTATCAGACCATAACCAAATTGTCATACACATCAATAGTTCAAAGAAAATGCCAACATGGAAAGCCAGGAAACATCTGTACAGAATGCCCCCTAATTACCTGTGGTCCCAACAAAGTAAGGAAATCTTTATGAACAGCTTGGAAACTGAGGAGATAACTAATCAAATTAATGCTTTCATTAATAGAAGCTACAGTTATACTCCATATGACACAAATAAAGCAACAAATGATTTAACAACTATTCTCCATAGAGCAGCAAACAAATCCCTTAAACTGTCAGACAAAAAACACAGGAAAAATAACAATAAAAATGATTGGTTTGATAAAGAATGTGCAGCCTTAAGACTTGAGGTGAGAAAATTATCAAACTTTAAACACAGAGAACCACTGTGAGAGGATCTGAGGTGCACATATAACCTTAAACTAAAAGAGGACAAAACTACCCTCAAACGCAAGAAAATAAACCACCTATATAAAACACTCTCCAAAATTCAAGAATCAACAGATAATAATTTGTTTTGGAGCTTGTGGAAAAAAAAATCACCTCAAAAATCACTGGGCATATTCCAATCCAAGATGGTGACATATGGACAGATTATTTTCAAACATTATACAAAGATCTAGAACCTAATAAGCTCAGTATGTCACAAAAAGAAACTCATGAAAAACTGTTAAATTTAGAAAATGTAATAAAGAACTATCAAACTCCTCTAGACTTCCCCTTCACACTACAGGAAGATGCAGAAGGCATAAGGGCATTAAAACCAAGAAAAGCTTGTGGACCTGACCAAATACTAAATGAGATGCTGATTCACAGCAGCCCACAGCTCCAAGAGGCTCTCACAAAACTGTTTAATATCATCTTACAATCAGGGCACTTCCCAGAAACATGGACAGAAGGTCTGGTTACCCCAATCCACAAACATGGGGATCTAACTGACCCAAATAACTACAGGGGAGTCTGTGTAAACAGCAATGTGAGCAAACTCTTCTGCACAATCCTGAACCAGATAATATTAAAATTTCTAATAGACAGCAGAACCCTGCACATGAGTCAGATAGGTTTCCTCCCTAAGCAAAGAACCGCAGACCACATATTCACATTACAAGCTATCACTAACAAGTATGTGAAAAGCTCACCATCAGGGAAGGTGTTTGCATGTTTTGTGGACTTCAAAAAAGCATTTGACTCAATCTGGCACCCTGTCCTATACATGAAACTGCTGCAAAGTGGAATTGGTGGGAAGACATATGACATAATAAAGACCATGTATTTATTCCTCAAATGTAAAGTAAGAATAAACAAACTACAAACAAAGAGCTTTGAACAAAAGAGAGGTGTCAGACAAGGATGCAACCTCAGCCACACATTATTCAACCTGTACATTAATGATCTGCCCACAGTACTGGAGAAATGCACAGCACCAGGCATATCCCTGAATGGGAAGGAAATCCATTGTCTCTTATATGCAGATGACCTGCTCATCCTGTCCCCCACAGCAGTGGGTTTGCAAGAAAAACTAGACATACTGCAGACATACTGTAAGTCATGGGCAATGGAAGTGAATATGGAAAAAACGAAAGTCATGATTTTCCAGAAAAAGCCCAAAAATCTCCAGCAAAAACTCAAATTCCTATTGTTCTCTAAAGAGGTAGAGAACTCATTAAATTATACCTATCTTGGGCTTACACTGAGTGCATCAGGAAGCTTTAAACTGACCATCAAAACACTGCAAGAAAAAGCCCTTAGAGTCTTCCATGCGATAAAGAAATTGCTAGCCAGTCTAAACCCTCCTACAGAACTGTTACTTAAGGTATTTGAAAGCACCATTGTAACAATCCTGCTGTATGGCTGTGAGGTCTGGGGCCCAACACTGACCCAGAACTACCGAGAATGGGACAAAACTCTCACAGAAATTGCACATCTCCAATTCTTTAAATATGTACTGCGGGTACACAGAAGCGCCCCTAACAATGGGTGCAGAGCAGAGCTGGGAAGATTCCCATTGTTGCTACCAATGCAAAAACGGGTGTACAAATTCTGGTGTCACCTCACAAATTGTGACACAAGTACACTTTACCACCAAGCACTCTGTGACCCAGCATCAAAAGCATTTAGAGAATATACATCAGACCTGCAAAACCTTATCAGCAAAAGCACAGCCCATGAGAGAATGTCACCAAACACCTTACAAACAGCTCTGAAGGAGAGGTACACTGGGCACTGGGAGGAACAGATAGGGCAACAGAACAAGCTGGAGTGTTACAGGTCTCTACAGAGAGAGTACAGACTAGCTGAGTATCTCACAAGTGTCACCAACCCAAAGCACAGACAGATACTCACTAAATACAGAATCTCTGACCACCAGCTGGAAATAGAGACTGGCAGATATCAGACAAAATGGAGACCCAGGGCAGCCAGACAATGTGCACAGTGTGACAGTGGGGACATAGAGACTGAAGCACACTTCCTCTTGTACTGTACACAATACAAACTCTTAAGGGATAAATACATCCCAAAAATAATGAAAGAAATAACAGACTTCCCACAGATGTATGAACAAGAAAGGCTATGTGTACTCTTAGGAGAAAAAAACAAAGCTACAAGGATAGTAGCAAAATATGTCCAGAAACCCCAATCAGATTATATGAACTATCATATTTACCCACTATACTCCTACTTTATAAATTGTTATTGATCTGTTTTATTGTAACATATTACTTTGGCAACACATGTAATAATGTCATGCTAATAAAGTATTCTTGACTTGACTTCACTAACAACCCCATTAACTCTAGCTGCACTAGTGCTTCCTAGGGTTGTGCAGTAACCCTTCAATATGTGCATATACAGATAGTCTTGGTGAAGTGCTGGTAACTATCTGTATACTGCTCTGGTGCTACACCAGTCTCTACATGATTACATCTAGTGCAAACCCTCTAACAACCAGGGCACAAGGGACTTTCCTACACAGCACAATTAATTCTGATATTGAGCAATCCTGTTGCTACTTTCTTAAAGGGACATGAAACCCAATTTTTTTCTTTCGTGATTTATTAAGAGCATGCCATTTTAAACAACTTTCGAATTAACTTCTATTATCTCATTTGCTTCATTCTCTTGATATCACTTGCTGAAAAGCATATCTAGATATGTTCAGTAGCTTCTGATTGGTTGCTGCACATAGAGGCCTTGTGTGATTGGCTCACACATGTGCATTGCTATTTCGTCAACAAAGGATATCTAAATAACTGAGCAAATTAGATAATAGAAGAAAATTGGAAAGTTGTTTAAAATTACATGCCCTATCTGAATCATGAAAGTTTAATTTTGACTAGACTGCCCCTTTAACCAATCGAGAACACTTGAAACATGTAATACAGAGGAATGTAGGCTAGGTACAAATCCCGGTAATGGAAAATGTGGTGCCTTCTTCAGTGGGGCAAAAACTGTGGTGACTGTGTCATTGCTGGCCACAGGATATGGCAGGAATCTATTCAAGTGTAGTGTTATTTTAGATGCGGTCTCAATATTTTAGGAAAAAGGGTTCATAGCTACTAATGTGTCCCTTAGGTATGGTGGTCTTAAAGGGACACTAAACTCATTTTTTTTCTTTAATGACTTAGATAGAGCATGCAATTTTAAGCACTTTCTAATTTACTCCTATTATACATTTTTTTTTTCTTCGTTCTCTTGCTATCTTTATTTAAAAAGCAGGAATGTAAAGCTTAAGAGCTGGCCCATTTTCTCCCGTAGTATTTTTGGTCAGTGCCAATTTTTTGTCTTGCGTGACTGTTAAAGGAACCATCTTATTGTAAATACATATTTTCCCTATAGATAATTGACTTATGTGGGATTTTTGAAGGGGGGGTCACTGTTTGTTTTCAAAATGCCAATTTTTGTATTTTTTATTCAAACATATGAGGTAATGAAATGTATTGTAGCCATTTGACTGCATAGTGTGCCCAGGCAGGCACAACATTGTCTGAGATGTATCTTAATTCTTAGTATTGAGACACATACTTTTCAGTTTGACCAGTGGTGCTGTGGTGTTTTATTTTTCATATTGCATAATTTAATCATAAAACGAGTGCTTTTCACCACAGCAGAATTTATTAAGCCCTTCATCACCTCACCACTGACATCTGTTTTCTGCCTTCCAAATGTACTGTCTACACAAACCTCACTTCTCCAGCATATAACTCTGCATTATTTCATTCAGCTGCTTCCTGTTATGTTGTTCACCAAACTCCAACCCTCCCTCAGCACATCTAAAACAGTGGACTTTAGTGATGGGAAGTTCGGTTCTTCTGGGTGAATCTGTTCATTTTGGACGGTTCGATTAACTGAACCGGTTCATGAACCGAATCACCAGTTCACCTACTGAACATGAGATAGAGGTACCTCATGTTCAGTAGATGAACTGTAGAGCCGCAGATTTGCAGATCCGTTTCAATAGCCTGAATTCCTTCACAATGGCAGCAGGCTCCAGTAAGAGGTTATGGCAGCTGGTGACATGGGGTGGTGTATTTCTGCTTACGAGGTGCCCCTTTTGGCTGTGCTTTAGTCAGCTCATGTTGTATACGGAACAGGCCGAGGCAAAGAGGTGAAGTAGTGTAGCATCACAACTATCGAGAGGGGGAACTGCATATTATAACTTGCACACTCTTATCCATAATGTCACTTCTCAGGGTCCACGTATCCTAAAAGTTTATTCTGACTCATAACTTAAATTTATGTTTTTATGCAAATATCGTTACCTGGTTCATAAAGTTTGTTTTAATCTGCAATATTATACTGTGTGTTCTATAAATGTGTTAGTATATGGGCTAATATGAGAAATATGGGTTGTGGGAAATAGAATTTGTAGCTGTTGCTAAGTAAAAGTTAGCTTTGATATAGAGGAAGAACAACAAATTTTATATATATATATATATATATATATATATATATATATATATATATATATATATATATATATATATATATATATATATATATATAAACTAACATGGGATGCTGAATGGGTTAATGTAAGTTGCAGTTAGGGGGTAAATGCAGGGGTCTGTTGAGAACTGCTGTGAGTGTGACCTGATATTTGAATCAGTGTAATGTTATCTAAATGATTCATTGCAAAGGAGTTACTATAGTTATCAGTACACTGAGTCGTTTGCAAACAGTTCACTTCTTTTGAATCAGTGAACTGTTAACAGACTGATTCATTGCAAACGAGTTAGCTAACAGTACACTGATTCAACAACACTGGTAATATGATCCTAGAGTGAGATTCTGCTGTGTGATTCATTGCAAAGGAGGAGTTAGCAGAAGCAGAACTCACTCTAGGATCGTATTACCAGTGCTGCTGCAGACTCAGGAAGTGAACTGTTTGCAAACGAATCAGTTCAGTCTGGTGAACTGATTCATACAGTTCACTGAAAAGAACCAGTTCAAATGAACGATTCGTTCATGAACTGGACATCACTAGTGGACTTCAGTTAGTTATTAGTACTGCTTATCTCTGTGGCTCTGCTCACACAGATTATAGACTTCCATGTACCATTGCCTCCTGGCAATCAAGTAAGTCACCCAAGTACACTTTACACAACCCAGTCACACACATAATTTCCTTAAGTAACCCTTTAACTGCCAAACAGCTCACATAATAAATGTAATTTTACGTGTTTTTTTTTATAGTTTTTAGTGGTGATATTCTCTAACTGTACCTTTATGATTTCTGCATTTTCTAATAAACCTCATATCCACTCAAATTACCATGCATAAAGACCCCCTTTTCCTATGGACCCACAGACATCCACAAATCCACAAGAGACTACTGCTTAGACTCCATGACCATGTATTTCCTGTCAGTCATATGCACACAAGAGACTTCAAATTAGACCCTATAGCCCTGCAGACCCACTGTTTTATGCCTACATTATGCATCAGATCAGATACCTTGGCTCTGCACCCCCTCTGAAAATAACATGACCCGCACCCCTCATATATACCTATATATATATATATATATATATATATATATATATATATATATATATATATATATATATATATATATACATATACTGTATATATATATATACATATATATATATATATATATATATATATATATATATATATATATATATATATATATATATATATATATATATATATATATATATACACACACACACATAACTCCAATTTTGAAAAATTTAAGACGGTTTGGAGAATGCAAAAAAACAAACAAAAAGAGTAATTTGAAAATGTAAATCACCAAGTATTATATTGAAAACACATTATTAACACATTATTTGATGTTTTACTTTGTGCATTTTAAAAAATACACTCATATCAAATCTGATGACTGCAACACATTCCAAAAAAGTTGGGACAGGGGCAATTAAGGACTAATAGCGATGTGACAAGTTGAAATTAAATGGTGATGTTAAACAGGTGAGGCAATCTTGTAATCATGGATACAAAACAGAGAGGCGCCTCATGTGTAGATCCAAAATGTAATCCAACATCATATCAACATTTCCCAAATGGTTACTCACATTTAGATGGAGCACACCTATGTGCTGGTAGTGACACGCTGATACCTTGGGGTGTATCAGGTCACCCTAATCCCAGCAGATGACTAGAACACTGGAATTGGATCCCTTGTGTACTCCGCCTCAGGGTGCAGTATGAAGGATAGTAAAGTGCTAACACTTGGCTTTAGTTAAAAAAAGAGGTTTATTAAAACTCACATTAAAAACATAGTGTGTTTATATTCACATTTTCTGGTTTGGTGCCCTTATTGTCTGAAGAGTGTGCCCCCTTTTGGTTGTGTATAATCTTGTAATCATAGTATATAAGGAGCCTCCAAAAAAGGCCTAGTCCTTCAAGAGCTAAGGATGGGTCCAGGCTCGTCAATCTGCCAACAGATGTGTCAGCGAATAATCCAACAGATGCAAGTTAAGGCTTCACTATGCAAAGCAGAAGTCATACATTAACATTGTCCAGAAGCAACGCCAACTTCTCTGGGCTTGGTCCCAATTGAGATGGACAGTAGCACAGTGGAATACTGTTTTGTGGTCTGGCAAGTCAACATTTCAAATAGTTTTTGGAAAAAACATCTGTCATGTTCTCCAAGCTAAAGAGGAAAAGGACCATCCAAGCTGTTATTAGCTTAAAGCTCAAAAGCCAGCATCTGTCATGGTATGGGGTGTATCAGTGCCCATGGCATGGGTAACTTGCACATCTGTGAGGGCACTATTAACGCAGAAAGATATGTATACATTTTGGAGCAACGTATGCTGCCATCCAGACATTGTCTTTTCCAGGGTCATCCCTGTATTTTCCAGCAGGACAACGCCACACCACATTCTGCCCGGATTTCAAGTGTATGGTTGCGTATGCAGAGAGTGGGGGTGCTAGCATGGCATGTCTGCAGTCCTGACCTGTCTCCAATGTAGAATGTGTGTCACATTATGAAGTGCAAAATAAGGCAACAAAGGTCCCATATAGTTGCACAGCTGAAGACATGCATAATGGATGAAAGGGGGAATATTCCACTTGCTTATCTTAACCAACTGGTGTCTTCAGTGCCCAAATGCTTAATAATTGTTATTAAAAGATAAGGTGATGTTACACAGTGGTAAACAATCGACTGTCCCAACTTTTTTGTAGTGTGTTTGCAGTCATCAGATTTGAAATGAGTGTATATTTTCAAAAATAAATTAAATTGACAAAGTAAAACATCATATAATGTGTTACTAATGTGTTTTCAATATAGTACAGGGTGAATTGAATTTTCAAATTAATCTTTTTTTTTTCCATACTGTCCCAACATTTTTGGAATTGTTTTTGTGTGTGTATATATATATTTGTTATACAAAGAAGAAAAGTAGAGCCCTTATTTGTTCCAGCAACAAACTATACCTCACATCATTAATGTATTAAACCTAAGTTTTGACAATAAATAACCAATTCTTACAGCTTATTCATTCAATTCTATGTATTTATAAAGTATGATAACTTAGTAACACAATTCAGTTCTCTGCATTAAAAATGATCCAGAAAAGCAAATCAACCCAAGTTGACATTAAAGAGAATAATAAAAGTCCAGAGTATAATGTAATTGTCCCGGTCATATATCCAGCATTTCACAGATGTATTATTGTAATCCACTTGTGTAATGAATGAAAGCATTAATGCAGGCCCACTACTATGCAAAATTAAATTCACACAGGTATGTTATTATTTCACATGCAAGTATGTGTAGACTTGGTTCTTATTTCACATGCATATGTCAAGATAATAAAGACATTTCAGTTTTAATTCATCTCCAACATAGCAGTCTTTGGCTGGAAGTTCCTTAAATAGTCCTATGTAGTATACACAAGACCAGACTTATACCCTGTTACCGGAGTGTGTGAAAACACTTTAGTTCCCGGATTGAAGGAGAGTACATGAACGGTACATGTCTATACACAGCACAGTAGCGTGTTTTTGCACTATGTGCCCGGAGTATTCTATGGACTGTCAGGTTGCCGGCTTAGCACATGCTAGCATGTAGGGGGGATTTTGGTATTGTATCTATTTGTACTGTGAAGGTTATTTATCTGGCTCACTTTTTATCTGGTACATTACATTTTATATTGTAAAGGCAGACCCGGTGTCTTTACTACCTCTTTAATAAATGTTTGGTTTAAGTGACATCCAGTGCAGTCTTGTCCTTCTTTGGTTCTTATAGTAATACGTATATATAGAACTCTAAACATGATGGTTAGCAGAGCCCACAGTGGATATAAAGATAGAGGAAAAAGACAATAATAATGTAAGGTGGATGGAAAGGTTTTAGCATCAACTGCCCTTTTATTACATATGCTAAACTAATATAGACTGCCTATAGTTTGAATTTGACAAATCCAGCCAAATAGACCATATAAAATAGATGCCCCCAAGACAGCATTTTGACATGTAATAACTAAAAATACCTTCATGGAAATGAATTTAAAAGAACAAATAAAGTTTTCAATCATATATAAATGGGGGTGTATGAGAGAATGGAAAATATTGCTGATAATATAGATTCTGGTGCCACCCTTAATCAGTAATGAAATTAAATTTATACAGGGAGATATAGTATCAGACCATATATTAATGGTCTGATAAAGTAAGGGAAATAAAGGCACACAGAGAATTTATTTCATAACAAATTTATTAATTATAATCCCTTATCACATTTCGTGAAAAACTCTGCATTGACTCAAACCGTGATCTCAATTTTGAGAAACTTAATGCTGAGACAAGTACTAATATTATTAAACTAAAATCGGACATTAAAATGAGGAAATGTAGAAAACTTAGAAGGGATCAGGAGGACTATAAAAATGGAAGGGTCTATGTATATAAGTCCAAAAAGGGGACTTATGACTCAGGGACAGATGCGTCTGACTCTGAGACAGGGCCCTCAAAAAACTCCCCTGGCATAACTTCAAGAGAAGGAAGAGAAGGACTAGAAGAGGCAAAAGGAAAAGATCCATTTGGGAACCCCTCAAAGGAGAAGAGATATCAGACCAGACAGACCAGGGGGAGAGGGGATCATTATGTTCAGAACAGAGGGAGATTCAGAGGGAGGGGAGCACGCAGGGGTTACTAGAGAGCCCACCTATGGATGAGTTACAAATTGTTAATCTCTCATCTTTCCCTCTGAATCTGGCACATGTTGATCTCCTTAAAAAGGGTCTCTCTTTCTGCCCTACAGCTAATATTGATAAATTTGAGGTACTGAAAGATTTACATCTATTTGCTAGGAAAATTGTTTTATCTGTGGTAATGAAAAATAGAAACTCTAACATTTTGGATGCTAATGATCAGCTAGCTTTGAGAGATTTGGAATCTCTATTAGATGATAATGATCAGGAGGGTCCTACTAATGAATCCCAGGACAATCCTGCTATTTACCAAAAACCCATTTTTAGGTCCAAATCCTCATACATGCCTTCTCTTTCTTTAGTGCCATCTGTCAATCTCTTTGTGAAGAAAATGGAAAAGGAAATTGACACGATGATTCCTTTTAAGACAGATGACAATTTGAAACCCAGAGAGAAGAAAGCTTTGAGGGAACTGTCTGTGGCCAGGGGGTTGGTGATCAAACCGGCCGATAAGGGCGGAAATTTAGTCCTTTTGGATGAACAGCTTTATGTAAATGAAGCAAAACGCCAATTGAACGACAAGAACCTATATGTAAGGTTGGATCACAACCCCCTGGCACAGATACAGAATTCTCTCTTTAAACTTCTAAATGAAGCAAGATGTAGGGGAACCATAGATCAGAAAGAGTTTAAGTTCCTGGTCTCTGATTTCCCTGTAATGCCTGTCTTCTATATTCTCCCGAAATTACATAAGAACTTGAAGTGTCCCCCAGGAAGGCCTATCGTGTCAGGGATTGGCAGTGTCACTGAGAAAGCTGGGGAATATGTAGATAAATATTTACGTCCATTTCTTTTATCTTTAACATCATATGTTAAGGACACAGCGGATCTTTTGAGGAAACTTGATGGAGTGGTAGTAAATGATAATACACTGCTAGCTTCTCTAGATGTAGAGGGGCTATACTCCTCTATTCCTCACGATATTGGACTCCAGGCAATAAGGAAATTTTTGGAAACAAAAGGTCCCCTGTTCTCAGAACATTCTGAGTTTGTTATTTCTCTACTTAGATTTGTCCTTCAGAATAATGTATTTACGTTTGACGGACAGATCTATAAACAGATACGGGGAACAGCTATGGGGGCAGTGTGTGCCCCCACCTATGCCTGTCTCCATTTGGGGGCTTGGGAGTCAGATATATTTGAACGACACAGTGACACCTTTAATAATAAGGTGTTAATGTGGGTGAGATACGTGGATGATGTTCTTGTCTTATGGGATGGGAGTGTAGAAGAATTTCATGATTTTGTTCATGAACTTAACCATAATGACAGGAACATCATCCTCACATCAGAGACAAACAAGACCGAACTAAACTTTCTTGATATTACTATTAAGAAGGAAGGTTTGAAGATTGTGACAGAAAATTTCAGGAAAAAGAATGCCACTACATGCTGATAGTGGTCATCCTGTCCATCTGATTAAGGGTATTCCGTATGGACAGTTCCTCCGGCTTAGGAGAAACTGTTCATCACTAACAAAATTTGATACACATGCTGCCCTAATGAAAGAAAGATTTCTCAAAAGAGGATATTCCAATAAATGTCTTAAAAAAGCTTTGTGGAAGGCACGAAAGACTCCTAGAGACCACCTGCTGTATAACAAAAAATCAAAGCCCAAAGAGACGCAAATTAGATTTATCACTAAGTTTAATAATCAATGGTCCAATATTAGATCAGCACTAGTTAATAACTGGCATATACTTACTTTGGATGACAAGGTTAGAGATTCTATTGGTGAAAAACCACTACTAACAGCTAGAAAAGCACTAAGCTTGAGAGATCACTTGGTTCAGAGTCAATTTGTGAGAGGGCCCTCTAATGCTGATTGGCTAAGAAGGGACAAGGGAATAAAAGGTAGCTATCCATGTGGGCACTGTGTGTACTGTGCCCACATGGATAGCACCAAACAGTTCTTCACTTCAAGTGATAAGGTTTTTGACATTAAATTCTTCTTCAACTGCAAATCTGAAGGGGTAATCTATCTTCTTCGCTGCTCGTGCCCGGTCTTTTACGTTGGAAAAACCAAAAGGTTAGTAAAGGACCGGGTACAGGAACATCGGGACGATATCCTTCATGAAAATGACACAAATGTGGCAAGACACTTTGGCACGTTCCATAATGGAAGTGTAGAATCTTTGAAATTTACTATAATAGACAAAGGGATAACTAATGGTAGAGGTGGCAATAATGACAAAGTTCTATTACAGAAAGAAACAAAATGGATCTATAAACTTAATACTAGATACCCAGTAGGACTTAATGATAAATTGGAGTATGCTAGTTTTTTATAGTCAGTGGACTCTCCCATTTTCAGACAAGACATGTGCTATATTCGTAAGGTGTCATCATTTTTTGTTGTGGTAATAAGTGTTAGAAAGCTGAGGAATTAGGCTTTTTCTTTCCCTAGGATTTTAGTGTATAACTAGAATCTTCACAACTTTACACATAAGGTTTTTGAATTTTGATTCTATGCATCTCCAAACTGGAATATGTTTACTTATGTGAATACACCTTTAATTAATTACCCCAGGTGGGGGAAGCACACCTGAGGAATGTCAGGTGAGCTTTATCTTAAGAGGAAATCCGGTAAGGATCCATTCAAGCCCTGATGAACCCCTGTGAAACACACTGGATGTGGGGGTGAAACGATCGTTGGTTTGTGTTTTTAACACTGAAGTGTTTTATTCAGGAGCAGGTCGACTAACTCCTGTTTACAAGAACTGTCTAAGGTTCTAAGGTCTATGGGACACGCATAGCCTTTTATACCTTTCTACTGCCTGCACTTTATCTGCATACCTGTTTTATGTGCTGACTATAAGGAAACATGCTGCTAAAAAACATATGGTCTGTGCTACTATAAGGACTGTTTGGTGCTTAATCTGTTGCCCTGTGAAGCGAATACAGGACTTGGAAAACAGGCACCTGTGGAGTCTAAGTGAATGCACGTAAGCTAAGAGCGAGAGGAACATACACATCGCATCCATCTGAGCAAGTTTGCGTATATCCTGGCGTATGCTCCGATGCTTTTGATCTATCAGCCTAGGGAAAGCCTGGTTCTTTCTCGGTGCGGCGGATGCCGGTACAGCTGATCACTACTACACACGGAAAGCGCACTTTACCTACAAGTCCGATTGGAGGAGTTTGCAAGCTATACCACTCCCCCCCCAGTGACATCAGACGCCACAGAGAGAGCGGTCTGCTTCTTTGAAAATCTCCTGGGACACAGAACCGGTTTGTTTCACTGCTGCATGCTCTATCCTGGCAAGTGATTTAAAATCTTACTTTTTGGAACATATTACAGTAAGAACTAATACGTTTACTTTACCCTTTGCATGAAGGATTGTTTTTTCACTTTGCATTTTCCTGGACCGAGTGCAGTATCTAACTGTGTTTCCTCCTTACTTCTGAGAGGGACTTTATTCAGCTGTTTCTTTTTTCCATTATGTTTGACACACTGCCTTAGACATGTTATAACTACTATTAGGATATGTGCATATATGTTCTATCTTAGGTCTCTATACAATCTAGTAACCTGATTAATGTGTGTCTTAGATATTATTAGATTTAGCAGCATACGTATGCTTTACAGATATCCTGCAGGCATTATTACCTTAGACGTAAGGTGTTGTATATATATGGTGTTTACCTTATTTTGTGTTGGTTTGAGTCAATGCAGAGTTTTTCACGAAATGTGATAAGGGATTATAATTAATAAATTTATTTTTGTTATGAAATAAATTCTCTGTGTGCCTTTATTTCCCTTACTTTATCAGACCATTAATATATGGTCTGATACTATATCTCCCTGTATAAATTTAATTTCAAAGTTTTCAATCAATTTATATAGCTGAATTACAAAATAATATTTTTTGATGACAGTGTTCCTTTAACCAGAGCTCTGAAGTTGTGATATCCCATCACGTGTTACATTTGATTGCACACAAGTTACTCTTAACTCATAATATGTGTGGAAAGAGCTTCAAATACCCCATATCACTTGCATGCTCATAATCTAGCCCATAGTCGGCTCTGTGGATATAATGCTCTCCGGGATGAAGTGAACTCACAATCCAGTAGCTAGCGGTTATGGGTGTTATCACTTAGTGGTCTAGTCAAAATCAAGTGAGTCAGAAGTTTTTGCACCAAAACTTACTTCAAAATTAGGCTTGAAGGCTTGAGGCAAGGCACTCAGTAATGCCCATTATCCCTGAACTTGAGATATATATATATATATATATATATATATATATATATATATATATATATATATATAGGTAGTCCTCAGTTTACGCCAGGGTTAGGTTCCAGAAGGAATGGTTGTAAATCGAAACCGTTGTAAATTGAAACCCAGTTTATAATGTAAGTCAATGGGAAGTGAGGGAGTTAGATTCCAGGCCCCACTCAAAATTGTCATAAGTAACACCTAATACATTATTTTTAAAGCTTTGAAATGAAGACTTTAAATGCTATACTTTAACCCTTTAAGGACACAGCTTTCTGTTTGCTCAATTGTTTTATGACGGAAAAATTTGGTCATATGTCCTTAAGAGGTTAAAATCATTATAAACAGTATCAAATAATCACACAACACAGATTTTACTTGCAAACAGTTCCTTTTATGCATTCCAATCTGGACTGATTTATAGACAGGAAGATCTTGTTCCTATAAAAACTGCTCACTAGCTACACTGATTCATTTCAGCCTGCTTGTGTGTCTTTTCTGCAACACAAGCGGACAGCTCCACCTACTGACTATTTTAATCAATGCACTGCTTTCTCAATGCTTTTCAATAGCAGTCACATGACTAAAAAAAAAAAGGTTGTTATTCTGAAACGGTGCAAATTGAACCGGCTTAAACCGAGGGCCCACTGTATATATATATATATATATATATATATATATATATATAAAAAACCTAAAAGAGTAATTCAGCATTTCCTATCCAGCACTAACTAATCCCTAAAAGGTATGTAGTTATATAGCCTAAGTGTTAAGGACCCTCAACATAGCAATATAGTGTAAAAACTTAACAATGCATAATACCTAAATACACTTTTAGGTTTCAATTTAATTTCTCTTTTCTCCTGCACCAATGTTCTGTTAACTATTCAAATTCAGATCATTGTCACTAGCCCTTTTATTGGTAATACTGAAAGTTGCTGACAACACCCTTTAATAATATATATATATTACAGAAGATCCGCACTCGCTGGATTTTTCCAAGTGAATGGCTTTATTCAAGTAGTGATGTGTCTGAGGAAGGGAAATTTTTATCCTCAAAATGACACTGCTTGAATAAAGCCAGTATCCACTTGGAAAAGTCCGAGTGTGGATCTTCAGTGCTGTATGTATTCCTTTCATTCCTGTCACCCTGGCATGCTGAAGTTTGAGGTGAGAGTGCAAAGCCATACTTGAACTGTTATATACTGTATATAATTTCAATAGGTGTCGTTCTCTAGTTTCATCTGCTGTGGGTGGAACTAATCCAATCAATAAGGTCTATATGAATAGAAATACCAAAAAGAGATTCACACCAGGTACCAAGGAAACACCCTTGGCAACTCTTTGTTATTTTGTGTAGCCCTTGTCTGATGTTATAAATTATATTCTGATGTAATTGCAATTTTAAAATTTTATATATATATATATATATATATATATATATATATATATATATATATATATATATATATATATATATATATATATGTGTGTGTGTGTGTGTGTGTGTGTGTGAATATATAACATTCTACATTATGTGCATATATTAATTATACTACTATTGATTTATTTCAATTTTATAAATTATTAATTACTGTATATATAATTGTAAAAAAAAAGCTGCAAAATTTTCTTTGCTTTAGCACAAAATTAAAAAAAAAACAGGTACAAAATCCAGGTACATATGCCTGAATTATATGCTGCTTATTTTCTTTGCATTTATCTTTCAATAAGCGAGAAAATACACTGCAGTTTCATGTAGCAAGTCTTTTTGGATAGCGGCTTTAGTCAGCTGCAAGGGGGAAAAAGGGTCCCTTAGGTACTAGTGTGTCCCTTTAGCTATGGCAGTCTTAAGTTCTAGGGATCCTTTTAGTGCTGGTGGAATCATGTAGGGACCTCTTTGGGGTTTTATGGGTCATGCTTGGGAAATGTATTGTTGGTTCATACAGATTGGTTTGGGTTAACTTGTCATAATTAATTGTGACATCATTTAGATATTACCCATTGAGTAAATGACACATGATATATATTACATGCAAAAGAGACACAGAAAGAATATTGCCATATAAAAATGTAATAAAGATAGTAGTCAAAATAGCATTGTACAACTAAATACTCTATCTTGTTAATAACAACTTGTAAACTCAATCCACATAAATATTGAATGGCTTCAGCTTTGTTAGAGATCTAAAAAAAAAAAGTGATACCTATTACTCACCTAGATTACGAGTTTTGCGGTGCGGCTTTTAACACTGAAAAAATGGCTATTACGCTGGAAAGGCCAGGAACGCATATTACGAGTCGCGGTGGTATAGCTATACCGCAAGCATGTTAGCCTGTAATGCAACGTCCATTCCGAACTCAAAAAAATGACGTTTGAGTGTGGGATTTCCATAGCGCTGGTATTACATGTTGTGCGGTCCGGCTAAAATGCTTGCGTTATGCTCTATACCGACATGATCCATACACGATTTGAACAGACAATAGGATTTCAGTAGTTCTCAGGGAAGCTTGAGAAAGGACTTATCCGAAACGTGTTGCTTCTTTGTGGTCCAGTAAGGCCACCGTAGTCTGTATCATCAAACCATTTCCTCTACCCTGCTTTTTGTGACAGAGCTGATGGGCATTCTGCTTCTTTTTGGTCCAGTGAGGCCACCGTAGTCTGTATCATCAGACCATTTCCTCCACCCGGCTTTTTGTGACAGAGCTGATGGGCAATCTGTGGTCTGCATCGAGACCCGATGTAGTGATACCTTGGACAACGGAGCCGTTTACAGAGATCCTAAATAGCCTCTTACAAACTAACCTTGCTGTTCTCTTACCTAGTGATTTGGCTTTTATAACATCTATTAACGCAATTAATGCTTGCTTTTTAAACTGCTTGGCTTTTATTTAAACTGCCTGCTTTTAGGTCATTTATTTATAACGTATCCAATCAGCTGTTTTGTGCACATTTGTGCTCTATTGTGTTCAAAAATTGTGTACACTAACTCACTGATATACTAACCAATAATAATTTTCATATATATGTTTTTTAATTGAATGTTTTTTAATTGAATGCTTTTAAGGGAAAATTTATTTGGTATAAAATAAATTTTATATATATATTTTCTGGTGCAATAAATAAATTGCATCTGTAATTATCCACGTAGCCTCAATTAAGAGATCCGCCCATTTTTTATTTAGCTCTAGTTAAAACGTTTTTTTACCTTTAGCGCAAAAAAATTCAACTTTTTTCTATCAGCCAATAGGAATGCAAGGTACGCCATTTTGAAACGGCACCTTGCATTGAAGCTTTAGTCTATGGCAGTCACAATATGAAGAAGCTTCCAGGATAGCTACACTCTGCGCCACCGAGATGAAGATAGAAGATGCTCCCCAGATAGATGAAGAAATCACCACCTGGATGAAGACTTCTCGCCGCCTGGATGGAGAATAATGTCCGGACTTCAGGAACCGTGAGTAGATATTCTGGGGTTAGTGGGGGTTTTTTGGGGGTGTTTTTTTTTCAATTAGGGCTTTGGGCAAATTGTAAAATGCTGACTGACCCTTTAAGGGCAGTGCAAAAGAGCTGAATGCCATTTTAAGGGCAATGCCCATACAAATGCCCCTTTAGGGAAAATGGGCAGCTTAGTTTGTTTTTTAAAGTTAGGATTTTTATTTTGGGGTTTGGTTGGGTGTTGGGTTTTACTGTTGGGGGGACTTTGTATTTTTTTACAGGTAAAAGAGCAGTTTAACTTAGGGCAAAGCCCTACAAAATGCCCTTTTAAGGGCAATTGGTAGTTTATTGTAGGCTAGAGGGTGTTTTTATTTTGGGGTGGCTTTTTTATTTTTTTAGGGCTATTAGATTAGGTGTAATTTTTTTATATATAATTTCACATATTTTTTTGCAATCTTAGTGGGGGGTTTTTCATTAGTTTTGTGTTTATTTTTGTTTGTAATGTTATATATTTGTTTTTTTTTTCGTAGGATTTTTTTTTTAAAATTTGTAATTTAGGATTTTTAATTAGTATTTTTTTTTTAATTTTATTAGAATAGTACGGTTAGGTTAATTTATAGTTTAATGTTAGGTTTATTTTATTTCACAGGTAAGTTTTTACTTATTTAAATATAGTTATATTGTAATTTTAATTTAAAGTTAGGGGGTTTTAGGTTTAGGGGTTAATAGTTTAATTTAGTGTTTTGCGATGTGGGGGGCCGGAGGTTTAGGGGTTAATAGGTTTATTTAGTCGCTGTGATGTGGGAGGCTGGAGGTTTAGGGGTTAATAAGTTTATTTAGTGGTGGCGATGTGGGAGGCTGGAGGTTTAGGGGTTACTAGGTTTATTTAGTGGCAGTGATGTGGGAGGCCGCAGGTTTAGGGGTTACTAGGTTTAGTTAGTGGCGGCAATGTGGGAGTCCAGAGGTTTAGGGGTTAATAGGTTTATTTAGTGGCGGCAATGTGGGAGGCCAGAGGTTTCAGGGTTAATACATTTATTTAGTGGTGGCGATATGGGAGGCCGGAGGTTTAGGGGTTAATAACTTTTATTAGTGTAGGCAATGTCGGGGGTGGCGGATTAGGGGTGTTTAGACTAAGGGTTTATGTAAGGGTGTTAGGTTTAAACGTAACTTTTGTTCTTACATAGACATCAATGGGGTTGCGTTATAGCGATTGCCATCCTGCACTTCAGGTGTTAGTTTTTTTCTAAAACTTTCTCCCCATTGATGTCTTTGGGGGAAAGCACGAGCATGTCAAATCAGACCTTGGCTTTTGTGCAGTATGGAGCCTAACGCACCATAATGCACAGAAGAACAAGGCTTTTCAGTAACGCAACTTTTTTGTGTTATTTTCGCACCCTGTTTAGCGCAAAACTCGTAATTGAGGCGCCTGTCTAAGGCCTTAATGGTGAAAAGTGCCGCAATGCTGCAATATATTAAAAAGGGATCTGTTGCGACGTCGAGCAAGCCGGCAAAATATTCCTAGCTTACCCCAAAACCCCACCACAATCACCTCTACACTACTTAACCCCTACACCACCAATACTGCACCGCAATCACCCCTACACTACTTAAACCCTACACCACCAAAACCCCACTGCAATTACCCCTACACTACTTAATGCCTACCCCGCCACTACCCCACTGCAATCACCCCTACACCACTTAACCCCTACACCATCAATATACCACCACATTAAACTCCCTACTCTACTTTACCCTGACACCGGCTCAACCCCCCCACTGCAAAGTACACCTATGCTACTTAACCATCTAAAAGCTAACCCCCCAAAACCTCTGACCTAAAAAACACTAAGTTGCAAAAAAAATAAAAAACATACTAACATTACAAAAAAAAAACCCACTACCAAAAATAAAGAAAACCGCAAACAGGTCCCCTTTTTAAAACAATATAGACAAAAGATGTGCAGTGAGTCCAAAAAAATAAAACTATTTATGTATTTCATAAAATACAAAAACAGGAACAGATGGCATATTTCCCTATGTCAGCTAGCAGGCATAAAAAAGCCTACCCCAAAATAAAAATCCCTATACTAACAGGGCCGGATTTCCCATTAGGCACAGTAGGCATGTGCCTACAGGCGCCTTGCAGTGAGGGGCGCCTGCCTGTCAATAATAAAAAAAAAAAAAAAAAAAAAAAAAAATTTTTTTTTTTTTTTTTTTTTTTTTTTTTATGAGGGCATTTATTTTAGTAAGAATTGTGCTGCCAGGTGCCTACAAAGTCGAGTGTTTCATTGGGAATATGTTACAGCAGTTGAGGGAGCCATGAAGGAGAGAGGGGCAAAGATTAAAACTAAACCCCTCCCATTGAATTTCTAAATTCTAATTTTAAACACATTTGTTGACCCCTGGATTACATATAATCTACAACATTCCATGTTTTCCTTTGAGAGCAACATCATATGATATTTATATTTCAGAACAAAATAAATGTAACATCTGTGTGTGTTTGTACCAAAAATATCAGAGTTTACAAGATTTTTTTCCCTACATTTTATATTTTCTTCCACTGGCTGCACAGGTTGTTGATGGTGATGAGCTTGCATGCTGCTAGTTTTAATATTGCTATTGTTTACACAAAACTGTGTTTGACTCCAACAAAATGTTAAGCACATAGTCAAAGTCATCTCCAGAAAAGCAATACACTAATGGCTTGTCAATAAACATGTCCTATGAGCCCATCTGGGTCTGCACAGATGTGTATTGCTGTCTCAGAACTGACATTGACTATGTGTTTAACTCTTTTGCAAGAGGCTAACACACTTCTCTGCAAGCACTAGTGCAATAATAAAATGCCCAGCAAACTGTCACATTTGATGTCCCTTTAAATAGGGTTTTCTTTAGAATATTTTGCATTAAAAGTTTAACATGATTTGTTTTTGTTATACATAATAGAAATTGTATGGCCATTTGAGTCAAGTGAATATTGATTTTTGGTGTAGCTTCCATTACAACAAATATTGCAATTGGTGTGTGTATTTGTGTATCTCCATAAAAGGGAAAATGTAATTTTACATCTAATATTTATTTTTAGTTGTCCTAAATAATAATAAAAAAAAGTCCTCATTTTTTCCACTTTTTTCTAGGGGGGGTGGGGGGGTGGGGGGGGCGCTTCAGGTTTTTGTGCCTACAGGCACCTGAGATGTAAATCCGGCCCTGTATACTAAAACTAAACAAAAACATTTTTTGGGCATTTTTTTAGGTTACAGCTCTTTTACTTTATAAAAATCCCTATTCTAAAATCAAAGTACCCCCCCAATTAAAAGCCTATCTTAAAAACCTAAACTAATAAATGCCTTTGGAAGGGCATTTGGTAGGGCATTGCCCTAAAGTGACTATAGCTTTTTACTTTATTAAAAAAAATCCCTTTTATAAAAAAGAATCCCTATCCAAAAAAATGTTTTGCAATGGAGCTAATTTGAAATACTTTAATTATATATTAATAGCTAAAATGTAAAAAACATTGGAGAGTTGGGAACACCAAGGAACAACTACTACATTTAGAAGGAAAGTAGATTTTCAAACTATGTACACTTTCACCAAAAGGTCTTCACCACGAGTTGAACATTGGTTGTTTTTTGCAAAATATATTATTTAAAAAATGAGTACTATTAGATTGTGGTATTAGAAAAATAGGCTGTTATTATTATTTTTAAGTGTCATGTTATTTTATTGGTGTATTTTTTATTTTTTTATTTTATTTATTCTGTTTCTCATTTTACATTATACATCATACAAAGAAAGTCAACAGTATGAGAAGGTCGTTACAATACCCTATTTGGGTGCCAATATTAACAAAAACGATAAAACGATTTAACCACTAACAATCTAACATAATGCACAATACTTATGCCGGTAATTATATTTCTAGTCTGTCTATGATCGTTTAAGCTGGTTCTACCTGTGAAGGTTCGAGAGTATAAACTTGATTCCCATATTGCTACATCTGAGAGATAGTATCTGTCCAATGAATCGTTCTTTGGATAACTGTCCATTTTCATTCACAGTATCATTATATTCTCAGAGAACGTGCTGCCAAAATATAATGCAACAGGTCATATGTAAAACAAATCAATAAATAAATAGATGGGTAACATAATGTAGAATTGCTAAGGCAACGGAAATGTTTTCAAGTCTCGAGGCTGGAGTCCTCCCCACTCCTGGTGAAGTGGTAGTGCTCTTATGGCACTGTTATGTCTGTGTTGGTGGTGGATATTGAATGGAGTGATTCTTCCCAGAGGAATCTGGCATTTAAGAAAAATGCTAGTTTATTGCATTTGAGGTATCCATATTCCTCAGGATTTAAAAGCTCTGACATTCTTTCTATCCACTTAATCTTTGTAGGGGTTTCTGGTGTTTTCCATGCTTGAGCAATTATTAATCTAGCACTATTAAGTCCCATCTGCAAGAGGAGGGCTTTAAGTTTGCATGAGAGTTTGGTAATAAAGCCCAACCTCCTTCCATAAAGGCTTTATTTTGAGGCATAGCCACCACATGTGTAGAAGACTACCTGGTTCCCCGCACCCTCTCCAGCGTAAACGTGAAGAGTCAGGATATATTGTATTTAATCTATTTGGTGTTAAATACCAACAGGACATTATTTTAGACTTCATCTCAAGTATCTGCGGTGAGGTCGAAGATTTTTTAGTTAGTTTAAAGATTTTGTCCCAATCTTTCTGTTCCATATTAGTGTATATATTAGTAAGTCATTGGACCATTTAATTGTATACGGTTGTAGTTGCGTTTTGTGTTGTACTAATAATAGTTTACGTGATAATGATAAGGGATGTCAAATTGTGTTACCACTGTAATTGTATACGGTTGTAGTTGCGTTTTGTGTTGTACTAATAATAGTTTACGTGATAATGATAAGGGATGTCAAATTGTGTTACCACTGTGACATAGGCTTTCAAGGGGGTGAGGGGTCACAATAGTACCGTTTAATAAGGAGTTGTCTGTATGAAGTGATGTAGCTGTGCATATTTTAGCAAGCTTGTGAATTTCCCGTCTGCTATGTTTATTTCTTCCCTGTAATTTCCCGTCCTCTGTGAACTGGAACAAAGGGATTGTGTATTCCCATTCAGTTAACCTCTTGAAACCTTTAAAAAGTGCTTGTGAGATTCCAAGTGCTGGCATTGTGGAGGTCTTTGGTCATTTGGCACCCAGCACAAGGCATGGACCTGTGGAGCTTTGAGTATATGAGAGTCTATTGAAATTCACACTTTTTAGTCTTGCGCTCTCTGCAAATCCAATACTCTCTGTAGTGTTACTGCGTTATAATATTATTCGACCTTTGGAAGTCCCAATCCCCCATGTATTGTCGATATGTAAATGTTGTTACGGTTAGCTCTGGGTTTGCATTTCCCCCAATTATAGGAATTAATATTGCTTTGTAAAGGGTGTAGGAACCAGCTGGGTAAGTGTATTGGTAGAGCTTGTAAAATGTATAAAATTTTGGGAAGGGTGATCATTTTTATGGACTGAATTTGCCCCCACCAAGAAAGAGGCTTAGTTGCCCAGTTAGCGAGATCTCTATGTATGTTATATAGTAAGAGGTTGTAATTTTTATTGAAAATAGTTGTAGGGTGAGGGGAGAGATGGAAACATAGATATTTGATGGAGTCTGTCTGCAGACGCAATGGGCTAATATAGGTGCAAAAAGATAGAAAAAAAGATGGCACTGCATATGTTGTTACCTATATCAAGGATTCTAGGTCAGTCCAGTACTACTGTATAATGGACTAAATCATATATTATTGTTGGCAGGCAGGTGCTGTACACAGGGAGAGACAAGTAACACAGAGAAACCAGTGGGTAACTGGAAATTGTGTACTTAAAAAGCACTCAACAACATTTATAGGTAATCTAAATCAATATAGATTGTCTTAACGTGTATATAAGGATAGGAGAGTGAGAAGGCGGGTTAAAACTTAACTTTTATTGATACTAAATATAAAATATATAAGGAAACAAATAAAAACACAGTGCTGTGTCACTCTTGATACCTGACGTATACGCTCAGTAATGGTATGTCAGTAATGGCTGTGGTCACCATGAGTGTGCTAAATCAATGAAATTGTATAGTTAGCTACTGCAATAGATAGTAAAAGAGGGGAGTATGGTAATACGCTCCCACAATATAGGTGGTAGTACTACTATTATAAACGGAAAACAGTAACTAACTGTGTACCTAGTGGAACACTACCCCACTAGTTTCCACCTGACCTGATACATTGTAACACAAATTAATACTTCTAACAATGTGAGGTTAAATGGAATTTACAAAACCAGAGGTATTTAGTAAGGTTCTGTAACAGATAAAGTTTATTTATGTCAGTAAGGCTGATAAAGTATACCCTTTTAAGTTGAGAGGCATACTACTGCAATATTCAGCAATGGGCTAATAGTAGACATTTTGCGAAATTGAGTTGGTGGAAGAGATATATTTAAGATTTTGGATTTTGATTTATTGACTGAAAAATTGGAATGTCTACCAAATCCATCTAATTCATGCATAATAGCGGGGTAGAGGATGATGGAGATGAGACTGAGAACAATACATTATCGGCATACATGGCAATTTTGAAGACATTAGGTCCTATTTGAATACCTTTTATGTCTCTGTTGTTACGGACATAAGAAGTTAATACTTCCATAGTCAGAATGAACAGGATAGGGGACAAGGGGCATCCTTGGCGTGTACCATTTTGTATTAAAAAGGGTTCTGATAGCATGCCATTTGCTTTTACTTTAGCACTTGGTTGGGAGTATAGGCTAAACATATGTGTTATCATTTTAGTTCCGAATCCAAATGTTATTAGTGTATGTTTGAGGAATTGCCAGCTTGTTCTATCAAACACTTTCTCAACATCTGTTGTGATTAAAACTGAGCTGATATGATGAAATTTGGCATATTCCATTAACATTATGGCTCTTATTGTGCTATCTCAAGCTTCATATCTGGGCCTGAAACCTACCTGATCCATGTGTATTAATTCATTTAGTATGGTGTTAATGTGGTTAGATAGTATTTTGCTAAAAATCTTTATGTCTGAGTTTAACAATGAAATGGGTCTGTAGCTGCTGGGGTCATCTTGTGGTTTTTCAGGTTTAATAATTATCAAAATATGGGCTTGTAGCATTTCAGGTGAGAATTTGTAAGAGTTGTCGATATTCTGGAATAGAGTTAGGAAATGCAAGGCTAGGAGGTCTTTAAAGGTCTTATAGTATTGGTTAGTAAAGCCGTCTGGTCCTGGGCTTTTACCTGACAGTAATTGAGAGATTACTTTTTGTATTTTTTTCAGTGAAAATGGTTTGTCTAAGTCATTAGCTTGGGTTGGGGTTAACTTGTTTAGGCCTGCTGTCTTTATATTTTGTTGTGTGGCAGCAAAGTGTTCTTCTGTGGTTGGTACCTTGAGGTTGTATAAATGTTTGTAAAAGTTGCTGAGTTGGTTTGCTATGTCCTTGCTGTCATATAGAAATGTATTATCCTGTTTCTTAATTTTATGTATATATGTTTGGCCTCTTTTTGCTTTTAATGCTTGGGCTAATAAGGGGCCTGATCTATTCTATTACCTTCGTAAAATAAGTTTTTTTTCAGTGCTAGGGCTTTCCTTTGAGGGTCTTTTATTAGAATGCTGTTAATCTCTTTTCATGTAGAAGTTAGTAGATTAAAAAGGTTAAAGTCTTTGGGAGAGTTTTTATGATGTAGTTCCAACTGTTGTAATCGTGTGGTTAAAGTCTTTAGGGTGGAGTTGTATTTTTGTTTAAGTGAGCCTGTTGTTTAATACATTCTCCCCATATAACTGCTTTATGTGCCTCACATACTGTAAGGGGTGAAGTATCAGATGTGTTGTTGAGTTGGAAGTATTCTGTAAGGGAAGCTGTCAGTACCTGGAGTGTCGGTGGGTGGTGTATCAAGTATTTGTCTAATTTCCATATATAGTGGTGGATTGGGTGGTCAGGCCATGTTAGGTCTAATGTAATCATGGAATGATCCGACCATGTTGCCGGTAGTATATCTGTGTCAGAAACAAGTGACAGGCTCTATTGGTCTATATATAAATAGTCAATTCTAGAATACATGGACAAAGGATGTGAATAGAAAGTATAATTTCTTTGTTAAGGATGTTAAATCCTCCAGGCTTCAACTAATCCTAAATTTTTACAACAATTAAAAACTGAGTCTGGAGGTATGGCATGTTTGGTTGACGTGTCCAATGATGGATCTATCGTTACTTTAAACTATCCGCCCCAATATTACTGTACCTTTTCGGCCTTCTAAAATTAGGAATAATAGGCGTTTAAAGAAGGAGGATCTATTTCAATTAGGAGCATAGATATTAACCAAGCTAGCGGGTCTATTGTATTGCAAGCCTACTACTATAATGATTATACCTTTTTTATCAGAGACGGAACTCATTAGTTGGAAAGGGATACTCCTATGTATAAGAATTCCCACTCCCTTCCTCTTTTTTTCATTGGAGTTAAAGTATCTTATTGGGAAATCTTTGGATGAGAATTATGGTTCAGCTGATTTGGAAATATAGGTTTCTTGAATGTAAACTATAGAGCTTTTCTGTTTTGCAAACCACTTCAGAGCAATGCAACGCTTAGTGGGAGAATTAAGGGCTTTGTGTTTTGAGAGACTACATGAATCAGTCTATTCATGGCAGGTATATGTATGTGAGTTAAGCTTATGTGGGAATATATGTATTATCTTACCATGGAATGGGGGTAGAAAAGCCCCAGGACTTGTATATTGATAGAAGGAAGTTGACCTTTCTATAGTAGAGCGGTATATTGAGTCCATATAAATAGGCAAGACAACTAGAGCATTCAAATATATAATTAGTATTGAGAAAACAAGAAACAAAATACTAAAACTAAAAACCCAAACATTAAAAGACATTAACATTAATTTAGACCCAGTAAGGGCCATTTTATCAAACTATGGAAGGGGGTTCTGTAGCAGCTTAGCACTGCTACTGCTCTTTGAGCTTAACATACATTGTATTTATAGTCCAAGGGGAATTAACGAATTTGCCAATCCCAACAGCATCATAATTGCCCAGAAAGTACAACCGTACTATCAGAAAAAGGGAAAAAAGGAGAAAAAAATATAAAAAGGTGAGAGAAAATGTTCCAAAAGTTTACCAACTCTGACAGCAAATTAAAGGTCGCTGCTCAAATCCATCCAAAGTCCTCAGGGTGGCGTATGACCTCATGGGTCTGTGTGTTTTTTAACCATCACGAGGATTTGTGTTTGTTGGATACTGTGGTCAATTTTTGTCTTTGAGGTTTGGGCTGGGTGGTCTTGTAGTTATGGGTTTCAAGATAAGGGTCTTCCTCTTGAGGTAATTTAGGTTGAGGTATATTTAGTTGCGAGCAGAATCTTTCAAGATCCTCAATGTCTCTATAAACTATTTCTTTAGTTAGGGTAGATAACACACGCCAGCTTCCCCTTATAGTATATGTAGTATTATCTCCTCTCTTTGTTTTTCATATGATAATCTTAGAGAGGATTACCATATTGATACTTACCTATCCAAGTGCCAAACAGAGTGACATATACTCACTAGTTTTACACTATCTAGGGGCACATTAAATCAGTAAAGAGTACACACTTCTTTCTTGCTGATTTATAAGGAGGCTTAGATATATACAAGTTTAAATATACTTTAGTATATGGGATTATAGTATGTATAGTATAGTATGTTATTAATAATTTTAACTAATGGACATTATATACATCCAGCTGGGGACCTAGAAAGGATCATTAAAAGCCTTACTGTGTCTAGATAGAGCACAAGCTCAGACTAAGGGGTTTAAACCTATCTGAAGTTAGCCAAAATTGTTTTGTTGCCTTAATTCAACACACCCTGTCTAGATATATAAACATACAGATTCCGGTTTATGCTCAGCATCTAGCTAGCACACATAAAATGTCCTCACTTTCTGCAACCTTTACCAGCACTGCAACGGCTGAATTGTATGTATACATATATATGTGTAAAATATTATGTATAATCAAGTACAAAGCATTTAGAAATTTGTTTGTTATGAATTCTGTTTCATCGGTCTCTTGCCGAACGGGGTCAATGTGATTAACCTGGGAGTGACCAATACTCTATCTATCTAAGATAATATCGTGCATCACAAGAGTTAATGATCTGAACGATCTTGATTGGCCGCTCACATCCTTATATTGATCCCGACCGGCAGAGACTGATATCTCTGATGAAGCGCATGTGCTCATGCACGAAACGCGTTAGATGGAGCTCACCTAGCTTGTTGTAAGCCTGCATTGCAATAAACTCCATTACTGACCTCAGGACTCAGCTTCCTTTTTCCTCATTTCGTGAGGTATATTTAGTTGCGAGCAGAATCTTTCAAGATCCTCAATGTCTCTATAAAATATTTCTTTACTGTCCTTTATAACACTCAATGAGAAAGGGAAGCCCCATCAATATGGAATGCCAACTACTCTTAAATATGAAGTGAGGAATCCTAGTTCTTTGCATTTATAGAGTGTAAGAGGGCTGAGGTTGGCATATATTTGTATAGTAGATCCATTTAGAGTCACTGCCATTATCTTTTCTTTACCCTGGAAATAATGACATTTTAATATGACGTCTCTTGGTGGTGCTGTTGTTAGTGGTTTAGGTCGTAATGCTCTATGAGCTCTGTCTAGTAATATAGTGGTATCTGGTTCAGTGTCTAGTAAGAAACAAAAGAGGTTTTGGAGATACTGTGGTAGATCTGAGACTGAAACAGTTTCTAGGATTCCCCTGACTCTCAGGTTCTGGCGTCTTCCTCTATTATCTAAATCTTCTGTCTGGCTTTGTAGTTGTATGATTTCTGTTTTTTGTTGTTGCAGTTACATTGTTGTCAAATTGGAGGACTCAGAAAGCTCCTCAGCATGTTCTTCAAGTTGTATCACCCTGTTACCTATATCTGTGATATCTTTCTTGACCTCCGCCAGCCCATCTTAAATTACTTGGCTCACTTGAGACATAAAAGTTGTAAAATATTATTTTGAAGGTAGAGACTTTAGGTCAGCTCTAGTGAGAGGTTGTTCCACATCTTGTATAGCAGTATCTATTTCTCCTCAAATTTGCCAATGTCTGAGTGTAGAGAGACTGGCTGTGAGATGCTTAAGGATTCCATAGTTTTAAATTATGCATCCATCTTTGCACCTGGGGTAGTAACAGGTTTTAAATTCTTATCAGATTTAGTTTGCCTTTTTCGATGCCATCTTGGCATTGGTTTCAGCTTTGTGCTAGAGGAGTTAAGAAAAATTCCCATATTTTGTAGGGAGTATTAGTGCTATTATCTGGTTTGGATCTTTCATTGTGTGCTTGTGTTGAAATCCTAAGCGCTGTGATGTGAAGCTATCCTATAAGATATATGCACCAGATGATTAGCTATGCCTTGTGCGCTTTCATAATTTACCCACTAGCCTCTGTTAATTGAGCTTGTATTTGCTGAAGCCTGGCTATTTGGAGTTAGATTTACATACAGTGATAGTAAGATAAAAACATAGCCGGTAGTAATGAGCTATGAGGGATTGTGGGTAAGGTTGTGTCGTGTAGTTATTCAAAATATATCACATTTTGATAGTCTGTTTTCACATTGTATTTATTACTATATCCCTTTATTGTCTTAGGGGTTTAACTGCATCCATCTGAGAGGTGATGATATAACATCCAGTCTGCCTGTTTATCACTATAATAGGTTATCTAGTTGTGTGATACAGATCTCTGTCCCTTTTATTAATATATGTTTTAATGCTACATAAGGGTGAATTTTCGCCACTAGGCCTCAGGCTGCCGTGTATATGGCTGTTGTCAGACTCACGTGGCTGATTTATAGGCTCAGGGCAGTAATCTTTCTGTATATGCCATGTTAGAAGGCTCTCTTAGTCCATCTGCCTCCAGTAATTGCTCGGTCTAGCATCCAATGCTGGAATTAGCCGTTTGTCTCGTTGGCTGTAATTTGTGGGCCTTGCACTGTGAGCGCCCAGATCATGCTGACTCACATTCGTTGAGTGTTGCTGTTGGGACTTAAAGCTCAATCAGTGGTTGTGTGGTGGTCTCCGACATCCGCTGACACTGTTCTGAGTCAGCTACGCGGAGCTCTACTCAGATGTGGCCATGCTGGTCTCTGGCTGGTTCCACCCCTCCATTTACTGGTGTATTTTTAATTGTTATGTTTATGATGAAATTTAAAAATTATTATAAGAATATGTTTTGTCTTGTTGAAAAATATTCCATATCTATGTAATTATGGATATAAGCATGAGTATTTAAAGGGATAGTCAAGTCCAAAAAAAACTCTCATGATTCAAATAGGGCATGAAATTTTATACAACTTTCCAATTTACTTTTATCACCAATTTTGCTTTGTTCTCTTGGTATTCTTAGTTGAAAGCTAAACCTAAGAGGTTCATTTGCTAATTTCTTAGACCTTGAAGGCTGCCTCTAATATGAATGATTTTTCACCACTAGAGGGCGTTAGTTCATGTGTTTCATATAGATATCATTGAGCTCATGCACGTGAAATTACAGAGGAGTGAGCACTGATTGGCTAAAATGCAAGTCTGTCAAAAGAACTGAAATAAGGGGTCAGTCTGCAGAGGCTTATATACAAGGTAATTACAGAGGTAAAACATGTATTATTATAACTATGTTGGTTATGCAAAACTGGGGAATGGGTAATAAAGGGATAATCTATCTTTTTAAACAACAAAAATTCTGGTGTTGACTGTCCCTTTAAATTGTGTATAGCTTTAAGAAGACCGGGAAAAGACTGAGATACTCAGGACACTGAATAGAGCTTGGTCTAAATCTGACCTCTGCAGACTGACCCCTTATTTCAGTTCTTTTGACAGACTTGCATTTTAGCCAATCAGTACTCACTCCAGGGTAACTTCACGTGCATGAGCTCAATGTTATCTATATGAAACACATGAGCTAATGTCCTCTAGTGGTGAAAAACTGTGAAAATGCTTTCAGATTAGAGGCGGCCTTCAAGGTCTACGAAATTAGCATATGAACCTCCTAGGTTTAGCTTTTAACTATGAATACCAAGGGAACAAAGCAAAATTGGTTATAAAAGTAAATTGGAAAGTTGTTTAAAATTACATGCCTTATCTTAATCATGAAAGTTTTTTTTTTTTTTGGACTTTACTGTCCCTTTAACTACAAAGCTGTATACCATCTTGCAGAGTGAGCGTTCCAATGCGGCAACTACACATGGATTACCAGAAGAGGTGTCTTTCATATGAGGATTGCTGCCATAAGGATGTCGATGTAAGTAACTATAGCACACCATTTCTATGGTAACATATTATATTTCTGTTGACAAAGTATCCTTGCTGTTTCAGGAGGATCATTACTTGTGGATCCCTTTTTTTTTATAATCTTTTTTTCTTTATTTAAATCCAGCAAAATTTAACAAAACCATATCAATAAGTGAAAACATACTTCAAGACTTTTCCCAATCTTATCTTTTTGCACCACGCAGGGTCAAAGCATTTTACATCACATAATCTCGTAACAAAGGAAAACCAAATTCTATACTAAAATTAGTAATTTTCTCAAAGATCGATTTAACTGCTGGATTTTAAATTCTTCCTTTTCCCCCTAGAAGGGGAAGACGACACAGAGACAAACAAATAGATAAACAAAACACCAAAAAGGGGGAAAAGAAGAAAATAAAAGAGGAGAAACAGAAAAGAAGAAGAAAAGGGACAAGAAAAAAAAAAGAAAAAAAAAAAGATTAAAAGATCCCAACCCCCCACCTATCTGCAGCCTACCCACCGTGCATTTTCAAAGACCCTCAATCCATGACTGTGGGAAAACATTTAATAGTGTCAATTCAGCAAAACTAATTGATTGCAAAAATGGGTAGAGAATCCGTTTTTGGAGTGGTCTTGGGTAAGTTAGAATAGCTGGAGTCCACTTCCATAGGAAGTTCTTAATCCTCTTTTCTGACGCATTCTTAAGATGGTATGATTCATATACTATTTGTTCCTGGATATATTTGAAGATCAAAGCTAGCCCTGGTACATGCTTAGCCTTCCAATTTTTAAGCAAACAACCTCTAACCACAAGTATAATAGTATTAAGACTCTTTCTAGTACTATTACTGATATCATTTTGTGAAGAAACCAAGAGCAAGACTTCCTCCAAGGACAATCCTATCGAAATTTTGTATAGTTTATTAAACCAAAAAATTATCTTTAGCCAGAGCTGTCTAACTCTAGGACAAGACCAAAACATATGCCATGTATCCGCTTTATTATAATAACAGCGTGGACATCTGCTAACCCTTGTTGTATAGAATTTAGATCATCTAAGAGGAGATAGATAGAAATTATTAATCAACTTCATGTGAGATTCCTTCATGCCCATTGGGACTCTACATTTATAGAGAGAGTCAAAACTCTGTTTTATTTTTTTATGATCCATTGTAGGCATTTGTGAAGACCAAGAATTACAGATATTATCCAAATATAGCAAGCTTTGTTTATTCAACAAAATATCATATAACAATGAGATCGATGAATCTCCTGCCAAGAATTTTTTAATAGAAAGTCTAATATCTGACCAAGCAATTGATAAAGGAAACAGCCAATTTTGTGAGAAGAAAAAATGGTGGATTTTGAAATATGCAAACAAATTCGCCTGGGGTAGCTCATATTTATGAAACAAAGATCGACACGTATGTATTTGACGGTTTCCATCTAATAACTGATTCACAAAAACTAGCCCTTTTTGAGCCCATTCCTTAAATACTTCCTGATACATCCCAGGTAAAAAACTAGGATTACCTATAATAGGTAAAAATTCAGAGAATGTGGAGTCTATATCCAGGCATTTACAAAACTTTTGCCAGGCAATAATTATATTTTTAATTGTAAAAAGTCCACATACATTCTGAGGTAACTTGCGTACCGGCAAATGCAAAATGGCCTTTAAAGAAAATGGCGTAATTAAAAAGGTTTCCAGATCTTCTGAAGAAACAATATTAGTTCCTGCAAGCCAGTCTACCGCTATTTTAACCATTGCCACCACATTGTATAATTTAAGATTAGGGAGAGCCAGGCCAGCCGATTCAGATTTTTGCATTAATCTAAGAAGCGATATATGAGGTTTTTTATTATTCCAGATAAATCTTGAAAACTGTGTATAAATCTTCTTTAAATCTTTATTTGAAATAAATAATTGAAGATTCTGAAGAGGATAAAGAAGACGAGGAAATATGATAGATTTTATTAGATTAATCTTAGCCATAATTGACAACGGAAATACCGCCCATATCTGAAGATCTCTTTCAATTTTTTGGAACAGGGATTCAAAGTTTGCTTTATACCATTGAGATGGATTTTTGTTCAAAACTAAACCCAAATACTTAATAGTGTCAACCACCTTAAACGGTATATTAGCTATAGAAGAGATAGTACCTAAACACATTAACTCACTTTTTTCTAAATTAATCCTGTACCCTGAAAAGGAACTGAAATTGTCAAGAGCTTGTAAGATCACCGGTATGGATTGCTGACAATTAGCTAAAAAAATCAGAACATCATCAGCATAGAGTAACGTTTTGAGTTTCTGAGGGCCCATCTGTACTCCTATCAAGATATCCCTGAGGCGGATCGCTAATGGCTCAAGCGCAATGTTCAATAACAATGGCGATAGGGGACAGCCCTGTCTGGTACCTCTCTGTAAAACTATCTTAGGAGACAAAAATCCATTAATAAGCAAGAAAGATATTGGTTTTGAATAGAGTTTAGTTATAAATTGTACAAAGTTGTCTTTAAACCCGAAATTATCTAATGCCCTGAAAAGATACTGCCATACAATTGAGTCAAATGCTTTGACTGCGTCTAATGACAAAATAGCAACATCTTGCAACAGGGGTTTCTTACTGTTTTGATCTATATTCCAAGCATAGTCTAGAAAGTTTATAAGCTTGCGGATATTTTTCGTAGAATTTCTGGCAACCATGAATCCTGTCTGATCAGGGTGGATAATTTTATGGAGGCCCATTGAAAGCCTAGAAGAAATAATAGTCATTAAAATCTTGTAATCTGAATTGAGCACAGAAATTGGCCTATAAGATGCTGGATCTTCCGCATTTTTACCTTTCTTTAATATCAGAGATATGTTAGCTGCAGAAAAAAAACTCGAGATAGTATCATCAGTTGCAAAATAATGATTAAACAATTTTTCCAAAATTGGCAGAAGGTCTTCACCAATACATTTATAAAGCTCTGCTGGCAGCCCATCTGGCCCTGGCGCTTTGTTTAGTTTAAGGTTGTTTATAGCATTTCTTATTTCATCTATAGAGATGGGTGCATTAATTGAAGTTAAATCGTCCACATGTATTTGAGGCATCTTTATCTTAGTCCAAAACATTTCTTGATTCAACTCATTTGATTCTATGCTGGAGTAAAGTTGCTGATAATAGGAAAAAAAAAACTCAGAGATTTCTCTAGATTCGGTAAAGCGATCATTACCAGTCTGAATAGCGAGAATCATGTTTTTTTTCTTCCTGATTTTAGTTAACCTAGCAAGATGTTTAGCTGAGCAACCATGGAAGCCTTTAAATTGCAAACTAATTTTAACTTCCTCCTCTAGTGATCTTTTCTTTAAAAATAGGTCTCTTTCTCTCCTATTATCTAGATACTTCCTCCAATTAGTTTCTGTGCGATCTGAACAATATCTTCTGAAAGAATTCCTCACTTTATTAGTAATCTGAACTTCCCATGCTCTATTTTTTTTCTTAACTAGGCTTATATAGGCCTGGATTTATCCTCTAATCACAGTTTTAAACGCCTCCCAAAATATTTCAGGTTTTTCGAAATAATTCATATTATGAGAACAATATTCCTGCCACACAACCTTCAGTTTGTTAATGAATCTAGGGTTAGAACATAAATATCTGGGAAAAAAGAATCTAGGTATATGAGCCCTATTTTCATTTATTGAGAGAGATAATGAAATGATCGCATGGTCAGATATTATAATTTCTCCAATCTACGCCTCTAATTTGTGTACAGCAAGAATTTCAGATGTTAAAAAAAAAATCTATTCGAGAAAATGTTCTATGAACTTTTGACTCACATGAAAATGCCTGTATATCCGGATTCTTGATTCTCCACACATCAACCAATTTTAACATTTGGCAAAATTGTTTCAAACATTTTGCATTTCTATTATTTTGTATTCTATTTTTCTTAGAGAGCCTGTCCAGCGTAGGACATAGTGTTGCATTAAAATCTCCTCCTAAAATAAAAGGATGAGATAAAAGGAGTTAGCCCTACTCTTATTTCCTCCCAAAATGATGCTCTAGAAAATGTATTAGGCGCGTAAATATTACATAAAACGAAGTTTACATTTTTTATTTGAATTTGCAACAAGATAAATCTAGCGGCTGGGTCTATTTCTACATTAAGAACCTTATATTCTAGATCTCTATGTATAAGAATCACTACCCCACATTTTCTAGTACTCCCGGATGAGGAGATAACTTTTCCCACCCATTTAATTCTCAATTTAGCCGCTTCTTGTTCATTAATCTGTGTCTCTTGAAGAAAGACAATATCAGGTTTATTTCTGGCTAATGTTTTGATAATCAATTTACGCTTACTGGGGGAGGAAATACCCCCTACATTCCATGACAAGAATCTAATTCCTTCAGTCATTAAAAATCTTCAAGAGATATACTATATACAAAATTTATTAAAGCAATTATGTACTGTGAGGGCACACAGGGGGGAGGGGGGAGAGAGAAAAAAAAAAAAAAAATGAAGAGGGGGGGGGGGGAAACAAAAAAGACAGGACAACAAATTCAACCTAGCAGAAGCATACATGCTAATAATACTGGCTTCTTTACAGATTAATATAGCTTTACTGAAAACTATTATGAACAACTATTCAACACCTAAATACTTTTCTGATTTCGGTGACGTCATTAAAGATTCATTTAGCGTCCCCCTCCTCAACTAAAATACGAGCCGGGTATAGCAGATGTGATTTGATTAATTGTGTACAATATGGGGCCATTAATCTCCTTTTGGAAGAAGTCTCAGATGAGAAATCTTGAAATAACAAAATTTTGTTATTTCCAAATATAGGGGTTCACTTTTTTTTATAAAATTTTAACAGTTCAATTTTATCTTGGAATTTTAAAAACTTGACTATACACAACCTATTTTTTACAGTACCACCTGGACCTGATCTTTTGGGACCAAGCCTATGTGCTCTCTCAATTATAAGTGGTATCATGTGGGTTGGCATCCCTACTGCTTGAGGTAAGGTATAAGAGATAAACTTTATTAAATCCTCATATTCAGGGCTTTCAGGGAGGCCCACTAACCTGATATTATTACGCCTGGAGCGATCTTCCAAATCCTCCAGGCGTAGCTGCATATTTTTAATTTTAAAATCTAGTTTATGAATTATAAATTCCTGTACATTCATTTGATCCTCTAAGTCAGAGATTCTACTTTCAGCTTCTAGCAGCCTAGTTGAGAGCTGTCTGACTTCGGTAGATAATGTAGTTATTTCCATTGAGATAGTACCTAATTCCTTTTTAATAGACTCAAATTTTGGCGAGAATAGGTCAGTTAACTTAGAAATCAACACTTGATGATCTATTGAGACCCCAGCAGCATCATTTAGACTATCAGAACTGGAATCAGTTATTCTACTTTTCTTATCTTTCGCTTTCACTGGCATTTTGGGTGAATTCATTTTCACCTGGGTGCAGAATTTTTCCATTAACAATCAAAAAAAAAGAAAAAGAAAACGTGAAGAGAAACAAAAAGTAAACAAAAAAGAGAAAACACACACCTGTGAATGGTATAAATAAATAATTTAGATATGATACAAAGTAAGGAAGCTTTTACTGCTTCAGTATTGCTCAACAAAACCTCGACTTGTGCCCGTCTAAGGGGTAAGTGTTTTTTTTTTTTTTTTTTTTTTAAAGATATAGTGAAAAAACAAAAAAAAGAGCCAGTGATAAAGTCTAGATAAACGAGTCTGACCAGTTAATTAGTGTGTTCCTGTGATATAACTTATCCTCATTAGTCTAAAAAAAATATCAAAATATTAACTGCAACACATTCTTCTCTTTGCAAAATGATCCAGATTCAATTAGACTAATCATAATCTAAAAATCAATACAAAGAACTTATGCCTATTATTGCGACACACATATGCAGTTTAAATGTATAGTCTGAGTATAATGACCTGGCAATTCAATTCTCAAGGATAGTACAACCTTAAATATACAGGCATGGTATTCCAAGACTCCACGAAGATAACTTTGTGAATTTGAAAAGCAAAAAACATGTACTGAAACAGCAAGAAAATATACAGCTTTAAACAGCCTGAAGAGGACCCCCTCCTAAAGCAGATACAATAGCATTTGACACAGTGAATAGACAATGCCTTTAATTGTCCCACTGGAGCTTTTACATGAGGCCTGATAGCTCCAAAAAATGGCTTGCACAGTGAGATGTTATATACCATAATGTCTATCTTTTCCCAAGTAATATGTTTCAATGTTAATGTTCAATCCACATGCAAGAGATAACAGCGATGAAAGTCTCAAGCTGACCAGCTGGAAGAAACAGCCATTACCACTTTTAAATAACTCTGCAGCATCAGAGCGTACTACTACTATACCCTAGGGGGTATTATCACCCCACAACGGGTACTGAAAAAGGTCCTGTGTTACTCAGGGGATGAAATGTACCTCACCAGAAGACAAGATACTCAGCCACAGCACTGCACCTGCTCCGCATTTCTCTCTCTGCCCAGCTCTCCACGCTGTGATGTATCATCAGTGAACAGCTACTGCCATCTGCATAGTGAAAAAACAACAGTCTACTTTCAACTTCTAATACAAGTGCTATCAGACACGCGCAAAAAGCTTACTTCTAGCGGAGCTAGAGTGGGAGTGTTAAATACCGCTCCACTTATAAGCTGGCCCTTAGAGAGCATAATAATTGGAAGGCATAATGTCAAAGAATACATTGAATTATAACAAATCAGTTTAATAAAATTTATTTTTTTTAACTTTTTTTTACACAAATAGAAAAAATTGTATCTGCTCAAGTGAGGTGTCACCATTTCCTCATGGGTTTTTATTCTAATTGGTGTTAAAAGTCAATCCATAGCTTTTAAAGCATCATTAATTCATAGTTTCACTGTTTAATTTGACAGCACTATTGTTTGCAACTATTCCATTTATTTACAATTACTAGATCCAACTACTAATTAAGTCGATGCAATTAGAACATTTCATCAATGCAGTTGCTTGAATACATAATAGATAATAGTTATATCGGGTTTACTTTAACCTCATTTTACTTTTAAGAAGAAAAATGTCAAATTAACATACATTAAAAATACATGGGTTAATTATTACAATTAATTATTGAGAATCCATAATGCTACATAAATTCACAATAGGAATCATTACAATACAATAATAGGGAGTTAAAAGTATTATGATTAATAAGTAGTTACCAGCATTTTTATGAATGAATTTCTATTGGTATTTTTTTCTTATTGGGTAGGTAAACTATTATATCAATAATGAATGAAATCAAGTAGCCCATGTCACATCAGCTTTTTACATAGATGTCATTGTTAGTGTTCATTTTATGAATTTTAAAACCTAAAACATATGCTATGTGTTTCAACACCATTTCCTTTGGTAAACTACATAGGCCTAGATTACAAGTGGGGCACTATAATTACCACAAGAAGCGCAAATTTGAAACTCAAGGTCGTATTACAAGTTTATTGTTAACTTTTGTACTCGAGTGATAATAACATTAATTAACACTAGAGTAAAAAGCTCTGGTAATATCATTGTGATTGCTGATACAGGACTTCATAAACAACACAACTGGCCTCTTAGGTTTTATTTTCACACAATTTCAAGACTTTGTACAAATAGCATTGCTTTTGGGAATAGAAAAATCATACTAATGTATTTTAGATGTACTTATACAATTGTCTAAATTGATCAATTCTATAGTCATATCTGTTTTATAGTCCTTTGATATTTTTTGGTTCCTAAAATTTAAATTTTTTTAATTGTCTAATTTAAACTGTCCTCATTATTCATAACTAGATTTTTATCCTTAAGGGATTAAAGGATACTGAACCCATTTTTTTTTCTTTCATGATTCAGATAGAGCATGCAATGTTATGCAACTTTCTAATTTACTCCTATAATAAATTTTTCTTTGTTCTATTGGTATCTTTATTTGAAAAATGCAGGGATGTATGCAAAGGAGCCGGCCTTGTTTTGGATCAGCACCCTTGACACCACTTGCTGATTAACGGTGACATTTAAATGATAATAGGAGTAAATTAGAAAGTTGCTTAAAATGGCATGCTCTATCTTACTCATGAAAGAAAAAAACTGGTTTCAGTATCCCTTTAAGCACATCATGGCTTTGTGCTGAAGATTTTTTTTTTTTTTCACTTTCAAGATCCATTGAGTTTTCAAAAATTTCAAAATGAAATATAGGAGTAAGTAATGGACACCATTTAGTGCTGTGTGGTGTGGTAACAATAATAATAATATTTGAAGGTTGTGAAATCAATGGTATTTGATTTTTAAATGAAAAAAGTAACCAACATTGTTTAATAAAATTGAACGAGGGCATTATGGGTATACAAAACATTTATGTATGATGCATTGTTGATATGTGTTATACTGTAAAATTGTTCATTATACATTTTTTTTTCTTTAGGGTTGATCACAATCTTTTATAAAAACTTGTTTGTTGTAGTGGTGCTGATCTTCCAATAGAATTCATAAAGGTCCACTTCCCCTTTTAAATCCACAAAGTAAACTATCGTTCAAAAAGGATAATCACAATAGTGAAGCCTTTCGAACAGCATTTCTGCAATAAAGGAATGTCCCACTATTGGCTATATTACGAGTGGAGCAGTTAATACTGCTCCCGCACGCACGCTAACTCTGCTCTTTGCGAGCATCTGGTAGTGAATGTATTATTACAAGTTGAAAGTAAATTATTTTTACTGGCATGGTAACCCAACGCACGCAGAGCCAAAGTTAGAATATAGCGTTAACGTACTGCTCCATAGACTTCAATGAACATCCATACTCGTGTGCTAACCCAAATCGCCATAAGCCCCCTCCTCTAATAAACCCTAAACTGCCACATAGCCCATCGCAAAGTACCCCACTACACAAACTACCCCTAAACTACCACACCCCAACATTGCAAAATACAAATCTACACTAATACCTCCCAAACCATCACACCCCCACATAGCAATGTACCTACTACACTATTAATCCCTAAACCACCATAACCCCCATTGCAAAATACCACTCCACACTAATAACTCCTAAACTACCACACACCACATTGCAATGTACCCACTACACTATTAACCCCTAAATCACCATAAACCCCATCGTAAAATACCCCTCTAGACTAATAAGCCTTAAACTACCACAAACCCTATTGCAAAATACCCCTCTACACTAATAACCCCTAAAATGCCACAACCCCCATAGCAAAATAACCACTAACGTCTAAACCCCCTAATGAGCTAAACCCCCTAACCTAACATCCCCTGTTACCAAAAAAAAACTAACCTTACCAGAAAAAACAAACAAATATTACATGTAAAAAAGCTACCATTACAGAAAATAAGACTAAAGAAACAATAAAACCTTAAAATAAAAAACCTATACTAACACTAGCATTAGATCTTAGAAGAACGTTTGTAGGGCATTACCCTAAAGTGATTTAGCATTTTTTTCACAAAAACAAATGCTACAAGTTAGCCCCCACCCCCTTAAAAATTTTCCCTGAATAGGGCATTTTGTTGGGCATTGTCCTTAGAAGGGCATTTAGTTGTTTTGCTTTTTATTTTCATGTAATGTTAGATTTTTTTGATGTAATGTTAGGTTTTTTTTCCAGGTAAGCTTAAAGTATTTTTTGGGCAAGTTTTAGGGGTGTTAGGTTGAGGGGGTTAGGTTGTAAGGTGGTTAAGTTGTTTGTTGGTATTTTGAGATTGTGGTTGTGGTGGTTTAGGGGTTAATAGTGTAGATGAGTATTTTGCAATGGGGTTGTGGCGGTTTAGGGGTTAATAGTTTAATTAAGTATTTTGCGATGGGGCTTGTGGTGGTCTAGGGGTTAATAGTGTAGTGGGGTGTTTTGTGATGGGAGTTGTGGCACTTTATGGGATTAATAATGTAGTGGGGTATTTTGTGATGGGGTTGTGCTGGTTTAGTGGTTAATACTGTAGATGGTTAGTTTGCGATGTGGGTGTGTGGTAGTTTAGGGGTTAATAGGGTAGTTTAGTGTAACAATTAAGCTAAACTATAATAAGTAATGTATATATGCAAATTGTATCATTTAAAAAAAAAAACATGTTTATAAAGCCATTCTGCTAACCTTACCCTCAGAATTTCTGTATGAATTTCAATACATTATGGGTCAGATTACAAGTGGAGCACAAACGTTTGTGTGAGCAATAAAGGGTTTATCGCTGGTATTTGCGCTCGTAAGGCTTACCGCTCGTATTATAAATTGAACGTAAACGTGATTGTTTGAGTGCAATCGCAATCTCCACTAGAATGATTACCGTGTCCTCAGAGCTCTGGTTAACTATTTCGTGAAGCAAAAAGTGTCACAAAACACGTAAAAAATACATTACAAAGTACAATAACACTCATAATAACACTGTCTATTAAAAATTATTTAAAAAAAATATTGCAGACAGAAGTTATAAAGGCTCAAAGATATGAGTTCTCAGGCAAAGGGCTTAAATATTGAAATACATACATATACATGTCTAAATATATATATATATATATATATATATATATATATATATATATATATATATATATATATATATATATATATATATATATATATATATATATATATATATATATATATATATGTGTGTGTGTGTACATATGTGTATTTATGTTTTTACAGACATATATACACATATAAACACATATATACATACATATGTACACATATATAGACATATACAGTATAGAAGTGCATTGGGACCCTTTGTAGTTAAGTAGATGAAAACATGATAAAGCATGTTTATGCAATATTAAAATATTTAATATTAAATTAAACTGTGTATTTACTGTAAATATTTTACATTCCAATGTTTTACACATTATGTTCTATGTATTTCTAAATAGATATTCCTTTATATATATATACATATACGTATATAACTATACCTATATAAAATTATCTCTATATATAGGTATAAATATACATTGTACCAAAATATATATTTAAAAATATGTATTTATGAATCAAGAGAACATATTCCTGTATGTGAAGTATATTGGAATGTGAAATATTAATATTTTCATTTCGGGTTACCCCATATGACAATATGTGATTGCACTTTCGCAAAAGTAGGGTATTAGATTTTTTTTCCCACTTTTTCTTTTCCATTGACTTCTATGGGGGAATACAAGAACGCGCACGCAATATTCTAAGTTTGGCTTTTTTCACTCGTCCGGTTAGCAAGAGAGTGAAAACCTGAAAAGCTTACTTCTAGCGCAGTTAACGCTCGAGTGGGAGCATTAATTAGTGCTCCACTCGTAATCTGGCCCTATGTCTATAAAGCCATCTGTATGAGCTGAAACACTTAAGACTTGTTTGGATCCAATTATTGTGCCAGCCACCTAGATTTTGCTACTGTTTTTAAATTAGGGACAGTCAACATTTTTTTTTTTAAAAAAAGATAGATAATGACAAACAACCCATTGCTCAGCTTTGCATAAATGACATTGCTGTATTAATATACTTTATAATTTCAAAGATTTCCTGTTTCTAAGCCCCTGTAGACTGCCTCTTATCTCAGTGCTTTTCTTACGCTTTTTACAATCTTGCACACAACCAGACAGTGCTAGTTCATGTGTGTCATATAGACGATGTTGTGCTCATAAGGCTGGTTGCTCTAAAGCAGTGTTAATTTTGACGTCAATTTTTGATTTAGTCTTGGGGGCCGATTTATCATTTGTCTGTTGGACATGATCCACTGTAGCGATCATGTCCGCCAGACATCGATAAATGCCGACAGCATACGCTGTTGGAATTTATCATTGCACAGATCTGGTGAACTGCTTGTGCAATGCCACCCCCTGCAGATTTGCGGCAAATCGGCCACTAACAGGGGCTGTCAATCAACCCAATCGTATGCGATCGGGCGGATTGATGTCCACAGCCTCAGAAGCAGCGGGCGAGTTAAGGAGCAGTCGTCTTAAGACAGAGGTATTTGGCCCCATTCTGGCCATGATAAATAGGCCCCTTAGTCTTAGTCTTTTAACTAAAATGCCATTTTAGTTTAAGTCGTATTTTAGTCATCTGAATTGTTTTAGTTTTCGTCTAGTTTTAGTCAACTACATTTCCAGTAAATTTTAGTCGACTAAAATCTAAGGGGTTTAGTTAAAGTGTAATGCATTATTTAAGCATTTCTCTATAATTTCCAAATCCATTATATATTCCAGGAGTAAACATCTAATAACCTGTTATTATTTATGGTATTAAGGTTTAAACATGCAATACAGACGCAGATTTAGTCGTTATATAAAGTCTTTATTAAAAGTAAAATTTAATAAAACCAAGTTTCATATACAAACAGAAGTGCAACTTTAAAATTAAAAAAAACAACAACTGTAAACTGTACTGGCTGTAACGCCATTGCACATATTACCCCAATATATAAAAACGATATCAAGTAACTCAACACAATAAAAAGTTTCTACAGCTAGCACAGGCACAGCATAACTTAAACCCATACTTGTGGGTTATGCTTATTTCTATAGGAAGAATCAATTGATTGTTCACAGACCATTATTTCAACAGTTATTTCTTAAATACATGCAAAGAAAAAGTGCATAGCCTACAATGCTATTAGTGTGTTGAACCGGCTTCTAAGCTTTACATTCCTGCTTTTTAAATAAAGATAGCAAAAGAACAAAGAAAAATTGAGAATAGGAGTAAATTAGAAAGTTGCTTAAAATTGCATGCTCTATCTGAATCATTAAAGACAAAATTTGGGTTTAGTGTCCCTTTAAGTGTTCCTGTGCAAAGGAAACTTTTTTTGAGACTATCTATGGCAATAAGAAAATTGTGCCAGGACATCACTACAAAACCCAAAATATAAAGCTTTACAGCTTCTGGGGCAAATTATGTAGGACAGGCAAGGTATAATGGTTTTTAGAAGCAATTTAAGAGGCAAGAGGAGTACACAATGCAGCAGAGGTGTATACAATGAAATATCAATTAGACCAATTTCTGGAAAAAATGTCAGCTGTACTAATGCTTAAATCCAGAAAGCTTGAGAGACAGTAGCTCTTTCTGTCACAAAGATTTGTGCTCACCTCCAAGCTTTCTGACTACACTTTATGCCTTGACCTCCTACCCCAATACCAGCAACATTCCAGCGTTCCTCTCAAGTCTGTCTTACCTTGCAGCTCATACTGGGGGAAGTTATCATCCTGATTACCCTCAAGCAAATGCCAATAAGTGTTGTATTCCAACCCTATATAGTTTCCCAAAGATGGTTAAGGGCCAGGTGGGCACCGGGCGGGCAGCATTAGTGCTTTACTTTGTTGCCTAGCAACACCCTGCACAGTGTGGGGTAATGCAGTGTATCATCCTGGTGCTTAAACTGATATACTAACTACCAGGTTTATCTGAATACTCTAGAGTTTACAGCTTAGTCTCACCAAGGAAAGCAGATAGCAATGGAGGCGCTAGACTAGATTCATGGGAACGGAATTTGTACCAATGGCTAGATCGCCATTTTGAGGAGCTGAAAGAGAGTTTATGCTTTAAATAACCTGGTGCAATTTTTTTTGTTTTAAGCATCTCTATACTATCTTATAATGTTCTCTTGTTATAACCACTTAATTCCTTTATATTTGTAATCACTGCTATATAGTAGGCATAGGTAGTTCTCATATAATATGTTCTTGTTTATGTTTCATAAACCTAATTAATAACTGCTTCATGACATATGTATATCACCAGCATATATAAGTTACTATTATTGTACAATGGTCTAAGAGTGACTAGGGATGGGCGAATGTGTTTATATTCGAATTCGAATGTTAGAACGAATGTTATTGTAGAAATTCAATTTACATAATAGAATGTTGATAAGAACGATATTCTTAAAAATTCGATTTTCGAATATTATTTACAGTTTTGAATGTCACTTAACAGTTTTCGAATTCGTTAAGGTAAAAAAGCAGGATTAAGCGGTCCTAACGCTGCTTTTTTACGCCCGCTGCTATTACAAGTCTTGCAGGTATAGGTGTACCGCACACTTCTTTGGCCTTACCGCAAAATGACTTATGTAAACTTCGTAAAGTCTTTTTTCTATGGGACTTCCATAGCCCCGGCATTACGAGTCTGTCCTGGGAGGCCAAAAAGTTAGCGGTACACCCTACCCCCTCAAGAGTCCTAACGCATTTAAAAGTCAGTAGTTAAGCGTTTTATGGTACAATGCTGTAACATAAAACTCATAACTTAAGTGTTAAAAAGTACACTAACACCCATAAACTACCTATTAAACCCTAAACCAAGGCCCTCCCGCATCGCAAACACTAAAATTAAAATTTTAACCCCTAATCTGCCGCTCCGGACACCGCCGACATCTACATTATATTTATTAACCCCTAATCTGCTGTCCCTAATGTCGCCGCAACCTACCTACACTTATTTACCCCTAATCTGCCGCCCCAACGTCGCTGCCACTATAATAAACATATTAACCCCTAAACCGCCGCAATCCTGCCTAGCAAACATTAGTTAAATATTATTAACCCCTAATCTGCCATCCCTAATATCGCCGCCACCTACCTACATTTATTAACCCCTAATCTGCCGCCCCAACGTCGCCGTTACTATACTAAATGTATTAACCCCTAAACCTAAGTCTAACCCTAACCCTAACACCCCCTAGCAAATATAATTACAATAAATCTAACTAAAAATTCCTATCATTACCTAAATAATTCCTATTTAAAACTAAATACTTACCTTTAAAATAAACCCTAAGCTAGCTACAATGTAACTAATAGTTACATTGTATCTAGCTTAGGGTTTATTTTTATTTTACAGGCAAGTTTGTATTTATTTTAACTAGGTAGAATAGTTATTAAATATTTATTAACTATTTAATAACTACCTAGCTAAAATAAATTCAAAAGTACCTGTAAAATAAAACCTAACCTAAGTTACACTAACACATAACACTATACTATAATTAACTAAATTAACTAAATTAAATACAATTACCTAAATTAAAATTGTTAAAAAAAACAAACAAACACTAAATTTCAGAAAATAATAAACAAATTACAAGATATTTAAACTAATTACACCTAATCTAATAGCCCTATCAAAATAAAAAAGCCCCCCCAAAATAAAAAAAACCCTAGCCTAAACTAAACTACCAATAGCCCTTAAAAGGGCCTTTTGTGGGGCATTGCCCCAAAGTAATCAGCTCTTTTACCTGTAAAAAAAATTACAAACAACCCCCCAACAAAACCCACCACCCACACAACCAACCCCCCAAATAAAATACTATCTGAAAAAAACATAAGCTCCCCATTGCCCTGAAAAGGGCATTTGGATGGGCATTGCCCTTAAAAGGGCAGTTAGCTCTTTTGCGGCCCAAAGTCCCTAACCTAAAAATAAAACCCACCCAATACACCCTTAAAAAACCTAACACTAACCCCCTCAAGATCAACTTACTGTTCTGAAGATCCGACATCCATCCTCAAGGAAGCGGCAGAAGTCTTCATCCAACCGGGCCGAAAAATTGAAGGGACGCCATCTTGGATGACGTTATTTAAAGGGACTTTCATTCTGTGTTTAGCCGTCGTTTGAAGAGGATGTTCCGCATTGGATGTCTTGAAGATGGACCCGCTCCGTGCCGGATGGATGAAGATAGAAGATGCCGTCTGGATGAAGACTTCTGCCCGTCTGGAGGACCACTTCACCCGGCTTGGATGAAGACTTCTCCCGGCTTCGTTGAGGACTTCGGCCCGGTTGGGTAAAGACGTCTCCCGGTAAGATGATCTTGGATGATGTCATTTAAAGGAACCGAATTCTATCAGCCAATCGGAATTGAAGGGACGCCATCTTGGATGACGTCATTTAAAGGAACCTTCATTCAGTCGTCGGCCATGGAAAGAAGAGGATGCTCCACGTCGGATGTCTTGAAGATGGACCCGCTCCGCGCTGGATGGATGAAGATAGAAGATGCGTCTGGATGAAGACTTCTGCCCGTCTGGAGGACCACTTCTGCCCGATTGGATGAAGACTTCTGCCCGTCTGGAGGACAACTTCTGCCCGGTTGGGTGAAGACGTCTCCCGGTAAGGTGATCTTCAGGGGGTTAGTGTTTGTTTTTTTTAAGGGGGGATTGGATGGGTTTTAGAGTAGTTTTGGTTGTGTGGGTGGTGGGTTTTAATGTTGGGGGGGAATTGTACTTTTTTCAAGTAAAGGAGCTGATTACTTTGGGGCAATGCCCCGCAAAAGGCCCTTTTAAGGGCTATTTGTAATTTAGTGTAGGGTAGGGCTTTTTTATTTGGGGGGGGGCTTTTTTTATTTTGTTAGGGGGATTAGATTAGGTGTAATTAGTTTAAAAATCTTGTAATTTCTTTATTATTTTCTGTAATTTAGTGTTTTTTTGTACTTTAGATAATTTTATTTAATTGTAATTAATTGTATTTAATTTAGGCAATTAATTTAATTGTAGTGTAGTGTAGGTGTAATTGTAACTTAAGTTAGGTTTGATTTTACAGGTAAATTTGTCTTTATTTTAACTAGGTAGTTATTAAATAGTTAATAACTATTTACTAACTATTCTACCTAGTTAAAATAAATACAAACTTGCCTGTAAAATAAAAATAAACCCTAAGCTAGATACAATGTAACTATTAGTTATATTGTAGCTAGCTTAGGGTTTATTTTATAGGTAAGTATTTAGTTTGAAATAGAAATTATTTAGTTAATTGTAGTAATTTTATTTAGATTTTTTAAAATTATATTTAAGTTAGGGGGTGTTAGGGTTAGAGTTAGGTTTAGGGGTTAATAACTTTATTAGAGTGGCGGCGACGTTGGGTGCGGCAGATTAGGGGTTAATAAATGTAGGTAGGTTGCGGCGACATTGGGGGCGGCAGAGTAGGGGTTAATAAATATAATGTAGGTGTCAGCAATGTTGGGGCAGCAGATTAGGGGTTCATAAGTATAATGTAGGTGGCGGAGGTGTCCGGAGCGGCAGATTAGGGGTTAATAACATTATGCAGGTGTCGGCGATGTCGGGGCAGCAGATTAGGGGTTAATAAGTGTAAGATTAGGGGTGTTTAAACTCGGGGTTTATGTTAGGGTGTTAGGTGTAGACATAAATTTATTTTCCCCATAGGAATCAATGGGGCTACGTTAAGAGTTTTACGCTTCTTTTTTAAAGGTGTTAGGTTTTTTTTGCAGCCGGGTCTCCCCCATTGATTCCTATGGGGAAATCGTGCACAAGCACGGTTTACCAGCTCACCGCTAACGTAAGCAGCGCTGGTATTGAGGTGAGATGTGGAGCAAAATTTGTAAAAAAAAACAGTAATACCAGCGATGTCTGTAAGTGAGCAGTGAGCATAAACTGCTCAGCACCGCACCCCTGTTAACGCAAAACTCGTAATCTAGGCGTTAATTTGTGTTATTTTGACTTTTATATAATGTTTAAATTATAATTGTAAGCTCATCATTATTATATTCATTATTATTATCCTATTGACATGCACCAATTTCTACATTATGAGTTGTTAATTCTAATATATTACATAATATGTAGTGCTTTTTGTAGCATTAGAAGTTTGTGAGATATCATTTTCAAATCATAGTGACATGTTTCTTATGCTAGTAAAGTGTTTAAAATTGAAATTGGTATGTTGTAAAATAATAAACACTTTTCTATTGAATTATTTACAGCAGATATATTTTTGGAACAATAAATTAAAAAATATATTTGCACAATAAGTAAAAGTAAAAAAAAAATATCAGAACAACTTTATATATCATATTAAATACAATGGGAGAGATTACATGTGTGGCATATTTTTCAGCACAACTGCTGAAACCCACGTTGCCCGTAAATTCACCTCGCACATCAGGCGAATCACATTACATGCGGCGCCATATGATAAACTGTAGTGAGTCAGAAAAACTGGCGAGGTTCAGAAACGTGCGCATGTACACATTTCTGGCATCAACAGTAACATACACGTAAAAAAAAACAAATGTTGAATTTGCACGTAAAAATGTAAACCGAACAAAGAAAATTAAACCGACAAGTCAAAATGCCATTCAAAACTCCTAAACCGCCATCCCCACATCGCAAATATTAAATAAACATATTAACCCCTAATCCTCCATCCCCCTACATCCCAATCACTAATAAAATGTATTAACCCCTAAACCGCCATCCCCCCACAATGCAAACTACTATAAAAACATATTAACCCCTAAACCGCCACCCCACAACACAAACTACTATATAAACCTTTTAACCCCTGAACCGCCACCCCCATATCGCAAACTACCTAATTCACCTATTAACCCCAAATTGGCCAATCCACCACAAAGGAAACACCTAATTAACCTATTAACACCTAAACTGCCAACCCCCCAACAATGCAAACACCTAATAAAACTATTAACCCCTAAACCGCCATCCTCACACACTAATAACATGTATTAACCCCTAAACCACCATCCCCCGCAACACATAATACTATATAAACCTATTAACCCATTGACTGCCACCCCCACAAAGCAAACTACTATATAAACCTATTAACCCCTAAACCGCCACCCCAGCATCGCAAATTACCTAATTCACCTATTAACCCCTAATCTGCCAACCTCGACCACAGAAACACCTAATTAACCTATTAACACCTAAACTGCCAACACCCACAATGCAAACACCTAATAAAACTATTAAACCCTAAACCGCCATTCCCCACAACGCAAAGTATTAAACAACAAACTAACACCGAGATTATGAGTTTGGCATTTGCCTTAAAAAGCAGCGTTGAGAGGTTCCCAACGCTGCTTTTTACCTAACGCTGGTATTATGAGTCAGGCAGGAAAGGGTCTACCGCTCACTTTTCTTCCGCGACTCGAGGCTACTGCAAATCCCCTTACATCAATTGCGTATCCTATCTTTTTAATGGGATTTGCCTAACGCTGGTGTTATGAGTCTTGGAAGAAGTGAGCGGTAGACCCTCTCCTTTCAAGACTTCTACCGCATTTAAAAGTCAGTAGTTAAGAGTTTTATGGGCTAACGCCGGAACATAAAACTCTTAACTAAAATGCTATAAAGTACACTAGCACCCATAAAATACCTATTAACCCCTAAACCGAGCCCCCCATATCGCAAACACTATAATAAAATTATTTAACCCCCTAATATGCTGACCGGACATCGCCGCCGCTTTAACAAATTTAATAAACCGCCGCACTCCCGCCTTGCAAACACTAGTTAAATTTTATTAAACCCTAATCGGCCGTCCCTAACATCGCTGACACCTACTTACATTTATTAACCCCTAATCTGCCAGCCCCAACGTCGCCGCTACTATATTAAAGGTATTAACCCCAAAACCTAAGTCTAAACCTAACCCTAACCCCCTCTAACTTAAATATAATTTAAATTAAACAAAATACATTTAACATAATTAAATAAATTAATCCTATTTAAAACTAAATACTTACCGATAAAATAAACCCTAAGCTAGCTACAATATAACTTAGAGTTACATTGTAGCTAGCTTAGGATTTATATTTATTTTACAGGCAACTTTGCATTTATTTTAACTATGTACAATAGTTATTAAATAGTTATTAACTATTTAATAACTACCTAGCTAAAATAAGTAAAAAATTACCTGTAAAATAAATCCTAACCTAAGTTACAATTAAACCTAACACTAAACTATCATTAAACTAATTACCTAAACTACCTACAATTAATTACAATTAAATTCAATAAACTAAATTACGAAAAAAAAAACACTAAATTACAGAAAATAAAAAAAAGAATTACAAGAATTTTAAACTAATTACACCTAATCTAATCCCCCTAATAAAATAAAAAAGTCCCCCAAAATAATAAAATTTCCCTACCCTATATTAATTACAAATAGCACTTAAAAGGGCCTTTTGCTGGGCATTGCCCCAATGTAATCAGCTCTTTTACCAGTAAAAGAAAAATACAATACCCCCCCCCAACATTAAAACCCACCACCCACACACCCCTACTCTAAAACCCACCCAATCCCCCCTTAAAAAAACCTAATACTAACCCCCTGAAGATCTACCTACCTTGAGCCATCTTCACCCAGCCGTGCACAAGTGGTCCTCCATACAGCAGAAGTCTTCATCCGATTGTGGCAGAAGAGGTCCTCCAGACGGCAGAAGGCTTCATCCAAGCGACATCTTCTATCTTCATCCTTCTGGAGCGGAGCAGGTCCATCTTCAATCCAGCCGACGCTGAGCCATCCTCTTTAAACGACGTCCTAACGAAGAATGAAGATTCCTTTAAATGACGTCATTCAAGATGGCGTCCCTTGAATTCCGAGTGGCTGATAGGATTCTATCAGCCAATCGGAATTAAGGTAGGAAAAATCCTATTGGCTGATTGGATCAGCCAATAGGATTGAGCTCGCATTTTATTGGCAGTTCCAATCAGCCAATAGAATGCAACCTCAATCCTATTGGCTGATTGCATCAGCCAATAGGATTTTCCCTACCTTAATTAAGGGCTATTTGTAATTTAGTATAGGGTAGGGAAATTTTATTATTTTCCAGGGGCTTTTTTTATTTTATTAGGGGTATTAGATTAGGTGTAATTAGTTTAAAATTCTTGTAATTCTTTTTTTATTTTCTGTAATTTAGTGGGGGTTTTTTTTCTGTATTTTAGTTTATTGAATTTAATTGTAATTAATTGTAGGTAGTTTAGGTAATTTATTTAATGATAGTGTAGTGTTAGGTGTAATTGTAACTTAGGTTAGGATTTATTTTACTTGTAATTTTGTACTTATTTTAGCTAGGTAGTTATTAAATAGTGAATAACTATTTAATAACTATTGTACCTAGTTAAAATAAATGCAAAGTTGCCTGTAAAATAAATATAAATCCTAAGCTAGCTACAATGTAACTATTAGTTATATTGTAGCTAGCTTAGGGTTTATTTTATAGATAAGTATTTAGTTTTAAATAGGAATAATTTATTTAATTGTAGTTATTTTATTTAGATTTATTTAAATTATATTTAAATTAGGGGGGTGTTAGGGTTAGACTTAGGTTTAGGGGTTAATAACTTTATTATAGTGGCGGCGACATTGGCGGAGGCAGATTAGGGGTTAATTAATTTTAAATAGTTACAGCGACATTTGGGGGGCAGATTAGGGGTTAATAACTATAACGTAGGTGTCGGCGATGTTGGGGGCAGCAGATTAGGGGTTTATAAGTATAATGTAGGTGGTGGCGGTGTCCGGAGCGGCAGATTAGGGGTTAATAGTATAATGCAGGTGGTGACGATGTTGGGGCGGCAGATTAGGGGTTAATAAGTGTAAGATTAGGGGTGTTTAGACTCAGGGTTCATGTTAGGGTGTTAGGTGTAGACATATTTGTTATTTTCCCATAGGAATCAATGGGGCTGCGTTAGTTGCTGAACGCTGCTTTTTTGCAGATGTTAGGTTTTTTTTCAGCCGGCTCAGCCCCATTGTTTCCTATGGGGAAATCGTGCATGAGCACGTTTAGCCAGCTTACCGCTACCATAAGCAACGCTAGTATTGACGTGAGATGTGGAGCTACATTTTGCTCTACGCTCACCTTTTTGCAGCTAACGTCAGGTTTAAAAAATCAGCGTTGGCTTAAGGGAGCGGTGGGGAAAAAAGGAGCGTTAGATCCGCAAGAGCGTTAGACAAAAACTTGTAATCTAGCAGATTGTCCACTAACCTAACACCCCCTAACTTAACCCCAATTTAAATACACTGAAATAAAATTAAAAATATACTAACTACATTCAAAATAAAAAAGTTAAAAAAAATAAAAAAACATATTTACAAATACAGTCAAGTAAGTATACTACAAAATATGTGTCACAGGTTATGCGGGAATTAATTTTGAAACATTCACACGTACTTTGAGCTAGAACCCAGTAAACTGGTGATTAGGAAAATTGAGAACAATAGTCGCAATCCCCCTATGTTTATTTCTATAAAGAGAGGTATTGATTTTAGTATGAATTTGGGTAAAAAAGGTTTATATATGTGGCTTATGTCCTTATGTGACAAGTTGATTAGAAGATTTGAGATCTCAAAGTACTGGTGAATGTTTCAAAATTAATTCCAGCATAACCTGTGACACACAATTTGTAATATACTTACTTGACTCTATTTGTGGCCAACAGTATGTGGGTCACACCTGTAGACCCATCAAGAAATGATGGGGGGAACACCGTAGAAACATTGACAACATAATAATTAAGCATAGTGTACCTAGACATGTATAATGTCTACATGAAGGAGATAAAGATGTAATCCAATTTACCCCAATTGAATTTATACCCAAATCTTGGGGTTCTAACAGATTTATTTGTTTGAGACAAAGGAAGACCTTTTGGATTTGGGACGCACTTTGACTCCCTTTGGTCTCAATGAAAATGTGGACATTGCTGCTTTCAACAATTAGTTGTGAGCTGGTCAATACTCTGTGCCTATATATATATATCAACATTAACAAATTTTATCATGGTTCTCTATTATCATACTTTATTAGTATAGTTTATATTAATTTTCTGTTTTCCCCAATGTGATCATACAGTAGCAATTATACTGTATGGTGGTGTAAATTATATTTGCTACATATGTCTAGATAAATAAGCAACCACTTTGTTGCAGAGATTATTTAAATGTATGCATTTTGATTCTTTTTTATCTGTAGTATTTGTTACTTGTTATATGGATATTTGCCGCATATTATATTCTTAAGACAAACACATGTGTAAATACTCTTGTGATCTTTATTTGGTTAATTTTTAACCTGGCGGGAGTAATATACATTATGTCTCTCTTATACCTTTATTTAATTTTGGCAAATATGTTCCTTTGTCGCCTGCGCATCCGTGATGAGTGGAGTACATTTTGCCCATGGTATCATATATCATGATACAAATCTATGGGACTCATCGCGCATGCACAGTGGCCTTTTCCATTACCAATCACATGATGATTTTGTGAAGCACTGTTCACTATTTGGAATGCGGTTATTTCTCAATTTGAATTTGTGTACCTTTGTCTTATTGTACCAGATATTCCTTCCAGTATCAGTCATACATTATAGTTTGGTTCGGCGATCTTCGCATTTTTAGAACGCATCCAGATACACATTCATTTGATAGACCTTACTGATTGGTCCATGGTCTAAGCATGCGCAGTGGAGGGATGAGAACACCGAACGAGGGCTATTTGAACCCCAGTTAGTGACACATCAAACAGCTCAAAGAGATAACTTAATTTCTTGTTCTAACGCGTGTTGAGTTAGTGAGAGAGCGATAACTGCTTTTTTTTGGCGTTAAAGGGACATTCAAATCAAAATAATTAGATATAAAAATATATATTTCAAAATAAAAAGATTTTCTTCTATGTGAAGAACATTTGAAAATATGCATAACTTATCTTTTGGTTCTAGTGCATGTTGGGTTAGTGAGAGAGCGATAACTGCTAGTTTTCTTTTTAACAGTGTTAAAGGGACACTCAAATCAAATTTAAACTTTCATGATTCAGAAAGAGCATTCAATTTTAAACAACTTTCCAATTTACTTTTATTAGCAACATTTACTCAGTATTTTTATATTTACACTTTTTGAGTCACCAGCTCCTACTGAGCATGTGCAAGAATTCACAGAATATACATGTATGTCTTTGTGATTGGCTGATAGCTTTCACATGATACAGGAGGAGCGGAAATAGACATAACTTTGAAATTTGTAACAAACAAAACTACTTCTCGTTTGAAGTTCAGACTAAGTGCTATTGCATTTGTTGTTTATGCAAATCTACTGTATTTACTGGTCCTTTAAACTTTTACTTTCAACTTGTAATACGCATGCTAATCTGCCCGTGTTAAAAGTTTGCTTTAAGTGCCGTTAGCATGCAAACAAAAAAAATCAGATAGTGCGCCATTTGTAATCTGGAATAAATATTTTTTAAATTCTCTATTATTAGTTTCTATTTTTAAAAGTATATTGTTTTTCTAGGGATTAGATTCAGTTTATGTTTACTATGGCCTAGATTTAGAGTTGGGCGGTAGCTGTCAAAACCAGCGTTAGAGGCTCCTAACGCTGGTTTTTACCGCCCTCTGGTATTTGGAGTCAGTCATTAAAGGGTCTAACGCTCACTTTTCAGCTGCGACTTTTCCATACCACAGATCCCCTTACGTCAATTGCGTATCCTATCTTTTCAATGGGATCTTTCTAACTCCGGTATTTAGAGTCGTGGCTGAAGTGAGCGTTAGAAATCTAACGACAAAACTCCAGCCGCAGAAAAAAGTCAGTAGTTAAGAGCTTTCTGTGCTAACGCCGGTTTATAAAGCTCTTAACTACTGTGCTCTAAAGTACACTAACACCCATAAACTACCTATGTACCCCTAAACCGAGGTCCCCCACATCGCCGCCACTCGATTAAATTTTTTAACCCCTAATTTGCCGACCGCCACCTACGTTATACTTATGTACCCCTAATCTGCTGCACCTAACACCGCCGACCCCTATATTATATTTATTAACCCCTAACCTGCCCCCCACAATGTCGCCGCCAGCTACCTACAATAATTAACCCCTAATATGCCGACCGCCACCTACGTTATCCTTATGTACCCCTAATCTGCTGCCCCTAACACTGCCGACCCCTATATTATATTTATTAGCCCCTAATCTGCCCCCCTCAACGTCGCCTCCACCTGCCTACACTTATTAACCCCTAATCTGCCGAGCGGATCTCACCGCTACTATAATATAGTTATTAACCCCTAATCCGCCTCACTCCCGCCTCAATAACCCTATAATAAATAGTATTAACCCCTAATCTGCCCTCCCTAACATCGCCGACACCTAACTTCAATTATTAACCGGAATTAAGGTAGGAAAATTCTGATTGGCTGATGGAATCAGCCAATCAGAATCAAGTTCAATCCGATTGGCTGATCCGATCAGCCAATCAGATTGAGCTCGCATTCTATTGGCTGATCGGAACAGCCAATAGAATGTGAGCTCAATCTGATTGGCTGATTGAATCAGCCAATCGGATTGAACTTGATTCTGATTGGCTGATTCCATCAGCCAATCAGAATATTCCTACCTTAATTCCGATTGGCTGATAGAATCCTATCAGCCAATCGTAATTCGAGGGACGCCATCTTGGATGACGTCACTTAAAGGAACCGTCATTCGTCGGGAAGTCGTCGGCGAAGATGGATGTTCCGCATCGGCGGGATGAACATGGATCCGGAAGAAAGAAGATTGAAGATGCCGTTGATAGAAGACTTCAGCCGGATCATGGACCTCTTCAGCTCCCGCTTGGATGAAGACTTTAGCCGGATCATGGACATCTTCAGCCCCCCGCTTGGGCTTGGATCAAGACATCGGAGGAGCTCTTCTGGATCGATCGGTGAACCTGGTATGGTGAAGATAAGGTAGGAAGATCTTCAGGGGCTTAGTGTTAGGTTTATTTAAGGGGGGTTTGGGTTAGATTAGGGGTATGTGGGTGGTGGGTTGTAATGTTGTGGGGGGGTATTGTATGTGTTTTTTTTACAGGCAAAAGAGCTGAATTATTTGGGGCATGCCCCGCAAAGGCCCCTGTTCAGGGCTGGTAAGGTAAAAGAGCTTTGAACTTTTGTAATTTAGAATAGGGTAGGGCATTTTTTTATTTTGGGGGGCTTTGTAATTTCATTAGGGGGCTTAGAGTAGGTGTAATTAGTTTAAAATTGTAATATTTTTCTAATGTTTGTAAATATTTTTTTATTTTTTGTAACTTAGTTCTTTTTTATTTTTTTGTACTTTAGTTAGTTTATTTAATTGTAGTTATTTGTAGGTATTGTATTTAATTAATGTATTGATAGTGTAGTTTTAGGTTTAATTATAGTTAATTGTAGGTATTTTATTTAATTAATTTATTGATTGTGTAGTGTTAGGTTTAATTGTAACTTAGGTTAGGATTTATTTTACAGGTAATTTTGTAATTATTTTAACTATATTAGCTATTAAATAGTTCTTAACTATTTAATAGCTATTGTACCTGGTTAAAATAAATACAAAGTTACCTGTAAAATAAATATAAATCCTAAAATAGCTATAATATAATTATAATTTATATTGTAGCTATATTAGGATTTATTTTACAGGTAAGTATTTAGCTTTAAATAGGAATAATTTAGTTATTAAGAGTTAATTTATTTTGTTAGATTTAAATTATATTTAATTTAGGAGGGTGTTAGTGTTAGGGTTAGACTTAGCTTTAGGGGTTAATACATTTATTAGAATAGCGGTGAGCTCCAGTCGGCAGATTAGGGGTTAATGTTTGAAGTTTGGTGTCGGCGATGTTAGGGAGGGCAGATTAGGGGTTAATACTATTTATTATAGGGTTATTGAGGCGGGAGTGAGGCGGATTAGGGGTTAATAACTTTATTATAATAGCGGTGCGGTCCGCTCGGCAGATTAGGGGTTAATAAGTGTAGGCAGGTGGAGGCAACGTTGTGGGGGGCAGATTAGGGGTTAATAAATATAATATAGGGGTCGGCGGTGTTAGGGGCAGCAGATTAGGGGTACATAGGGATAATGTAAGTAGCGGCGGTTTACGGAGCGGCAGATTAGGGGTTAAAAAAATATGCAGGTGTCAGCGATAGCAGGGGCGGCAGAATAGGGATTAATAAGTGTAAGGTTAGGGGTGTTTAGACTCATGGGTACATGTTAGAGTGTTAGGTGCAGACGTAGGAAGTGTTTCCCCATAGCAAACAATGGGGCTGCGTTAGGAGCTGAACGTGGCTTTTTTGCAGGTGTTAGGTTTTTTTTCAGCTCAAACAGCCCCATTGTTTTCTATGGGGGAATCGTGCACGAGCACATTTTTTAAGCTGGCCGCGTCCGTAAGCACCGCTGGTATCGAGAGTTGAAGTTGCGGTATATATGCTCTACGCTCCTTTTTTGGAGCCTAACGCAGCCATTCTGTGAACTCTAAATACCAGCGGTATTTAAAAGGTGCAGCCAGAAAAAAGACAGCGTAGCTAACGCACCCCTTTGGCCGCAGAACTCTAAATCTAGGCGTAAGTTTTAGTAACTTGACCCTACATGAACATATTTGTTTATTTTCTAATTATTTAACTCTTTTTAACAATTTATGCATTAAAACAAATTGCCCAATTTTTACCACTAAATTGTTCCGATTAATAGATGTGCATTTGGTATTTATTGTTATAATATGGTTGCTGGTAACGATATTCGACTGTTTTCGAGTTGGATTTATTTGTATAATAGTGCAACATACAAATATCTGTGCAAATCCAGATCTCTGTGTGCTGCATTATCAAACAAATAAATCCAGCTCTAAAAAAGAGTAAAATGCCACTACCTGCAGCCATACACATGTCTACCAATTAACATACCATGGTTAACCCTTTGAGCCAATTGGATGTAGGTACTACATCACACAGTACTTTTCACAGTGTGTTGTGTTGATGTACTGTGTTGATGTAGTACCAACGTCCCACACTGCGGCTCATGCTGTGGCTCCATATGAAGCCAGATCGCCTATCGATACAGACAAGACACACATAGTTGCCAACATTTCAAAAAAATTTCCAGGGACACTTTGCAGCAGAGAAAGCAAGCGGGTTACTGGAGTATTCTGCAATCAAAAGACCCATTTGAAAGTAATAGTATAATTTAGACTTATCCATAGTTTATTATACAGATTACAGCACCAAGCTCTTACACCTACCCAGTCTCTGGAACACATTCTGGGCATATGGTTATTTTTACAACACAGCATCAAAATTAGAAAGACAAATAATATGTGAACCCATTCAATAATAATAATATTCCATTAGGAATGAATTATATTTAAATAATACACTATATCTAATTATCATCCATCTATCTGTGTGTGTGTGTGTATGTATGTATGTATGTGTATATATATATATATATATATATATATATATATATATATATATATGTGTGTGTGCAAACAACAAATGTTGTGCAAAAGAGATTTTCAGGGACATTTCCAGGGACAAAAAAATCCAGGGACATACAACAAAATCCAGGGACTGTCCCTTGAAATCAGGGACTGTTGGCAACTATGGACACAGACAGTGTCACTTCCTGCATTAATGATGCTGTGGACCTGTGGAATGGGGTAGGTAGTAAAGGAAAGACGTGGGTTGGGCTCTACACTACAAAAACCGGTGTTCTTGGATGGAAGGAGGAAGGGGACCCTACACTTTAGAAAATGAACAATCATTTGTAGGGGGAGGTTGAGAGGGTGAGGGTGGTGCCCTACATGACAGAATAAAAATCAATCAATCATTAAATAAATAATTGTTATAAAATGTTACTGGCCGCTAAGCTCTTTTTCTGTTCAAACAGAGTTATAGCAAAATTTCTAAACAAATTCTATTACTTTGGGAGTTTTTCTCAGAAATTCCACGTGGCAAAGGGGTTCAAATTACCTCATTCACTAGGCTGTATAAACAGTCATGCTAAATTTGTACTTAGATATCATCTTTCAATTGGTTTTTAATATGTTTTGCAAATATAATAAATATGAACTATTTAAGTTTACTTTAGCTTACTTATTGCACCCCAAGAAATTACCTCAGAAAATGTGTGTATTTATTGCACCCCTAGAAATTACCTCAAAGGTTTTTGACTCCCATCGCTAAATAATCAGTAGGACGATAATGAAAACCATAATTTATGCTTACCTGATAAATTAATTTCTTTCATGGTGGTGAGAGTCCATGATCAATTAGTCCTGGGAATTACTCTTACTTACCACTAGAAGGAATCAAAGATTCCCAAACCCCAAGAGCTCTATAAAACCCCTCCCACCTCAAGTAGGATAAACTAATAAGAGACATAAAAACAGCAGGGAAAAATATGTGCTTCAAGAAAAACACTTTGTTGCAGAGATTACAACAAAAAACACAGGATGGGGTCTTATGAATTCTCATCACCATGAAAGAAATGAATTTATCAAGAAAGCATAAATTATGGGTTTTTTTTCATTTAGGTGGTGAGAGTCCATGATCCATTACTCCTGGGAACTAATACCCAAGCTTTGAAGTCCGCTAGTAATAACGTAAAGGGTGGTATTTAAAACATCTTTTTACTGAGAAAACTAAATCTGCAACCCCACAGAAACACAAAATGGCAAATCAATCAGACAACTGCCTGAAGGACCTTTCTACCAAAGGCTACCTCAGAAGAAGCAAGAACATAAAAATGGTAGAATTTAGTAAAGTATGCAAAGCAGACCAAGTAGCAGCCTTGCAAATATTGTCAACAGAAGCCTCATTCTTGAAAGCCAAAGAAGTGGCAGCTGACCTTGTAGAACGAGCTGTAATACGATGCGGTGGAGGCCGATCCACCACCAAGTTTGCCTTGTGAATTAATAATTTCAACCAAGATTCCAAACGGCAGAAACTTTCTGTCCTTTTCTAGTACTAGAAAATTGAATAAACAAACTTTAAGAATTGCCTGAAATCCTTAATAGTATCAAGACAATATTTCAATGCTCTAACAACATCTAAATTATGCAAATAACTCTTTGAAGCATTCTTAGGATTAGGACACAAAGAAGGAACAACAATCTATTTGCTGATATTGTATGAAGAAATAACTTTAGGCAAAAAATCTAATTTAGTTCATAAAACTAATCCTTATGGAAAATAAGATGAGGATCACAGGAAAGAGACGACAAATCTGAAACTCTAGCAGAAGAGATATGCCCCTTCAGAGAACTGGCAGATAAGCCCTTATCCAAACCATCTTGTAAGAACTGCAAAATTCTAGGAATTCTAAAAGAATGTGAAGATACATCATGATCTGTACTGCCTTCCAAACCTTATGATATATTTTCTTTGTTGCAGGCTTATGGACCTCAATCAAGATTTTAAACACAGAATCAGAAAAAAACTCTATGGCTAGGGGCTAAGCATGCCATCAAGTTCAGAGACTTGAGATCCAGATTGAAAAGCAGACCTTGAGACAGAAGGTCTGGATGTTGAGGAAGAGGCCATGGAGGGCAACTGAACAAGATCTGCATACCAAATGCTGCAAGGCCAAGCAGGGGCAATCAGGTTTACTGATGATTTATTTAGGCCTATCTTTGAAATCCCTCTGGGAAGAAGTACCAGAGAAGGAAAAAAGAAAAGCAAAGCAACAAAACATTTATCATGAACTAGATTCCTAATAGCAAAAATATTAGGTTTGTAGCTGATTCCTTATATTCAACTCATATACCTTTAGATGAGTGATGCATAAGGTATTAGCAAATTATATTAGTAATTATTATAATATGATTACCCCACAAGTTATAACTTGATACTCTAGGGTTAACAAAGGTAATGATTTGTGAAAGACTCATCAACTCTCTAGAGATAATTATGAATAAGACTGAGGTCAAAATTGAGTAACATGGAAGTTCTGTTATATTCGGCAAATGAGTTTTAGGTTTTGATAAACAATATGCACAGGTAAGTTATAACATTTTACTTGAGGCAATAGTTCAATTTGGGAGTGCATTCAAAAGATACTTGCGGTTACTGAACAGTGGAGTAGCGTGGGGTGTTGAACCGGAGCGGCGTCTGACTCTGAGGCAGAGATGCTACTGTTTGTTTGCAGGGAAGCGTGTGCCGCGTAAGCTCTGAGCAGCGTCTGTTAGGTGGTAGTGGCTCAGATGAGAGGCGGTGTTGGATGACGTCAGGAATTCCAGCTACGGCAAACAGTGAACTCAGAATATTTGATGAGATTGCTGAACGAGAGAAAACTGAGAATTCAGATTTGTTGAACACTGTAAATATACAAAGGTATCAAAAGCTGAGTAGTTTGAGGCTTGAAATAGTATGAACTGAGAGTTCAGGGAAAGAATCCAGAACACAACTTTAATAATCAAGCAACAGCCAGGTGTTGCTGATAGCCTTATATAGGGCAACAATAAAGGTGGACAGATAGAAGTTAAGGTGGAATTATGACAACATTATAACCCCTTAAAAAGCTCTTGAGGAATGGTAACTTGCACCCTCCTAAAGTAGCTTTCAAAACTTACAGGTACAATGCGTGCTAAATTGAACTGCAAAACAAAGCAGAGGCCATATAAGATGCACATATAAATGCTAGATAACTCACAGGAGAGATAACTCATGCAAAAATACTGACAGTTTTGAATTTAGCGTGCCAAACCTAACATGCACAAAATTTAAGGACATACGTGTGCAAACCCGATTGCGTAATTAAGCCGAAGTACGATAAAAAGGGTAACAGAACTGTAGAAATGTGCATTGTGCCAACGAGCGTTAAACCTGATGTATATATATACTTTTATGGAGTATATTGTAGATCAATTAAAGGAGGTGAAAGACAAGTCCCTGTAACCAAATAAGGATTTCCCATAAGACAAAAAAGAAACCACAAACCATACCCCATATATGTCCCTCTGTCAAGCACTGTACTCTAAGGGGAAACCGTGCCTCAACAATGACTGAGAACCCCTCTCTCTAAAGAAACAAATGCACATCTTCATTCTTTGACCACCTCCAGCAGAGGCAACGTAAAAATTGAGGTATATATCAGGTGGGAAGGGTTTTATAGAGCTCTTGGGGTTTGCAAATCTTTGCCTTCTCCTAGTGGTAAGGAAGAGTAATTCCCAGGAATAAGGGATTGTGGACTCTCATTAGCTGTATGAAAGAAATATAGTATACAACCTTGTATAATTTATCATTTAACTGTACAGCCCCAACAATTTTCAAAGTGTATGCTATAATCAGTGAAGACCTTGATTAAAAAAAGTTTAAAAATAATTTTTGTCTGTTTCGTTATATAGTTTATTAACATATTTAACTAGCTTTAGACATTAATATTTTTAATTTTGCCTTGTTTAGGGTTTTTTGGAGTTTTTTTCTTTCATCCTTTCGTTGTGATAACGAAACATATCAATAAATTATTATATCTAAATGATTTATTTTACATATAATATATTTTAAAGCTAAAAGTTGTTAATAGTTAAAATACCATTAATCACAGAAATGAATGAAAGAAAGCGTGTCTTGCAGGAACCTTACATTCTTATGTAGGAATAGATACAAAAAGAAGCATCTGTCTCCCACAAACCTTTAAATATATCTGAAAATGCAATCAAGGTAATGAATACTGCCTACAGCATTAAATCAGTCTGTGAAAAGGGGTTGTGTCCAAATTGATTGCACATTTTTAAAGATACTGTACTGATGTTTTGCAGTAATTACGTTTTACAGCAGTAAACATTTAGGCTTGATGACTTTGTATTTCATGTTCCCTTCTCAAAACATCTTGCACATTATCGACAACAGACGCAGACAAACAATTTTGATGCTCCTGTTTAATGAGGCTTTGTATTGGCTAATCCTCCCTTCTGCTCTCCTGTTTGGCCAGCAGGTTATGTATTTCAGCCTGCTTTTTATTGCTTCCATTTAAAACAATTTATCTGGCTTGTCTGTACATTTTGATTTTCAACACTTTGTAACATTTTAAGTAAAACTTTTTTTTACTAAAGTTTGAGTGGAAAAATATAACATTGCTTCTTAACAAAGCCGCAAGCTACTATCAGGCTTCACAAAGCTACAAATCAGTTAGAGATGTTAAAACTGGCCATCCTATATACATTATATATCTACTAGTAGGCAGTAAAACACAATATACAGTGTTTTAACAAGAAATATATTTCACTCTAACAGTAAAGTAGACATTGGAAAATAAAGGTGACCAAACATTCCAATTAATAATAAAAAGCTAATAGTTAGGTCTAGATTACCAGTGGAGCACAAACAATTTAATGAGGGTTTTCGCGATTATTTGAGCTCCATTTAAATTGCGCTCATATTGCAAGTTGAATCATTAACGCGTTTCAGAGTTGTGGTTAACTGTTTTCCAAAAATAAAAAAAGTGTCACAAACCACTTTAAAAAATACTTTACAAAGTACACTTACATTCATAATAACACTGTGTAATAAAAATTATTTATTAAAAATATTGCATAAAAAAGTTATAAGGGCTCAAAGATATATAGATCTCGGGTGTTAGGAAAAGAAAAAAAAGCTGCCAAAGGGCTTTAACATTGAGTAATATACATATACATGTCTAATGATGTATATGCGTATGTATATATATATATATATATATATATAGATATATATATATATATATATATATATAGCAAAGACACACTGTTGCAAAACTGTGTGTATGAGCCATAAGACATGTAATCACTTGCAGCTGTGTGCAACCTAAACAAACTGTTATTTTTTCAAATCGGTTTATAGTCTCACATATATTGTTGCCACAACTTCGTTATTTACAGGAATAAAATTGTTACAAAGTTCTTACTTGTAACACTCTAGTTTCCGGGTACATATAGAGTGTCAACTGTGTATATATTCAGCTGGGTGAGTTTTACACGTACATTGTAGGGTATTATGTTTCTCCTTAGTAGGTAAATATATGTTCAGGTAACCTCCAAAACTTTCAGTGTTCCAGTATATTATATTGTATCACAGGTAAATAACGTGAAAATATATTGGTGGTATCGAACGAACTTTATGCAATGGTGAAAACATCAACCCAGGTTACTCACGGTTATCCGGCCCCACTATGCGGGATGTTGGAAAGTGTTCAAGCAATCCTCCTTCTCACCAGACAGCCGTTATCCAGTACAGAACTAGTAGCTTGAAAATCTCCGCGGTGTATCTCACACACCAAACAAGAATCCAATAATACCACAATTGCGAAGAAATAAGCAATCATAGACAGAGCTAAATCAACACTGTGTATTTATTGTCACATCGAAGAAAACAAAGGTTCCACCACTCCACACACAACAGCTACATCCAACGCGTTTCCTGCTGCTAAACAGCACTTCGTCAGGGATACTCACAGCTGTCTGATTGCACCTTTTATTCGGCTCACCACTCATTCCCAAAATTTAAAGGTATACTACCGCTTATACATTTAGCGGCATGTTTGTAACCTATACGCCATTCAATCTGGTGCATCAGTATCACATTACAATATATAAAATAACAATCTTAAATTTATATGTTACGAGTACATTGTATCTAAAAATATAGTTAGACAATTAACACATAAGGTGGGAAAAACAGCTAGTGCTATATAAACAAATACTTTTGCTGTATCAGCATTTTGTATACCACTAAGCTATTACAGAGGTCACAAATATAAGGGCATATCTCAAATATAAGTATAAACATGTACTCAGGACACAGCACAACATAATGGTAGTTTATTACAATACCGTGGATAACCTCTAGTTATAATAGTATTTTGGATAACCTATCACTTTTGTTTATTGATGGTTTTATTTACATATTTATCCTCCTAAGGAGAAAACTGGGATACTATTAACTATCGATTACATCTCAGTTACCTATATATAGTTTTACATCTGAGTTCTCATTTATGCCCAAAGGACTCCCTGTCTTTAAGGTATAAATCCAATACACTTCTCTCCTATTAAGCGTCTGAGACCTATTGCCACCTGTATTCAGTTTGGGCACATGGTCAATACCTTGAAATGAAAATAAAGTATTGATATACTTTAGTTCACTTATATCAAAATTATAATTTCTCCTATGTTGGGCAAAATGTTTCGCTACAGGTGTCTTTGGCACTTCACTCTCAAGGGACAACAGGTGCTCTCTCACTCTATCCTTGAGCATACGTGTCGTTCTACCAGTGTACTGAAAAAAGCAAAGTTTACAAGTGATAAGGTACACTATGTATCTGGAATTACAGTTAAGGTGATGGTTCACCATGTATACATTACCTGTTACTGTAGAGTTAAAAGTATCACTCCTAATAAGGTATTTACATGATTTGCATGGTGTACCACCACATCTATAATTCCCATTTTTCTTTTTTAGCCACATTCTATCGTCCTTTTTCTCTTTGATGGAAACATTTCGTTTAAGATTGTTCTCTATAGTTTCTGCTCTCCTTGATACACATCTAATCCCTTTATCTATGACTGTCTTTAGTTTAGGATCATTTTTCAATAGTGGGCTAAATTTCTGAATAATTTTACAAATTTCTGAATACTGAATACTATATTTAGTGGAGAAAGTTAATCTATCTATACTTCCTGAGATTTTGTCCTGTTTGTTTTTATCCTGCAATAAAGATTTCCTGTCCATAGCCTTAACCTCTTCCATAGTTATTTCTAAATCCCTTTTCTTATAGCCCCTATCCATCAGTCTATTCTTTAAGATATTTGCTTGTACAAAATAATTTTCTTCACTACTACAGTTACGTTTTAAACGCATAAACTGGCCTTTTGGAATTCCCTTTTTCACACTGTAGGGATGGCCAGAATCTGCTCTAAGTATGGTATTGCCTGATGTTTTTTTTCTGAATATTTCTGTTGTAATACATCCTTTATTTATATCTCCTTTTATTGTCAAGTCTAGATAATCAACACTGCTCTCTGAGCAAAAAAAATGTAAACCTCAAATTGTTATTATTGTCATTTAAATATCCCATAAACTGTTCTATAGTTGAATCACCACTTTTCCAGACTATTAGCAAATCATCTATAAATCTAGTATAGAATAAAATACGATTTTGAAAAGGATTACTAGTAGTAAATATTTTCTTCAATTCAAAATATCCAAGATATAAGTTAGCGTACGAGGGGGCGAATTTCGCCCCCATCGCCGTACCCTGACATTGTACATAAAAGCAGCCCTCAAATAGAAAATAGTTATGGGTTAAAAGAAACTGAACAATGTCTACAATATATTCAATAAAGCAAGTCTCAAATTTAGTATACATATGTAGCATTTCATTAAGGGCATTAAGTCCCTCCCTATGCGGTATACAAGAATATAACGATTCCACATCTATAGTTAAGAACAGAGATTCACTATCCCAACCTAGATCTTCCACCTTACGTAGTAGGTGTTTCGTATCCCTAAGGTAACCTGGTAAACTTTTTACTATGGGTTGTAGAAATTCGTCAATCCATCTCCCTAGGTTTTCTCCTATGGTTCCTATGGTGGAGATTATGGGCCTCCCTGGCGGTTTTGATGCACATTTGTGAACTTTAGGGAGATGTTTAAATACAGTTACTGTAGGGCTCTCATTTATTAAGCATTCTGCCTATGCTAGTGTCAAATATCCCTGGTGAACACCTTCATCTAACAATATTTTTAGCTCATTATTAAAACGCTCTGTAGGGTTGTATGTCAATTTGTGGTATGTATTTTCATCTGATAGTTGCCTTTCAGCTTCCAATACAAATGCGTCCCTATCTTGTACCACGATAGTGCCACCCTTATCAGATTTAGAGACTACTATGTTAGTGTTGTCCCTAATTTCTTTTAGTGCTTTTCTTTCCTGGTGAGACAAATTATCCCTTTTATTCCTTTTTGTGTGTATGTCTTTTACTTTTGTGTGATAAAGTTGTGTCAATTCTTCTTCCACCACTGCGTGAAATACCTCAATTAAATCCCCTCTTGCATGTATAGGATAGAAACTACTTGTGTGTCCTATCTTTTGTGTAGAGCTTGGAATGCTTAAATTATTGGGATCATATCTCAAGCTTTCACTACTTAGGATCCTTAAACTATTGGTATCACACAATTCATTAAATGTGAGTGAATCTATATCTGTGCCCATTATATTACTCTCAACTGTACCCGTATCCACTATCTCACTATCATAAATGGAAGATGGATCCTCATTAAAAAAATGTCTTAACGTGACCTTTCGCACGAACTTATTGAGGTCAACAATGGTATCAAATAAGTCCATATTTCTTGTTGGAGAGAAACCCATTCCTTTCGAGAGTGCAATCTTCTGTATATTGGTTAATGGGACAGATGACAAGTTTATTATACTCTCTAGTTCTGATCCTTCTTTTCTTTCATTGCTCTGGTCAACCTGCTGGGATATTTTGCCTTCTGATCTTCTTCCTTCTTCTTTTTTATTCTTTTTGGGTCTCCATCTTTTACTTTATGCTCGTGGCCGGACATGTTGGGGGTAATTCCCAAATCCACCAGTGATCTGTGTTCCACTTTTTCTTTAGGTCTTGCTCCTAGAGAATTATCTCTTTCATTATTTTCCTCACTCATAGGTGTAGATGATCTTGGACTATATGCATATGAACTGCCCTCTGCACTCGAAAAAGTAACTTTTCTTTGTACTTCCTTTTTATTACTGGACATGTCTCCTTCTATCTTTTTTCCTTTATTCTTTTTATTCTGATGACTTCTTCTTTTATTCTGCTGAGTACTGGTGTTCCAACTATAAACTATATCTAAGTCATAGTCCTTACAATCTCTTTGATATTTGCCCAATTTTCTTGTAACCACTTCATTATCAATTCTTTCGGTTGTATCTTTTACTTGTTTCATATAGTCTTCAAATCTCTCATCTTCTTTAAGGTCATCAATCTGTATTTGTATCTCAGCTAGCTCACATAGTGTGGTTTCTCTTTCCTCTGTTCTTTTCTTTAGTAGTTGTTTCATAAGAACCACAGAGCAATCAGTTAAATTCTGATTCCATTCTTTCATAAAAACCACATCCATTTTTTCTGCTGCTGGGTACTTTTTCATTCTGAGACCTCGTGGTATTTTTTCCTCATTTATATATAGTTGTAAAAATTCCATTTCCCACCATTTCTTTAGTTCTTTAATGGTTAATTTTTCTTTCATAGAAAACAATGTACTCAAATCTACAGGTGTGTGTTTGGGAGTGGTGTCCCCTTTGATAAGTAAATCAAGTTTCGCTCATCTATTTACAATTTCTTCCTGATCCATGGCTTCAAATTATTATCTTATGCGCTATGCACTTGACTTGTCACAGTATAATTTGCAATTTGAGAATTTCACATCAAGCAAAGACACACTGTTGCAAAACTGTGTATATGAGCCATAAGACATGTAATCACTTGCAGCTGTGTGCAACCTAAACAAACTGTTATTTTTTCAAATCGGTTTATAGTCTCACATATATTGTTGCCACAACTTGGTTATTTACAGGAATAAAATTGTTACAAAGTTCTTACTTGTAACACTCTAGTTTCCGGGTACATATAGAGTGTCAACTGTGTATATATTCAGCTGGGTGAGTTTTACACGTACATTGTAGGGTATTATGTTTCTCCTTAGTAGGTAAATATATGTTCAGGTAACCTCCAAAACTTTCAGTGTTCCAGTATATTATATTGTATCACAGGTAAATAACGTGAAAATATATTGGTGGTATCGAACGAACTTTATGCAATGGTAAAAACATCAACCCAGGTTACTCACGGTTATCCGGCCCCACTATGCGGGATGTTGGAAAGTGTTCAGGCACTCCTCCTTTTTTTTTCCATCAAAGAGAAAAAGGACGATAGAATGTGGCTAAAAAAGAAAAATGGGAATTATAGATGTGGTGGCACACCATGCAAATCATGTAAATACCTTGTTAGGAGTGATACTTTTAACTCTACAGTAACAGGTAATGTATACATGGTGAACCATCACCTTAACTGTAATTCCAGATACATAGTGTACCTTATCACTTGTAAACTTTGCTTTTTTCAGTACACTGGTAGAACGACACGTATGCTCAAGGATAGATAAGATAAGCATAGTGGGGCCGGATAACCGTGAGTAACCTGGGTTGATGTTTTTACCATTGCATAAAGTTCGTTCGATACCACCAATATATTTTCACGTTATTTACCTGTGATACAATATAATATACTGGAACACTGAAAGTTTTGGAGGTTACCTGAACATATATTTACCTACTAAGGAGAAACATAATACCCTACAATGTACGTGTAAAACTCACCCAGCTGAATATATACACAGTTGACACTCTATATGTACCCGGAAACTAGAGTGTTACAAGTAAGAACTTTGTAACAATTTTATTCCTGTAAATAACGAAGTTGTGGCAACAATATATGTGAGACTATAAACCGATTTGAAAAAATAACAGTTTGTTTAGGTTGCACACAGCTGCAAGTGATTACATGTCTTATGGCTCATATACACAGTTTTGCAACAGTGTGTCTTTGCTTGATGTGAAATTCTCAAATTGCATATTATACTGTGACAAGTCAAGTGCATAGCGCATAAGATAATAATTTGAAGCCATGGATCAGGAAGAAATTGTAAATAGACGAGCGAAACTTGATTTACTTATCAAAGGGGACACCACTCCCAAACACACACCTGTAGATTTGAGTACATTGTTTTCTATGAAAGAAAAATTAACCATTAAAGAACTAAAGACATGGTGGGAAATGGAATTTTTACAACTATTTATAAATGAGGAAAAAATACCACGAGGTCTCAGAATGAAAAAGTACCCAGCAGCAGAAAAAATGGATGTGGTTTTTATGAAAGAATGGAATCAGAATTTAACTGATTGCTCTGTGGTTCTTATGAAACAACTACTAAAGAAAAGAACAGAGGAAAGAGAAACCACACTATGTGAGCTAGCTGAGATACAAATACAGATTGATGACCTTAAAGAAGATGAGAGATTTGAAGACTATATGAAACAAGTAAAAGATACAACCGAAAGAATTGATAATGAAGTGGTTACAAGAAAATTGGGCAAATATCAAAGAGATTGTAAGGACTATGACTTAGATATAGTTTATAGTTGGAACACCAGTACTCAGCAGAATAAAAGAAGAAGTCATCAGAATAAAAAGAATAAAGGAAAAAAGATAGAAGGAGACATGTCCAGTAATAAAAAGGAAGTACAAAGAAAAGTTACTTTTTCGAGTGCAGAGGGCAGTTCATATGCATATAGTCCAAGATCATCTACACCTATGAGTGAGGAAAATAATGAAAGAGATAATTCTCTAGGAGCAAGACCTAAAGAAAAAGTGGAACACAGATCACTGGTGGATTTGGGAATTACCCCCAACATGTCCGGCCACGAGCATAAAGTAAAAGATGGAGACCCAAAAAGAATAAAAAAGAAGAAGGAAGAAGATCAGAAGGCGAAATATCCCAGCAGGTTGACCAGAGCAATGAAAGAAAAGAAGGATCAGAACTAGAGAGTATAATAAACTTGTCATCTGTCCCATTAACCAATATACAGAAGATTGCACTCTCGAAAGGAATGGGTTTCTCTCCAACAAGAAATATGGACTTATTTGATACCATTGTTGACCTCAATAAGTTTGTGCAAAAGGTCACGTTAAAAAGACATTTTTTTAATGAGGATCCATCTTCCATTTATGATAGTGAGATAGTGGATACGGGTACAGTTGAGAGTAATATAATGGGCACAGATATAGATTCACTCACATTTAATGAATTGTGTGATACCAATAGTTTAAGGATCCTAAGTAGTGAAAGCTTGAGATATGATCCCAATAATTTAAGCATTCCAAGCTCTACACAAAAGATAGGACACACAAGTAGTTTCTATCCTATACATGCAAGAGGGGATTTAATTGAGGTATTTCACGCAGTGGTGGAAGAAGAATTGACACAACTTTATCACACAAAAGTAAAAGACATACACACAAAAAGGAATAAAAGGGATAATTTGTCTCACCAGGAAAGAAAAGCACTAAAAGAAATTAGGGACAACACTAACATAGTAGTCTCTAAATCTGATAAGGGTGGCACTATCGTGGTACAAGATAGGGACGCATATGTATTGGAAGCTGAAAGGCAACTATCAGATGAAAATACATACCACAAATTGACATACAACCCTACAGAGCGTTTTAATAATGAGCTAAAAATATTGTTAGATGAAGGTGTTCACCAGGGATATTTGACACTAGCACAGGCAAAATGCTTAATAAATGAGAGCCCTACAGTAACTGTATTTAAACATCTCCCTAAAGTTCACAAATGTGCATCAAAACCGCCAGGGAGGCCCATAATCTCCACCATAGGAACCATAGGAGAAAACCTAGGGAGATGGATTGACGAATTTCTACAACCCATAGTAAAAAGTTTACCAGGTTACCTTAGGGATACGAAACACCTACTACGTAAGGTGGAAGATCTAGGTTGGGATAGTGAATCTCTGTTCTTAACTATAGATGTGGAATCGTTATATTCTTGTATACCGCATAGGGAGGGACTTAATGCCCTTAATGAAATGCTACATATGTATACTAAATTTGAGACTTGCTTTATTGAATATATTGTAGACATTGTTCAGTTTCTTTTAACCCATAACTATTTTCTATTTGAGGGCTGCTTTTATGTACAATGTCAGGGTACGGTAATGGGGGCGAAATTCGCCCCCTCGTACGCTAACTTATATCTTGGATATTTTGAATTGAAGAAAATATTTACTACTAGTAATCCTTTTCAAAATCGTATTTTATTCTATACTAGATTTATAGATGATTTGCTAATAGTCTGGAAAAGTGGTGATTCAACTATAGAACAGTTTTCTGTTCTATAGTGCTACATATGTATACTAAATTTGAGACTTGCTTTATTGAATATATTGTAGACATTGTTCAGTTTCTTTTAACCCATAACTATTTTCTATTTGAGGGCTGCTTTTATGTACAATGTCAGGGTACGGCGATGGGGGCGAAATTCGCCCCCTCGTACGCTAACTTATATCTTGGATATTTTGAATTGAAGAAAATATTTACTACTAGTAATCCTTTTCAAAATCGTATTTTATTCTATACTAGATTTATAGATGATTTGCTAATAGTCTGGAAAAGTGGTGATTCAACTATAGAACAGTTTATGGGATATTTAAATGACAATAATAACAATTTGAGGTTTACATTTTTTTGCTCAGAGAGCAGTGTTGATTATCTAGACTTGACAATAAAAGGAGATATAAATAAAGGATGTATTACAACAGAAATATTCAGAAAAAAACCATCAGGCAATACCATACTTAGAGCAGATTCTGGCCATCCCTACAGTGTAAAAAAGGGAATTCCTAAAGGCCAGTTTATGCGTTTAAAACGTAACTGTAGTAGTGAAGAAAATTATTTTGTACAAGCAAATATCTTAAAGAATAGACTGATGGATAGGGGCTATAAGAAAAGGGATTTAGAAATAACTATGGAAGAGGTTAAGGCTATGGACAGGAAATCTTTATTGCAGGATAAAAACAAACAGGACAAAATCTCAGGAAGTATATATAGATTAACTTTCTCCACTAAATATAGTAGGCAGTATTCAGAAATTTGTAAAATTATTCAGAAATTTAGCCCACTATTGAAAAATGATCCTAAACTAAAGACAGTCATAGATAAAGGGATTAGATGTGTATCAAGGAAAGCAGAAACTATAGAGAATAATCTTAAACGAAATTTTTCCATCAAAGAGAAAAAGGACGATAGAATGTGGCTAAAAAAGAAAAATGGGAATTATAGATGTGGTGGTACACCATGCAAATCATGTAAATACCTTGTTAGGAGTGATACTTTTAACTCTACAGTAACAGGTAATGTATACATGGTGAACCATCACCTTAACTGTAATTCCAGATACATAGTGTACCTTATCACTTGTAAACTTTGCTTTTTTCAGTACACTGGTAGAACGACACGTATGCTCAAGGATAGAGTGAGAGAGCACCTGTTGTCCCTTGAGAGTGAAGTGCCAAAGACACCTGTAGCGAAACATTTTGCCCAACATAGGAGAAATGATAATTTTGATATAAGTGAACTAAAGTATATCAATACTTTATTTTCATTTCAAGGTATTGACCATGTGCCCAAACTGAATACAGGTGGCAATAGGTCTCAGACGCTTAATAGGAGAGAAGTGTACTGGATTTATACCTTAAAGACAGGGAGTCCTTTGGGCATAAATGAGAACTCAGATGTAAAACTATATATAGGTAACTGAGATGTAATCGATAGTTAATAGTATCCCAGTTTTCTCCTTAGGAGGATAAATATGTAAATAAAACCATCAATAAACAAAAGTGATAGGTTATCCAAAATACTATTATAACTAGAGGTTATCCACGGTATTGTAATAAACTACCATTATGTTGTGCTGTGTCCTGAGTACATGTTTATACTTATATTTGAGATGTGACCTCTGTAATAGCTTAGTGGTATACAAAATGCTGATGCAGCAAAAGTATTTGTTTATATAGCACTAGCTGTTTTTCCCACCTTATGTGTTAATTGTCTAACTATATTTTTAGATACAATGTACTTGTAACATATAAATTAAAGATTGTTATTTTATATATTGTAATGTGATACTGATGCACCAGATTGAATGGCGTATAGGTTACAAACATGCCGCTAAATGTATAAGCGGTAGTATACCTTTAAATTTTGGGAATGAGTGGTGAGCCGAATAAAAGGTGCAATCAGACAGCTGTGAGTATCCCTGACGAAGTGCTGTTTAGCAGCAGGAAATGCGTTGGATGTAGCTGTTGTGTGTGGAGTGGTGGAACCTTTGTTTTCTTCGATGTGACAATAAATACACAGTGTTGATTTAGCTCGGTCTATGATTGCTTATTTCTTCGCAATTGTGGTATTATTGGTATATATATATATATATATTTATGTCTGTCTGAGGAAGGGGCACCACCCCGAAACAACACAATAAACTGACTGATTTGATTCCAAACGGTGAGTGCCTTTGCCTATGTTGTTATGTTGGTTGGTCTGCATAGAGCACCCCAGAACTTGTTTTCATATTCTGCATTGCCTGCTATTGAGTGCCAACCTCTGCCTGCTTTACTATATATATATATATATATATATATATATATATATATATATATATATATATATATATATATATATATGTGTGTGTGTGTACATATGTATTAAACACACAGAAAAAAACATTAACATATAAAAACATTAATATATGTCAAGCTAAAGGAGGTAATAGACCGAGCGCTGCAGAAGCGCCTATTGCTCACTGACAGATGTCCTCTAGTGGACAGCAAAATATCAGATATAGGAATGTGAGTGAGTGAGTGCTAAAAGCTGAATAGGCTGGGACCACTGTTAGATATGAAATAAGTGAATTTTATAGATAATAAAGGGATACAAGCATTTAATAAGACTATATATAAAAACAACAGTGCATTTGAAAATCAATAATCAGTAAAAACTACATGGATCCATGGGAATACAAGAAAATCTAAAAACCATAACAAGTTAAAAACCGTTCAAGTTTAAAAACAATGGTGATGTTTGAATGTTAATAACAATAATCTTAGTTATTAGAATCAACGTCGATGCGGTTGCATATATAAAGTACAATAATTAACGTGGATAAGACTGGAAACAACACACGCTCGTTTGTAAATGTGTAATAAACAATGTGTCCAAAAATGAAATCCTAATATTTTCCAGTGATGGTGAATACAAAAAAATGTGAAACAAAGATGAAAAATAATCCATATACAATGTTAAAAAAAGTCCATATATAATGTCAAAAAACAAAGTGTCCAAATAATTATATTAGTGAGTTTCTTCAATGCAGCTAATAGGTGAATCACCGTTCAAACAGATGAACAAAAAAACAAAAAATCAAAAAATCTAAATTCAAAATTCAAAAAATCCAAATGTTATACTCCTATCTTCACACTCCAAAATGTGCTAATCCGTGAAACACTATAAAAGTGGCTAGTGAAAGTCTTTAAAAATAGTGGATGTGATGTTCCAAAGTTAAAAATATAAAAATAAGAAAAAATAGAACCTGTAATTAAACAAAAAACAATAATGTAATAGCAATCAAAATAACCTTAGAGTGATTGAAAATAAGCTCACCAGTATGTCAGCGCGTTTCGGTCCTTAGCAGACCTTTTTCAAGACTATACTGTGGTTAGATTGCTGCGAGCTTATATAGGGTAACTCTCTAAAGTCTAAACTGATTGGGTCTGTTTTGGCGCCAATTTCTTGGTCTTCCCCTTCCTGTTAATCCCTATGTATGATGGGAAATTTTCTTATTTGATTTAGTGGATTCATTGTTAAAGTCAGCTTTTATAAACAGCTTTTTTAAAACATATTTTGAAAGTTGTATTGGTGTTTCTGATTGTGTATATGTGTACCTTTGAAATAATAGTTTAAACTTTTAGAGTTGAATATTATTGAATATTATTATTCCTTCCGGTCTTTTCTTACTTCCTGTTTCTTATGTGACCTGATCTTATTACTTCCGGTTTCTAAATGGCCCCTCTTTGCTAGGGTTTGTACTTCTAAAAACCCTTGTGTATCTCTGTACATAAATTCTCATGTGGTTATGTTTAGCCCCTTTTAATTTAAGTGGATCTTTTAGCCATGGTGATAGTTTGGCTATTAGACTTTATTCTGATTTTGTGTACTTTACGGTTATCGGCAGACCTGGATGTTGCATCACTTCCGGTGTCTAAAATGGCCAAAACCAGATGTTGCATCACTTCCGGTGTCTAGAATGATCGAAACTGGAAGTGAATATGTATTTCTATATTTGAATCTATATTCCTAAGAGTGTGAATTTTTATTTGTGTGGGACATAATTTCAATGTGGCAATTGGTGTGGTAAGGGCAGTTTTGGAAAGATCAGTTTCTCAAAGGGTGTAATTAAAAAGATAGTGTTAAATTATAAAACACTCTAAAGTACTTAATTCTGTGTCTTTTGCTATAAATATGCAGTCTTCATAATGTTTGAATATATATAGTTTGTGAGTAAATCGTTTGATTACTGCTTATTGGAAAAGAGACTCAGAGTATTGTTACATCAATTCATACTGACTCAATGAGGTTCAATATTGTTATTGTAACATATATTGGTCAATTTAAAAATAATACAATTCATATTGTGTCCCACTTAATGTTGATATGACACAGATGAATTGATGTAAAGGTAAGTGAATGTAGGCATCTATTATAATAATTCCCTTCTGTTTCCATTATAGGGATTTTTAAATGTTTCGATGGATGGATATTCTTGCTTTAGGTAAATAGTCATAACAGTGATGTTCGTCCTAGATAGGGTCATCTTTGTATGTGTTAATATCTAACCTATTCGTCATGGGGATGGCGTATATATGTCTTTAGTGCCTATCGTGTTTAGCGAAGAGGGTTGTTTCAAAGAGAGAGTTAAAGTGTGAGGTCATTTGAACCTATTATAATATTTTTACTTAGTTTTTCTAGCAAAAGAGCCATTCTGCTTCTCTGAAGGAATAAGGATTTTGTTCGTCCAAAGGGGCTGGTGTTACCTAGGGTCATATTTCAATGGCTAGTGTGACAACACATGCATTCATCTTGATGTACCTGGTCTGGTAATTTGGTTAGTCCAATACAGCTCCTTTTTCCCTTTCTCAGTAGTAACAGTTAATGTGAGATCTTGGTTACAGTGGGCTAGTCTTTCCTTAGGGGTAGGAGGTGTGAGAGATCCTCTTTGTGGTTCAATCCTTTAGGGTAAAGGCAATCCAACGTGAAAATACATTTGGTTTCATTAAATAGGAGTCTTTTCTGGTGATCTCCCCCTCTCCAACTTTTGGCTACCTTCTGTATTCCAAAGAATTTGAAGTTTTTGATGTTGCCTCTATGTGTCGTCGAAAAGTGTTTGTATAGTGGAGTGTCGGTATTCAACTTTTCGATGCATAGAATGTGCTCTCTGATTCTATCTTTGAGGGCTCTGGATGTTTGTCCCACATATTGGAGGCCGCAGAGGCAAAAGATTATGTATATTATCCCTTTGTCATGGCATCTAATTAGATCCTGGATTTTGTATTGGTCCCTCTTAATATGTGGAGAAAAGTGGTCAGTCTTCAGTCCGCTCTTACATGCCATGCAATTCGGGCATGGGAAGAACCCTCTAATTAGTTTGCCTTGGAAATCTGTAATTTTCCTTATTTTGTTTCTCGGGATGCTGGGTGCAAGTTTGTTCTTCAAATTGTCAGTCTTCCTGTAGATAAATCTTGGTTGGAATGACAGTTTTTAGCCTATTATATCATCTTCTTTTAGTATGACCCAGTGTTTTCTAATGATTCTTTCTATAATGAATCTATTGGCACAGTACTCAGTTATCATAGGCACGTTGATAGTGTTTGCTTCCCATTTTTCTATTGGTCTTGTCTTATATTTAATGAAGTCCTTTCTGTCGAAGTTCCCAACTTCTTCGATTTTTTCTTCTAGAGTCTCTTTTGCGTATCCCCTTTCCAGGAATCTTTCCTTCAGTACATCTGCCTGTTCTTCCCATTTTTTGGGTTTGGAGCAGTTCTTCCTTATCCTCAGGAGTTGTCCCTTTGGTATATTAGCCTTCCAAGTTGGATGGTGGCAACTCAGACTGTGAATGTAGTTGTTGCAGTCGACCTCCTTAAAGAAGGTCAACGTTTCGATCTTACCATTCATGATTTCGATTGTTAGATCTAGGAAGTTCAGCCTGGTATGGCTGTACTCATATGTAAATGTCAGGTTCATTAGGTTCTTGTTCATCACATCAATGGTATACTTCAAATCCTCTAGTGTACCTTTCCAAACTATCAAGATGTCATCTATATATCTTAAATACAGGACCAGGTCCGTGCTAGCTGGGCATGAGTCCCAGAAAATCTGTTCCCATTTACCCATATACAGGTTTGCGTAGCTAGGCGTGAACCTGGTCCCCATTGCTGTGCCGCAAAGTTGTTTATAGAAGATATTATCATTACAGAAATAATTGTGACTCAAGATATAGTTGATGCTCTCCAATATGAATATGCGTTGTTTCTCATGTACTTCTGGGTCTTTCTTGAGGAAAAAATTGACTGCCTCTATACCTGCTTCATATGGGATGCTGGTGTACAGCGATGTTACATCGCACGTCGCCAATATATAACTTTCATCCCAGATTAGTGTGTCTAATATAGATAGAACTTGGGTAGAATCCCTAAGGTATGATGGCAATTTAGTAACGTATTTCTGTAAGTTTCTACCAACATATTCAGAAAGGTTGCTGGATAGAGATCCGATGCCCGATATGATAGGTCTTCCTGGCCGGTTGTCTAGGGATTTGTGAATTTTGGGCAGTTGATAAATAACTGGAGTGATTGGATGTGATATTTTGATATAATTATACTCTTTTTTGACATTATATATGGACTTTTTTTAACATTGTATGTGGATTATTTTTCATCTTTGTTTCACATGTTTTTTTGTATTCACCATCACTGGAAAATATTAGGATTTCATTTTTGGACACATTGTTTATTATACATTTACACACGAGCATGTGTTGTTTCCAGTCTTATCCACGTTAATTATTGTACTTTATATATGCAACCGCATCGACATTGATTCTAATACCTAAGATTATTGTTATTAACATTCAAACATCACCATTGTTTTTAAACTTGAACGGTTTTTAACTTGTTATGGTTTTTAAGATTTTCTTGTATTCCCATGGATCCATTTAATTTTCACTGATTATTGATTTTCAAATGCACTGTTGTTTTTATATATAGTCTTATTAAATGCTTGTATCCCTTTATTATCTATAAAATTCACTTATTTTATATCTAACAGTTGTCCCAGCCTATTTAGCTTTTAGCGCTCACTCACTCACATTCCTAAAAACATTAATATATATGTATACATATATAGAAATATATATAAGTGCATTGGAACCTTTTCCCATTAAGTAGGTGAAAACATGTAAAAGCATATTTATGCAATATTCATATTTAATGCAAATTTTAACTATGTATTTACTGTAAATATTTCACATTCCAATGTTCTGCACATAGCAGAATATGTTCTATGTATTTCTAAATCAATCTTCTTATATACAGTATATCTGTATATATCTATACCTATATATAATCATGTATATATACAGTATATATAAGTATAAATATATATTTGTTTAAAAAACTATCAAATATATGAATACATTTTTATTTATGAATAAATAAAACATAATCAGTTACCAGAAGGACTTTGGAATATTAAATATTCATAGTATCATGTCGGGTAAGCACTAATGAGAATATGTGATTTTGTTTTTCACAAAAGATGGGTGTTTTTTTTTCTCCATTGACTTCTATGGGGGAATACGTGAACATGCATGCAATATTCTAAATTCCATTTTTTTGCACTAGTAGGGTTACTGCTAGAGAACTTAAACTTTCAACTTGTAATACCAGCACCATCCGACTAGCACAAAAAGCTTAATTCTAGATGAATTTTCGCTATAGAGAAAACCAAAATACTGCTCCACTTGCAATCTTTGTTTGCCAAAGTTTGATTATATTGTATTTAATATAAGACTTGTGCTGTGCCAATATATTTATTTAGTCCGACTCTTTCGGAAAGACTTTTTAGGGAAATTTGTTTCCCCAAATATTTGTCTGCTTCACAATTTGATATTTGCCTGGTGCTCTCAGAAGAAGAATCAGGATTAGCGTGGCTCTCCAGTATGCTACAGGTAAGTATGTAACCTCTTAAAGGTAATAAAAAAAGAATGAATGCTGATGAATTTCATCAGTATTTTTTTTGGTTTCTTTAAATTTCATTGGTACATTCATTAGGATATTTATTTTGTGAAATCAAAAGCACATTTTGCAATTAACTGCTATAGGTGACGAAATCTGTAAAATAAAAAATCAGTAATGTTAATTAATCACATTTTGCATGTAATGAGAATAATTAGTTTATTGTAACCCATTTTCTCTCTTTTTTAAAAGGGGAGTCTAGGATTGACAAAATTGCTTCAATCTTAGCTAAGGAAAATGTGTCCTGTAGTTCACTGATCTTCAACCTTTTTTTGCCGTGGCACATTTTTTTACATTAAAAATCCTGCGGCACACCCCCATCCCAACATTTTACAAAATCAAAAATTTGTAGCCTAATAATACAGTGTGTGTGTGTATATATATATATATATATATATATATATATATATATATATATATATATATATATATATATATATATATATATATATATATAAACAATTTAGTACATTTTAGTCAATTCAATTGATACATATTTGTTTTGCAATATATACATACACACACACACATACTATGGGTATGGAATATTGCAAGCCAAGCCCACCAGCATATTACTATATTTACCTGTGTGTGTACTTGTCTGAATAGGAAGCCTTGGTGTTATTTTTGTATATTCAGCCATTCACTTTCCAGGTATGACAAACTTTTTTTTTTTAACCACAGCACCAGCTTTATCATACCTCCCAACATTTAATATAGCAAAAGAGGGACACTTTTCTCCCCGTTAACAGAGCTCCGCTAGCTGCCCCCCCACAAATAGAGTCGACACACATATTTACACACACACATATTATACATACTAATACACACTCTTCACACACACACTCATACATATTTATACACACTGATAAACACATATTCATACACACAAATATTTACACACCCACATACACTCATATACACATACATACGCATACACATTTACACACCCACATTTATACGCACACACTGATAAAACACATAATCACACACACACATTCATACACACATATAAATATTTACACACACACTTACACCTACACATATATACATACACACACTCACACATTTATACAGACATTGATAAACACATAATCACACACACACACACATATTCATATACATATTTACACACACTCATATTTATTGAAACACATTTAAGAAATGGTGCTAGGTCCGTATATGTAAAAATAGCACACTAGCAAAGGCAACCTGACAGCCTAGTTCCTAAACATACCCCATGACCTTAACCTTGTATATGCCAAAGGGAAAAATAATACTGGTATACTCAGACCACATGATGAAGTATACACAATCCTAATGCTTTAAATATAAGGGCAATATTCCCAATTGGTTAACTTATCACCACTCCATTCGATAGCCAGATCGTAACTAATTCCTTTCCCATAAGTCCTTATGCCCCAGCCCCATTAATTCCCCCTGGTACTTAACCCATAGTTGTGCTGCTGCTTCCTGGTGCTTGCTGCGATCCTGGGTGCTGTTGCCCTGCACTGAGCCGGGGAGGGGGTGCTGTTGACCGCTGTTGGGGTAAGTTCTGGCTCATGTACAAAACACTTTACTTGTTCCTTTGCAAAGATAAGCCATAGAAAACCACAGAAATAGTGGAGAAGAGATAGAACATAATGGTGCTATGCAGTCACACTGCCAATAAGAACCCCCAATGCTGCCTGATGAAAAACATAATTTATGCTTACCTGAAAAATTCCTTTCTCCTGTAGTGTAGTCAGTCCACGGGTCATCCATTACTTATGGAATATATCTCTTCCTAACAGGAAACTGCAAGAGAATTACCCAGCGGAGCTGCTATATAGCTCCTCCCCTCACATATCATACTCAGTCATTCGACCAAAGCAGACGAGAAAGGAGGAACCATAGGGTACAGTGGTGACTGGAGTTTAATTAAAATTTAGACCTGCCGTAAAAACAGGGTGGGCCGTGGACTGACTACACTACAGGAGAAAGGAATTTATCAGGTAAGCATAAATTATGTTTTCTCCTGTTAAGTGTAGTCAGTCCACGGGTCATCCATTACTTATGGAATACCAATACCAAAGCTAAAGTACACGGATGAAGGGAGGGACAAGGCAGGAACATTAAACAGAAGGAACCAGTGCCTGAAGTACCTTTCTCCCAAAAATAGCCTCCGACGAAGCAAAAGTGTCAAATTTGTAAAATTTTGAAAAAGTGTGAAGCGAAGACCAAGTGGCAGCCTTGCAAATCTGTTCAACAGAGGCCTAATTTTTAAAGGCCCAGGTGGAAGCCACAGCTCTAGTAGAATGAGCTGTAATCCTTTCAGGAGGCTGCTGTCCAGCAGTCTCATAGGCTAAGCGTATTATGCTACGAAGCCAAAAAGAGAGAGAGGTAGCCGAAGCCTTTTGACCTCTCCTCTGTCCAGAGTAAACGACAAACAGGGAAGAAGTTTGACGAAAATCCTTAGTTACCTGCAAATAGAATTTCAGGGCACGGACTACGTCCAGATTATGCAAAAGTCGTTCCTTCTTTGAAGAAGGGTTAGGACACAGAGATGGAACAACAATCTCTTGATTGATATTCCTGTTAGTAACTACCTTAGGTAAGAACCCAGGTTTAGTACGCAGGACTACCTTGTCTGAATGAAAAATCAGATAAGGAGAATCACAATGTAAGGCAGATAACTCAGAGACTCTTCGAGCCGAGGAAATAGCCATCAAAAACAGAACTTTCCAGGATAACAGCTTGATATCAATGGAATGAAGGGGTTCAAATGGAACGCCTTGAAGAACATTAAGAACTAAGTTTAAGCTCCACGGCGGAGCAACAGACTTAAACACAGGCTTAATCCTAGTTAAAGCCTGACAGAAAGCCTGAACGTCTGGAACTTCAGCCAGACGTTTGTGTAGAAGAATAGACAGAGCAGAAATCTGTCCCTTTAACGAACTAGTAGATAAGCCCTTTTCTAAACCCTCTTGTAGAAAGGACAATATCCTAGGAATCCTAACCTTACTCCATGAGTAACTCTTGGATTCGCACCAATGTAAATATTTACGCCATATCTTATGGTAAATTTTTCTGGTAACAGGTTTCCTAGCCTGTATTAAGGTATCAATAACCGACTCCGAGAAGCCACGCTTTGATAGAATCAAGCGTTCAATCTCCATGCAGTCAGCCTCAGAGAAATTAGATTTGGATGTTTGAAAGGACCCTGAATTAGAAGGTCCTGTCTCAGAGGCAGAGACCACGGTGGACAGGACGACATGTCCACTAGGTCTGCATACCAGGTCCTGCGTGGCCACGCAGGCGCTATCAGAATCACCGAAGCTCTCTCCTGTTTGATCTTGGCAATCAAACGAGGAAGCATCGGGAATGGTGGAAACACATAAGCCATGTTGAAGACCCAAGGGGCTGTCAGAGCATCTATCAGCACCGCTCCCGGGTCCCTGGACCTGGATCCGTAACAAGGAAGCTTGGCGTTCTGACGAGATGCCATGAGATCCAGATCTGGTTTGCCCCAACGACGAATCAGTTGAGCAAAGACCTCCGGATGAAGCTCCCACTCCCCCGGATGAAAAGTCTGGCGACTTAGAAAATCCGCCTCCCAGTTCTCCACGCCTGGGATGTAGATCGCTGACAGGTGGCAAGAGTGAGACTCTGCCCAGCGAATTATCTTTGAGACTTCCAACATCGCTAGGGAACTTCTGGTTCCCCCTTGATGGTTGATGTAAGCCACAGTCGTGATGTTGTCCGACTGAAATCTGATGAACCTCAGAGTTGCTAACTGAGGCCAAGCTAGGAGAGCATTGAATATTGCTCTTAACTCCAGAATATTTATTGAAAGGGGTTTCTCCTCCTGAGTCCATAATCCCTGAGCTTTCAGGGAATTCCAGACTGCTCCCCAGCCTAGAAGGCTGGCGTCTGTTGTTACAATTGTCCAATCTGGCCTGCGAAAGGTTAAGTTTGGTTAAATGCACAACGGCATCAGAAACAAATGCGTTAGCTAGCTTAAGTGTCTTAAGCTTGTTGATTATTTCATCCAATGGAGCTGAGCGAATGGCCTCTTCCAGAGACTCAAACCAGAATGCTGCCGCAGCAGTGACAGGCGCAATGCATGTGAGGGGCTGTAAAATAAAACCTTGTTGAACAAACATTTTCTTAAGGTAACCCTCTAATTTTTTATCCATTGGATCTGAAAAGGCACAACTATCCTCCACCGGGATAGTGGTACGCTTAGCTAAAGTAGAAACTGCTCCCTCCACCTTAGGGACCGTCTGCCATAAGTCTCGTGTGGTGGCGTCAATAGGAAACATTTTCCTAAATATGGGAGGAGGGGTAAAAGGCACACCCGGTCTATCCCACTCCTAACTAATAATCTCTGTAAGCCTTTTTGGTATAGGAAATACGTCAGTACACACCGGTACCGCATAGTATCTATCCAACCTACATAATTTCTCTGGAATTGCAACCGTGTTACAATCATTCAGAGCCGCTAATACCTCCCCTAGCAATGTGCGGAGGTTCTCTAGCTTAAATTTAAAATTGGAAATCTCTGAATCCAGTCTCCCTGGATCAGATCCGTCACCCACATAATGAAGCTCTCCGTCCTCACGTTCTGCAAACTGTGACGCAGTATTTGACATGGCTCTCATCTCATCCGCGCGCTCTATCCTTAACCCAGAGCTATCGCGCTTGCCTCTTAATTCTGGCAACTTAGATAATACTTCTGTCATAACAGTAGCCATGTCTTGCAAAGTGATTTGTAAGGGCCTCCCTGATGTACTTGGCGCCACAAAATCACGCACCTCCTGAGCGGGAGGCGAAGGTACTGAATCGTGAGGAGAGTTAGTCGGCATAACTTCCCCCTCGTCGTCTGGTGATAATTTCTTTACATGTAAAGATTGACTTTTATTTAAAGTAGCATCAATGCAATTAGTACACAAATTTCTATTGGGCTCCACATTGGCCTTTAAACATAGTGAACAAAGAGTCAGACATGTTTAAACAAACTAGCAATGAGACTAGCAAACTTGGAAATACTTTTCAAAATTAATTTACAAGCAATATAAAAAATGTTACTGTGCCTTTAAGAAGCACAGAAAAACTGACACAGTTGAAATAACAATGACCAAAATAGTTATAGCAACCAAATTTTCACAGTAAATGTATTAAGTTAGCAAAGGATTGCACCCACCAGCAAATGGATGATTAACCCCTTAGTACCCAAAAACGGATAACAATTATATAATTAACGTTTTTCTCACAGTCAAATACACTGTCACAGGACTGCTGTGCCTGATTACTTCCCTCAAAATGGATTTTGAAGACCCCTGAGCTCTCTAGAGACGATCTGGATCATGGAGGATGAAGTAGACAGATTGTGACTGAATTTTTACTGCGCAAAAAAGCGCTAAAATAGGCCCCTCCCACTCATATTACAACAGTGGGGAAGCTCAGAAACCGTTTCTATGCAGAAAACAAAAATGGCCATGTGGTAAAAATCATGCCCTAATAAGTTTTATCACCAAGTACCTCACAAAAACGATTAACAAGCCAGTAAACGTTTTAAACATACATTTGAAAGTTATGTATTATTATTAATAAGCCTGCTACCAGTCGTTTTTACTGCAGTTAAGGCTCATACATTATTTCAGTATTAACAGTATTTTCAGAGTCAATTCCATTCCTTAGAAAAATACATTCAGTGTACACACACACACACATCAGCCTGATACCAGTCGCTATCACTGCATTTAAGGCTGAACTTACTTTACAATGGTATCAGCAGTATTTTCTCAGTCAATTCCATTCCTCAGAAAATAAATTACTGCACATACCTCATTTGTTGCAGGGGAGCCCTGCATGCTATTCCCCTTCTCTGAAGTTACCTCACTCCTCATATGAGAAACAGCCAGTGGATCTTAGTTACGTCTGCTAAGACCATAGAAAAAAACCCAGGCAGATTCTTCTTCTAATGCTGCCTGAGAATAAACAGCACACTCCGGTGCCATTTAAAATAACAAACTTTTGATTGTAGAAATAAACTAAGTTAAAAAAACACCACAGATCTCTCACAGCTTCCTTTTAGTTAGGCTGCAAGAGAATGACTGAGCATGATATGTGAGGGGAGGAGCTATATAGCAGCTCTGCTGGGTAATTCTCTTGCAGTTTCCTGTTAGGAAGAGATATATTCCATAAGTAATGGATGACCCGTGGACTAACTACACTTAACAGGAGAAAAGGAGAATGGGAGGGCCGAAAGCGCTAAACCTTTACAATGGTTGTAGTTGAGGCTTTAACACTTTTTGTCCAGCAGCGCTACTGAGTTATGCTCCTGACTGGACTTAGCTCGCTCCACATTAATCTTTTTATTCAGAATGTGTAGTTATCTATGCAGAGTCAGAAAGGGCAACTCAGTATCATGATTGGAAAAAAAGTGGTAAAGAGTCTGTACCGATGATGTAAAGCTGATCTGCTGGTGGGGACACTGGCTGAATGTAGCAGGGCCTGCAGCCAGGCTGAGCTTGGAGCCCACAGCCCCCCGGGTACTTACCACCATGGTTGTTGTCCTGCTCCTAGGTGCTACCAGTGCTGCTGGGTGCTGCTGCCCTGGCCAGGGGAGATATGTTCTGTCGGTTCAATGCCGTTGCGCTGCCATGAACCAATGAATGCTGAGCTGAATATGGGAGCAACTCAGTAGCGTGCGCGCAGCTGATCAAAAAAAAAAAAAAATCATTGTGAAGCTGATCTGCTGGCAGGAACGCTGTGACGTGTGTGAATGTGTGACAGTGTAAATGTAGCAGGGATGAGCTTGAAAGCGTGCACTTAAGTTAACTTGTTACTGTTCCCACTACTGTTAACTTGTTACTGTTCCCACTTCCCTCTCTTATTCACAGGACATTGCACATGATAACACATCATTCTGCTTATTTATGAACTGCAGCATAACTAAAATGATGATGAAATAAAAAAAAAATTAAACTAAAATGTTGATGAGCCTGTCAGTCTGCCATGGCACACCTGAAGATCTGTCACGGCACACTGGTTGAAAATCACTGCTGTAGTTAATCAAGTAAAATCTGTAGATGCAGCACAAAGAATATTTCCAACCCATTACAGCAAAAATGAGCCACACACACGTTCAATAACTAACAAGATGAAACAAGTTTAAAAAAATAGGTTTCTGGAAAGGCAGATATGGATATGGAAAGCTAGGCCTACCTGCAAAATCAATAAAACTGACATCTTTGAAACTAAATAATCTAGAATTGACAAATTTAAAATGCGTAAGTGGACCAACAAGATTTAAACCCACCAAAAGTTACTGGAAATTTTATCTAGACAGATGAACTGGAAGAAGTGGGCAAATTCCTTGGGCACCAAGCTCAATGAATTTGTTCCCATTGGACTTTTTTTCTGTGGGGACATGTTAAGATTATCGTTTATTCAAACAAACTTGGCTCCTTGGACATTTTTGTACTAGGATGACTAGGGTGATTAATTGCATTACTAAAAACCAGCTGCACAATATGGTCCCTATTTATCAGATGCTGAACAGGTTCACTGCCAGTGAATTTGTCTGTCTAGCATCACGACCAGCAAACCTGACTGGGGTGATTAAACTTTACCACCCTTGAGGTAGCAGAGTGGTTAAGTAGCAGTGGTCTTAAGAACGCTGCTTTTAAAATTGTGTTGCAAGTTTGCTCATACAAGCCTTCATTAATAGAGCTCTAAAGCTTCAATCACTGCTTTATAAATGGAGTCCTATGTTTGCAGAACTTCAGAATTATATCTCTTTCTATATTTCTACAGATGGTGGACATGTTTAAGCTTAAAAATGGCAAGAGTAAATGTATGCTAAACTTTAATAAATTATTTCACTGACCCATTTTACAGATTTATTTTAGCACTTCTTGACCTAAAGTGATAGCTATATCTCTTTATATCTATCTATCTATCTATCTATCTATCTATGTATCTATCTATCTATCTATCTATCTATCTATCTACCATGTCTGTATATTGACCCTGTTGAAATATATATTAATGCTGTAGAAGTACACTATTACATGTTACCAGCTATTGCTGTGACACTGTAAACAGGACATTCACATTTTAATATATATTTAAACAGGGTCAATATACAGACAGATATAGATAGACAGACAGACAGATAGATAGATAGATAGATAGATAGATAGATGATAGATAAACAGATATATAGATAGACAGACAGGAATATAGATAGATAGATCCATCAATAGAAGTGTAAAGCTATTTTATATCTAGCCTAATAAAGAATGCCAGTACCTACTGAAAGTTATTCATATTGTGAAATCAAATTTGCATATGATTTATTAGGTAGAAAATGTATTCATGGCTAATATGCTCACAGTTATAAGGCACTGTGAAAATAAAGCCCTAATACTTTCTATGCTGCTGTCAATTCCAGTATAATAAATAGGTGTTCAGTTTGTCCTTCAGCTGTGTAGGAAACCAGAGGCTTCATCAAAAAACATCTATGTGAAATTCATGCCTAATGAAGCATAATGTGTATTAATAGCTTCTATTAAAGTTTTACTCCTGTTTGTTGGGGAATTATTTCCTGACTAAAAACAAGCAGGACACAGTTGTATGCAAAATGAGATATGTCCTTACATTATGACACCTCAAATGTGGCTAATTAAAATAATGAATTCTAAAACAAAATGCTCCTTTGATAATTGACTCTGAAAATAACAAACCATAAATGGAATATGAGGTTGTATTTTTGAGAGAGGTCAGAGGGTTATTTCTAAGGATTTCTTCTAAACCTGGAATAATCTTTCTGTATGCTCTCTATAGTCTTAAAGACCTATTAATAACAATAATTATTGATGGCCACAACTATATAATGTTTACATTATGTTATTAAAAATGAAACAAGAAAATCCAGCTCTTATGAAACAAAAAGCTATGGCTTGGCAATAACTAATACGGCTTTTTGTAACACTATAGGGAGAAGGAGATAGCGCAACTGCGATATCTCAAGTCCTGATGTTAGCGCATCTGAGTCTTTTGCTCTTGCGCTAACTTTTTACTTTCAACTTGCGTGCTAATCTGCCTGAGCTATTATTTTTTTTACTTTAAGCACAGTTAGCAATCGAGCAGAAAAAAATTTGTGCCCCACTTGTAATCTTACCCTAAGTAAAGTGAAAATTAGTCATTTATCTTTTTTGTTCTTATTGACATTAATCTTCATAAAAATTATTTTTTCACTATAAGAAGTATATTTTGAACACCAGTCTCACGGGAAAAATTGACTCAGTTCTGGGAATCAATAAGCTTACCACAGGTTACCCCAGAACAATTAGACAAACTTAATGCCCCGATTTCCTCAGAGGAATTAGCCTCCACATTAAAGAATCTACCACAAGGCAAGACGCCAGGCCCAGACGGCCTGCCCTCCGAATTTTATAAAGTCCTGCAACCACAGCTCACCACCACCCTTACTCGACTGTTCAACTCCTTCTTGGGGACAGACTCGCGTCCCTCAAAGGAATTCATGGCGGCACACATCACGCTTATCCCCAAACCAGGCAAGGACCATTCCTTGCCGGAATCATATAGGCCCATTTCACTCCTCAATGTGGACTATAAGATGTTCACCAAACTTATAGCAAACAGACTCAAAACCATTCTCCCGGACCTGATCCACCCAGACCAGACCGGCTTTATATTCAAGCGCACATCTGTGGTAAATTTGCGTAGAGTCTTACAGGTTATAGACTTCTACTGGACAAAGGGAAATAGCGAGGAAGTAAAGGGGGATCGGGAGGCCTTCCTGTTGTCATTGGACGCTGAGAAGGCCTTCGATAGAGTGGAATGGCCCCACCTGATAGAATCCCTTCGTAGATTTGGTTTTAAAGGCCCCTTTTTGGACATACTAGGCAAAATCTACGACTCACCAGTGGCCAGAGTTCTCTCTAATGGCCTCTTCTCGGAAGACCTCTATTTGCAGAGGGGAACCAGACAAGGCTGCCCTCTCTCCCCGCTATTGTTCAACTTAGCATTGGAGCCACTGGCTATAAAGCTCAGACGGACATACCCAGGCATAGTAATAAAGGGGGTCCCCCTTCACTTGGCTTTATACGCGGATGATATGCTATTATTTATCGACTCTCCTCAATTGTATGTCCCCATTATACTGCAAACAATTGAGGAATTCGGTAGTTTGTCAGGGTACAAGATAAACGCCTCCAAATCAGAGGTCTTGTGGCTGCTTAGACAGCCACATATTGTCCATAATTTCCCTTTTGTGGAGGCTACAGAAGGACTCACATACTTAGGCATCCAGCTGTACCGAGATCCTTCGCGTATTTACAAATCGAATTTATCTAATAAGTGCACACAACTATCTTCCCAACTAGCGAATTGGCTCAATCTCCCTCTGGGACTATCGGGCAGAATTAATCTGGTCAAGATGACCATTTTGCCGAAAATCCTCTACCCAATGCTCATGCTGCCATTTCTTCTAACCAAAGCTGACTTACAACGGCTAACCCGAGCAATCTCTCACTTTATCTGGAAACAGAACAAACCGAGAATAGCGATGGAAAAATTACACCTTCCATACTCTGCTGGAGGCTTGGCCCTCCCGAATATAAAACTTTATAACTGGGCGGCGTTGGCTAGGTTGGTTTTAGACTGGCAGCTGGACACAGCGCACTTTGGAGACAATAGGTTGGAAAGAGCTGTAGTAGCCCCGGTCTCGTTGGCATTCCTACCTTATGGAAATGGGAAATCACTCCCTGCTGACATCCTTAATAATGTAGCATACAGAGACCCATTGAGAGCCTGGCACATGATTCACAGATATCTCCAGATAGACTCTCCCTCCGTGAGACTCATCCCAGTGGTGGGAAATCCAGACTTTCCCGCAGGAATGGATCAGGAACCATTTCGTATTTGGGAGAGGCTAGGCCTCAAAGTTATAGGAGATGTGTTGGATCCGCTGCAACGCACAGTCCGCACATTTCAGGAGATAAAATCCAAATTCTCAATCCCAAATGGTCATTTCTATGCCTACTTACAGCTAAGGCACTATATAGGATCGATACAAGCGTCTAATGAGAACTTCTGGGAAATATCCCCATTCGTAATAGCTCAGAACATGTTCCGGATGGAATCATTCTCCCTATCCCACATTTATGCGCGGCTACTGCGACAAAAAGAACCTGCGATTTTGGCAAAAATGTTGCTAAAACTCAGTATCATATGCTCGACAGAACTGACTACACAAGACATTGAAGAGAGCCTGGAGAAGGCCAGACAAGCATCATTAGCGACCACACATAGAGAATCACAGGTCAGACTACTACACTTGGATTATATCACCCCACACAGACTTTCTAAATGGGATAATCGAATCCCGGACCACTGTATTAAATGTAGAATGACCACCCCCTCGCTACAACATTATTTCTACACCTGTCCGATGATCAGGAGATTTTGGGCTCAATGTCAATACTGGCTAAAGTCTACTTTCCAAATAGACATCAAATTCACAGAACTAGAAATCTTCCTACTTAAATGGGAAGAGACACACAAGAGACTGCACAAATTCCTTTCTCTATACACCATACTGGCCAGACACTGCATCCTCACAAGATGGATCACTAGGCAACCACCAACAATAGCACAGTTAAACCACATGGTGCTTAAACAGCTCTTTGTGGAACAGCATGATGTCAAACTCGACACAGTAAATAGGCTTCGCCCCTTCCTTCGCAAATGGAGCTTATACATAGACAAGTTAGATCCATCCATACAGACGCAAATAATGAAACCTTTTGCTCACCTAGAGTCAGTCTTACAAATGAATATCAGAGGGGAAAGACAGTACCTGCCGGATAGAGAGCACAACAATGCCTCCTTAGAGGTCATGTTATTCTGATATGAGTAAATTCCTTTTTTTTTTTTTTTTTTTTTTTTTCTTCTTTTCCTCCCCCTCCCTCTCTCCCCTTTTTTCTCTCATGCTCTGCTTGCTCTTCTCTCCCCCTCCCCCCTTTGTTTCCCCCCTACTCCCACACGTTTTCTGATTTGGTTGAGGATTGGAAAACAGAGGCACCAGATAGTTAACTGTACTTGTGATAGACTTGGGTTAAGTTATAAGTTGTAAATTGTATTTTATTGTTTCATTGTTTAAAATATGAAAATTCCCAAAGGTACGGAGTGTAAAGCCAAGAGAACTCATCGGAACTGCACTTTCCAGTTCAGTGGACTCACGGTACTACATGGACATTATCCTCTAAAAACAGACACGAATATTTGTATATGTGACACTATCTGTATGTATATTGATTGCACGAATTGTCTGAGATTTCCACTGTACTTACTCCGTTTCCTTTAATAAAAGAGAATTTAAAAAAAAAAAAAAAAGAAGTATATTTTGAGAGCCTTCCTTACATAGAACCATAGAAATATATATTTTTCTGGTGTATAATACGTTTAAATCTTTCTGAGGATATCATTTCACTGAATTGCCCTACATGCTTTGCATTTAGTCACCTCACACTGAGGTTTGTTCCATTTATCAACATTTTGAGGCCTATCAAGCCATCAACTATGCTGCATTCGCCGGCACCAATACGCTCGCCTAACATTGCCTAACACGCGGCCGTGGACCTTAATACGATCTCCATATTTATAAAAAAAGCCAGCAAAAAGCCACGCACCAAGTACGAGGCGATGAGCAGTGGACTGTTGTTAACTAACAGTCATCGATCTCGCTGCTATTCGGCTTTTTCCCAACTTTTTTTATACCCTGTCACTAAACACCGCCACTATACTAAAATGTTTAATCCCGCCGCTCCCGGACCCCTCCGCAACTAAATAAAGTTATTAACCCCTACCCCGCCACTCCTGGACCCCTCTGCAACTAAATAAAGTTATTAACCCCTATCCCGCTGCTCCCGGACCCCTCCACAACTAAAAAAGTTATTAACCCCTATCCCGCCACTCCCGGACTCCTCCGCAACTAAATAAATGTATTAACCCCTATCCTGCCGCTCTCAGACCCCACCGCAACTAAATCAAAGTATTAACCTCTATCCCGCTGCTCCCGGACCCTGCCGCAACTAAATAAAAGTATTAACCCCAATCCCGCTGCTCCCGGACCCTGCCGCAAGTAAATAAAAGTATTAACCCCTACCCCACCGCTCCCGGACCCCGTCGCAACCTAAATAAATGTATTAACCCCTAAACCCCTGGCCTCCCAAATCACTACCACTTACTAAACCTATTAACCCCTAAACCGCCAGCCCCCCACATCGCCATAAACTAAATGAAGCTATTAACCTCTAAACCTAACAATCCACTAACTTTACATTATAATTACCTCATCCCTATCTTATAATAAATTTAAACTTACCTGTAGAATAAAAATAAACTATATTAAAATTAAATTAAACTATATTAAACTATTAATTAACCTACCCTAACTATTATACTGAAATTAAATTAATCTATATTAAACTATTAATTAACCTACCCTAACTATTATACTAAAATTACATTAAACTACAAATTAAATTAACTATATTACATATTTAAAAACCTAACCCTACTCAAATTATTTAAATCTACAATTAAAAATTACTAAATTACAAAAAAAATAACAACTAAGTTACAAAAATTAAAAAACACTAAGTTACAAAAAATAAAAAACCACAGTATCAAAAATAAAAAAGAATTACACCTAATCTAATAGAAACAAGAGGAGACAGATGAGCCACATGGCCCAATATTGTTTGATCCAAAGTAGACTGATAAGCATATAAGGAGTAAACTCACATTTGTGAAAGCATCTCAGTCAGTGCTGTAGAGACAGTCTGGGATCCATTACAGTCACCCAGAAGACCAACCTCCCGCAAAGATATAGTATCTATATCAAAACGATAAGAAAAACACAGGTGCCTATATGGCCTAGTATAGCTGGGACAATGGTGAGTCAATACCAAAGATAAGAGTGGTACTCACAATAGTTGTAGCATCTCCCTTAATGCAATAGGAGCAGGATGGGGTCAATACAGTCACCCACCAGACTTGGTATAAGGCACTCTGGACAATATGGAGATCCAGAAGTCAGCAGAGATATATATATACACACATACACACATACACACACACACACACACACACACACACATATATATATATATATATATATATATAACACACACAGCACACACACATATATATATATATATATATATATATATATATATATATATACACACACACAAATATACATTCATACATCAGACTCCAAAGAAATGCCAGGACCCCTTTGGACAGTGAACATATTTATTTCAATGGACCTGGTCTAGAAGAAGCTTAAGCATTTGCAATAAAGTAAATATAAAATTATGACAAAATCATAGTATTAAAAGGATTGATTTAAGTTCCTTCACTTCAGAATAAGTGTGCAGAATCAGATAGGTTAAAACTGTGGTAAAATGTTACATATAACAGATTTAAACACTACAGCCACAGCCTGTATAATATTTCCAGCAAAGGGTTACCTTATTTTTAGAAGTCCAGCTCTAAAACAGATTGTCAGAAGTCAATCTAGAGTGGAAGATCATTATCTTTATTACAGTGCTCTGCTCTTCAGTCTGGTCTCCCTCCGGTTTCCCTGCATACCACGTGCAGGCACTTATTAACCTTTAACCCTCCCTCCCACTTCACATACGGAATAGCAGAGAAGCTAAACATTTTTACTGCTGCTCTCTCTGCATTGTGATAGAAAACGTCTGTAGGCTCAGCTGATAGATATAAAATCACCCTCTTCTCTGTGACTGTACCGGCCTCAATGTGCAGCAGACAGTCTGCAGACATGTAAGCGTGACTGCATCACTGGCTTCAATAAACAGTGTGAAGTAACACTGAAGCCTTCAAGTGTGTCATGCCGGCCCCAGCTGATGCAGCCCACCGGGAAAAATCCCGGGTTCCCGGCTGGCCAATCCGGCCCTGCAAATGTGGCTAAATCGACACATTTGTTTAAACCATCAGGGGCTAGAGTGTGTAATTTATGAATCCAGTAAGTCTCTCTGCAACGCAGATTCAGCATAGGGTTATGTCTATTCCGAGATATTTGTTCAATAGGTAGTATAGAAAGTGTTCTTGAACTACGGTTATGTGCATATGCGCAATGTCTAGAAAGACTATGTTTCAAAAATTTCCTTTTGATGTTGTAAATGTGTTCACTCCACCGTTTCTAATGGTACGTCCAGTACGTCCCACGTATTGAACCCCACAAACGCAACTGATAAGATATACAACATAGCTGGATTTACATGACAACCATTTAGTAATTTTGAATTGTTCCCCTGTTTGGTTGGAGAAACAAATGTTGGTTCCACTTTTAACTAACCTACACATGTTACATCTAGATTTAAAGCATTTGAATAGCCCATGTTTGGGTAAGAAATTGCCCAAGAAGGTCCTGTTGAGCCCCAAATTTTGATGGAAGCCCCTATTTTTATCTCTAACAACTTTACTCGGGCTAATTTATTCTTAAGTGTAGGGGCCCTCCTATAAACAACCCGTGGCTTGGAAGAAATATAGTTTTTGAGAAAAAGGTCATCACAAATTATTGGCCAATGTTTATAGATAATTTGCTTGATTTCTCGAAATTGGTTACTATAACCTGTTATAAATAATGTTGTTTTAAGCGTATCAGTAGATTGCAATTTAGTTTTTTTATTTTTATTTGTTAATAAATATTTGTTTCTATCGTCATTTAGAGCTCTAAGATATCCATTTTGCACAAGATCTAGCGGGTAACCTTTTTCCAAAAATCAGTCTTTTAATGTAAGAGACTGTTTAATATAACCTTCTACCGTACTACAATTGCGACTAATGCGCCTGAATTGCCCGTATGGCACATTTCTCTTCCAGCTATGGTAGTGATTACTACTGAAGTTAAGGAAACTATTACAATCTACCTTTTTAAAAAAGGTTTCGGACATTATAGTGCCAGTATCTGAAAAATATAATGACAGATCTAAATATTCAATCCTAGTCGGTTGAATATTACTAGTAAACACTAGACTAAATTTCTTGGTGTTTAGAGATGATGAATATAGTGAGGCTTCCTCATAAGAGCCCCTAAATATAAATATGAAATCATCTATATAGCGGCCATAGAACACCAGACTCGCACCCATAGGAGATCCATATACATGGGTCTACTCAAATTTGCCCATATAAAGATTGGCAAAACTGGGTGTGAATCTGGTGCCCATGGCCGTTCCTTTGATCTGAAGATAATGCTGTCCTTGATATATAAAATAGTTATGATGTAATATAAATCGCATTAGTTCAATCATAAATAATTGCTGTTTCAAGGGCATATAAATGACGGTTTCCAAATATGATTGAATAGCTATCAGACCCTTGTCGTGAGGGATATTTGAGTACAACGAGCTAACGTCGCTCGTTATCCACCAAATATTGGGATCAGTTTTAGTAATTCCCAAACTCACCAATTTGTTGAGTAGATCGGTAGAATCTTTAATAAAAGAGGGTAGGGTGACCACATGTTTTTGTAAAAATGAATCTACATAGGCAGAGAGATGGTGAGTGAGACTATCGATGCCAGCCACTATAGGTCTTCCAGGGGGATTGGACGTATTCTTTGTGTATCGTGGGTATCTTGGGTGGGCTTGAACCACCCAATAGATCAGTGGTCTATGTCCCCCCGACCACCGCGACAAAAAAGAGCATACACAAACGAGGAAGCCGAGGGAGATCCTCAACCATCAAAAAAGAAAACTTATTAAAATATAGAAAGGGAATTTTCAATCTGTCAAACCACAAGCTATTCAATGATGAGATTAGAGTATTAGGAAAAGGGCTATCGTTCTGTCCTTCTAATAACTCTAATATGTTCCAATTATTTGTAGATGTAAATAATTTTACTAGGAAGTTATCTCTACAAAAATATTTTGTGGAAAACAAACTCAAAAACACTGCTAACAAGCCTATCATTGTAGACACTATGAATGAGCTTCTCAATGACGGTTTATTTGTGTATGAACCTGATGCTCTTTTGGAACAACTAACTGAGAAATACATACAGACTTCAAACCAAGATCTAATTTTAACCCTCCTAGGACAAAAAATTCACATATAAGTATTTATATCAGTCAATGGTCCTAAAGGATCTTGAAAGATTGCCTAAGAAATCTAGATATAAAAATAACCTAAGTCCTGGTGAACGCCATGCCCTCAATTCCCTGAGTACTAACAAAGATCTAGTAATCCGCCAAGTGGACAAGGGTGGGGGCATTGTGATACAGAACATTCAAGACTACATTCTGGAGGCAAACAGAATTCTCAATGATGCCAGTCACTATAGAGACTTAACCAGAGATCCTACACCTATATTTTCAAAACAGTTTTTTCCCTTCTGTTAGAAGGATTTGAAGAAGGACTTTTAACTAAGAAAGAAAAGGACTATTTGTATTCTAAAAATCCTTGCGTAGCTTCTTATTATCATCTTCCCAAGATACACAAAGATACATCCAATCCCCCTGGAAGGCCTATAGTGGCTGGCATCGATAGTCTCACTGACCATCTCTCTGCCTATGTAGATTAATTTTTACAGAAACATGTGGTCACCCTACTCTCTTTTATTAAAGATTCTACCGATCTACTCAACAAATTGGTGAGTTTGGGAATTACTAAAACTGACCCCAATATTTGGTGGATAATGAGCAACGTTAGCTCGTTGTACTCAAATATCCCTCACGACAAGGGTCTGATAGCTATTCAATCATATTTGGAAACCGTCATTTATATGCCCTTGAAACAGCAATTATTTATCATTGAACTAATACGATTTTTATTACATCATAACTATTTTATATATCAAGGACAGCATTATCTTCAGATTAAAGGTACGGCCATGGGCACCAGATTCGCACCCAGTTTTGCCAATCTTTATATGGGCAAATTTGAGTAGACCCATTTATATGGGTCTCCTATGGGTGCGAGTCTGATGTTCTATGGCCGCTATATAGTTGATCTCATATTTATATTTAGGGGCTCTTATGAGGAAGCCTCACTATATTCATCATCTCTAAACACCAATGAATTTGGTCTAGTGTTTACTAGTAATATTCAACCGACTAGGATTGAATATTTAGATCTGTCATTTTATTTTTCAGATACTGGCACTATAATGTCCGAAACCTTTTTTAAAAAGGTAGATTGTAATAGTTTCCTTAATTTCAGTAGTAATCACTACCATAGCTGGAAGAGAAATGTGCCATACAGGCAATTCAGGTGCATTAGACGCAATTGTAGTACGGTAGAAGGTTATTTTAAACAGTCTCTTACATTAAAAGACAGATTTTTGGAAAAAGGTTACCGCTAGATCTTGTGCAAAACGGATATCTTAGAGCTCTAAATGACGATAGAAACAAATATTTATTACCAAATAAAAATAAAAAAACTAAATTGCAATCTACTGATACGCTTAAAACACCATTATTTATAACAGGTTATAGTAACCAATTTCAAGAAGTCAAGCAAATTATCTATAAACATTGGCTAATAATTTGTGATGACCCTTTTCTAAAAAACTATATTTCTTCCAAGCCACGGGATGTTTATAGGAGGGCCCCTACACTGAAGATTAAATTAGCCCCGAGTAAAGTTGTTAGAGATAAAAATAGGGGCTTCCATCAAAATTTGGGGCTCAACAGGACCTTCTTGGGCAATTTCTTACCCAAACATGGGCTATTCAAATGCTTGAAATCTAGATGTAACATGTGTAGGTTAGTTAAAAGTGGAACCAACACATTTTCTCCAACCAAACAGGGGAACAATTCAAAATTACTAAAAGGTTGTCATGTGAATCCACCTATGTTGTATATCTTATCAGTTGCGTTTGTGGGGTTCAATACGTAGGACGTACTGGAAGTACCATTAGAAAGCGGTGGAGTGAACACATTTACAACATCAAAAGGAAATTTTTGAAACATAGTCTTTCTAGACATTGCGCATATGCACATAAAGGTAGTTCAAGAACACTTTCTATACTACCTATTGAACAAATATCTTGGAATAGCCATAGCCCTATGCTGACTTGTAGAGAGACTTACTGGATTCATATATTAAACACTCTAGCCCCTGATGGTTTAAACGAATGTGTCGATTTAGCCACATTTGATTTATGAGACATCTTTCTTATTAAGACATTCATATACCAACTGATCCTTTGTTTACTATCATTAATATTTTGTAGTATTATTATTTATTATTTTTCTCCTTTTGAGCACTTTAACATTACTAGTAGTACACCATACTTTATTAATTTTATTTCCCACACTTCAGATATTATCATCTAGTTGGTGGTCTGTATGATTATCAGACTGCTCTATTGTTTTATTTATTTATGTGTTACAATTTTCATTAACTTATTACACCCCCTGTATTCATATATATTAGTCCATGAATCACTATATTCTTGTATTTATATACACTTACAGTATTTATATACACCTTTCCTTGAATCACTTCCTATACATCTATTTAGATATATATTATTATCATTAGTAATTTCCACAATATAGGTTGTTTACTACTAATAATACACTTATCAATATTAATATACAGGTCGTCAGACAAGGGATATTTATTTATATATCAATTATGATAAATAGTTTTTATTTAGCTACTTATATATTCATAGCATCTACACATTCCTTTGATGTTTTTCACTATACTAATGCATTTTGATCATTACTTACTCACTTATATACTGATCAAGCAAATTCATTAGCACACTATCTTTCTTTTAGTGGCTAGGTTAAGGTTTAATTTTAGATAGAGCTATATCTCCTCACATATAGCATGCACCACTACTCTATTATGATTATCCTTGGTAAAGGTCACTAGCAAGATACTTTCCATTCTGAGTGCAGACCTATATATTATTTTGTTTTCACCAGTGTCACCATTATGAATTAATATATTAACATATTATCATTAGTTGTGGGTTGGGTCATACATATATAGTTTTAGTATCATTTAGGGTTAAATAGATTTCAGTATTAATATTTTTAGTTCCTCTGTCAGTGTTTATTATCATACAGACATACACATCGGTTATTGTTTATCAGTCATTCCCACACACTGCTAAATAAGATATTTTAATCATTATATATTTTAGTATAGAGACATACATTGATCTATATAAGATCGTCACTATCTCCTGAAGAAAATTTTGTCAGAAACTCATTTAGGAGGTTTATTTGAATCCTCTCTGTTTTGTGACACTTACCGTGTTTTTCTATAGGTATACGGTTTATTGTTTGGACCATATGAATCAGGATATTAATATCACTAAGAATGTCTGATATACAATAAAAATATCCCTTTACTCATTTATTTATTCTTGAGAAGTTTTATAACACGCCCCCGTTTTTTACATCAGACACTACTATCCAATCATTTAGTCAAATGTTCTAACCAATGAATAAACACTACAAACTGTCAGCTGTTAATGGCTACGAATATTTGTTTCTCCATGGGACATGTTTGGTGGACGGATCAGAGCTGTGTTATGTTGGCATACTAATTATAGGATTGTAATATGAACCAGTCATCGCAGGTTCAGACAACAACTAGATATGCGTGCCAAGTTTGTTAAGTACATCCACCACTGACACGCTACATAACCACACACCCCCTTCACAAGTTATACTATTTACTATACATCATCACGCATCCTCTATTGACCAATCATAGAATAGACTTATGTTTGAATGACAAGTCTTGGTTAGACATGCGCAATGGGGTCTGTAACACGCCAACTACGATGTTGCCATTATTTGTTACATTAAATAAGTTACTATCGCCCCTTTTGTATATATTTCTGCCGCAATACACTCTGAGACAACTTAGGAATCACTAGATCTACAAAAAAGTTTTCTGGGTATGTCTTTTTATATGGTTAATTCCAACGTTATATTATGTGCCTTGTGTGTTTTTTAAAAAAATGCTGCAATCTGATATGTCTCTGTACAAACAAAGAATGGTGGGTTATGTTGTTTATGTTTTCATTTATCATGAATTTTATATGGATCGATTTTACTGATAATTAAGTGTAGATATAAATGAGATGTATGTTTATTTATTTGTTTTAACATATGGCTGTTGATCAATTTTGTCATTAGTAATTTGATTGGCCAATACGGTACCACCTATTAACTTGGCCCCTCCTGTTACCATGTGATATTGATTATTTTTAATTAGATGTATGGTATATATAGCAAGTGTTCCAAAAATGTTTTATAAAGCCTGATGAAACAGCCCTTGGCTGAGAAACGCGTCACCTCTGTTTTTATTTTAATAAAGTAACTTTTTACTTTGAACACTTGCTACCTCCTTTTTGGGACTTGTCCCTTCTGCTGAGAGGTTTTTTGGGATTTTCCTGATTACTGCTCACTTCTGTATCTCCATATTGTCCTGAGTGCCTTATACCAAGTCTGGTGGGTGACTGTATTGACCCCATCATGCTCCTATAGCATCAAAGGAGATGCTACAACTATTGTGAGTACCACTCTTATTTTTTGTATTGACTCACCATTGTCCCAGCTATACTAGGCCATATAGGCACCTATGTTTTTCTTATCGTTTTGATATAGATACTACATCTTTGCGGGAGCCGGGAGGTTGGTCTTCTGGGTGACGGTAAAAGATCCCAGACTATCTCTAAAGCACTGACTGAGGTGCTTTCACAAAAGTGAGTCTACTCCTTATATGCTTATCAATCTACTTTGGATCAAACAACATTGGGCCATGTGGCTTATCTGTCTCCTCTTGTTTTTGTAGATTGCTGCTTTTGGATCCCGGCCTGGATCTCTACAGATAGCTGCCTCCATCCCTCTATCAGAGACTTTCTCCTTATTTATATACATACTATCTCATTTGATGTATTATGGTGCTATTTAGCTTTAAATGACACTATTGGAATATCAGTTTTACTATTGCATTTGGGGTTACTTTTGTGTATTTTATTTATCTCCTATTGTTAGATCTATAATTTAACATATATATTGCTATCTATAATATTGGGTGTATTACACACTCATTTGCTGCTACCATTTACTCACAAGACCACCTTAGTAGTGACAACTACTCAGTTTTATCTTACACATTGTACCTACATTGCTATCATTTATTCCTAGTAGAGTATACTAGGTTATTGATCTCCAAATATTTCCTTGTCCTGTTGGACTCCAGTTATTATCCTAGACTGTTTTAGGGCGTCCCTCTCTGTTTGTTGTAACTAATCTAATAGCCCTATCAAAATAAAAAAGCCCCCCGAAAATAAAAAAACCCTAGCCTACAATAAACTTTAAAAGGGCCTTTTGCGGGGGATTGCCCCCAAGAAATCAGCTCTTTTACCTGTAAAAAAAAAATACAAACACCCCCCCAACAGTAAAACCCACCACCCACACAACCAACCCCCAAAATAAAAACCTATCTAAAAAAAATAAGCTCCCCATTACACTGAAAAGGGCATTTGTATGAGCATTGCGCTTAAAACTTTTAATGCCCTAAGTCCCTAACCTAAAATTAAAACCCACCCAATAAACCCTTTAAAAAATCCTAACACTAACCACCGACGATCCACTTACAGTTTTCGAAGACCGGACATCCATCCTCATCCAAGTGGCAGAAGTCCTCAGCGAAGCTGGCAGAAGTCTTCATCCAAGCGGACCGAAGTCTTCATCCAAGCGGGCAGAAGTCTTCATCCAGACGGTATCTTCTACCTTCATCTGGCGCGGAGTGGCTCCATATTCAAGACATCTGGCGCGGAGCATCCTCTTCTTACGACGTCTCTTGAATAAAGATGTTTCCCTTTAAATGACATCATCCAAGATGGCGTCCCTTACATTCCGATTGGCTAATAGAATTCTATCAGCCAAAAGGAATTAAGGGGAAAAAATCCTATTGGCTGTTGCAATCAGCCAATAGGATTGAGCTTTCATCCTATTGGCTGATCCAGTCAGCCAATAGGATTGAGCTTGCATTCTATTGGCTGATTGGAATAGCCAATAGAATGCAATGCACTGCGCCAGATATCTTGAAGATGGATCCGCTACGTACCGGATGGATGAAGATAGAAGATGCCGGATGGATGAAGACTTCTGCAGGCTTCACTGAGGACTTCTGCCGTTTGGATGAGGATGGATGTCCGGTCTTCGATAACTATAAGTGGATTGTCGGTGGTTAGTGTTAGTTTTTTTTAAGGATGAAGGATAGAAGGATGAAGATAGAAGATGCTATCTGGATGAAGACTTCTACCCGACTGGAGGATGACTTCTTGCCACTTGGATGAAGACTTCTCCCGGCTTCGTTGAGGACTTCTGCCTGCTTGGATGAAGACTTCTCTCAGCTGGATGAGGATGGATGTCCGGTCTTCAAAAACTGTAAGTGGATCTTCGGGGGTTAGTGTTAGGTTTTATTAAGGGTTTATTGGGTGGGTTTTATTTTTAGATTAGGGACTAATCTAAAAGAGCTAAATTCCCTTTTAAGGGCAATGCTCATCCAAATACCCTTTTCAGAGCAATGGGGAGCTTGGGTTTTTTAGATAGGTTTTTATTTGGGGGGGGGGTTGTTGGTTGTGTGGGTGGTGGGTTTTTCTGTTGGGGGGTGTTTGTATTTTTTTTTTACAGGTAAAAGAGCTGATTTCTTTGGGGCAATGCCCCGCAAAAGGCCCTTTTAAGGGCCATTGGTAGTTTATTGTAGGCTAGATTTTTTTTTTATTTTGTGGGGGCTTTTTTATTTTGATAGGGCTATTAGATTATGTGTAATTCTTTTTAATGTTTGATACTGTGGTATTTTATTTTTTGTAACTTAGTGTTTTTTTATTTTTTGTAACTTGTTGTTATTTTTTTGTAACTTAGTAATTTTTTTTTTTTTTTGAATCAAAAATTTTTATTGAGACAAATGCACAGGTAAAACAATAGTGCTGTATCAAGTCATTAATAAATCAGTTTAACAAATAAACTAGTAAACAAGTATGAACCACTGAAAAATGAGATATAAGAATATGCACAATATATAAAACCAAGGGTCTCTTTTTTTTTAGGGGTTTAGCGTAAGGTATATTGCAAGTAGCTTTTTCAATAATAGGTGGTGAGGCAATAGTAAGGGGAGTTATTTAAAGAGAAAATGGGCATGGGCAAGTCAGACTTAGGGGGGGGGAGAGGGAGGGGGGGATAGGAGAAGAAAAAAAAAATATATATATATATACATATATATATATATATATATATATATATATATATATATATATTAAGGTAAGGGAAGGGAGGTGAACGGAGTCTTTTAAGAGATATGTTGGGGTCTGATGTCCCACTGTGGGAATTTTGTAATCCAGAGGGACCAGATCCCAAAAAAGGAGTCAACCTGATCTAGAACCTTGTAAGAGTACTGTTCCATTTGTCCCACAAAGTGTACAATGGAAATCACCTGAGAGAGAGAGGGAGGCCCAACCTGTTTCCAGCTCTGGCGAGTGCCAATTTAGTAGCCATAAAAACATAGATTGTAAGCGCTTCCCCCGGGGGGGATAGGTTAGGCATATGCATGTGAAGGAGGGCTACTTCTGGAGTATACGGAGGAGTGAGATTGAGTGAAAGAAGGAGTGCATAGATTTTCCTCCACAGGGGTTGGATTATAGGACATGCCCACCAGATATGGAGTGCTGTGCCGATGTCTCCGCAATTTCTCCAACAATAAGGAGAGCTAGAACGGTATGTTCTGTGTAGAGTGACTGGGACCAAGTGCCAGCGAACTAGCACTTTATAGTAAAGCTCCCATAAGGTGGCGCAATGCAGGAGTTTTTTGGTTGTCATAATTCTAAGGTGCCAGACATCTATTGTTACTGTGAACCCAATCTCTCTCTCCCAGGCGCGGTGTTGCGGAATTTTGTGGGTAATGTGTGTATTAGTAAGGAGATTGTAATGGAAGGACATTAGGTGTTTTAGGTCATGTATTCTCTGCCAAGCCTTCTCCCATGTTGTCGTGGGTCGTAATGAAAACTTTGGGTAACCCCAGGTGCGCAAGCGCGTGCTCAGGCGGAACCCCTCAAATATAAGCCTGGGAGGAAGTTGAAGTTTGGTGCAGAGTGCAGGGTGGGAAAGCCAAATATTGTTCTCATAGAAGTCCATGACAAAAAGTGTATGTGGGTTAGGCCATAAATCATAATGGGAGTCTGGAAGACAGAAGAGTGCAGCAGAGATTGTAAGCAAAGGGGAGATAGCGGGGTTGTGTCTAATCTGGTCCCAGAATCGTAGTGCGTGCTTAAAGATAGGGTGTAGGGCGTCAATGTCATGTCTGTGGTGGAGAGGGATCCAAAGTAGGTCAGATAGGCATAGACCAGAAGGCAGCAATGAGGATTCAAGGGTGAACCAACCTAAGTGTCTTTCAGGGTTATTCCAGAGGATAATATGCGACAACCTGGCTGCATTATAATAGGAGATTATGTTTGGTAAGGCTAGGCCTCCCTGTGGGATCGTTTTTTCTAATGTACGACCAGAAGTTCTGGGTCTTCGATCTTTCCATACATATGTAGTTATTAGGCTTTGAAGTCTATTAAGGAGCGCTCTAGGAATATTATATGGGATGGATCGGAATAGATATGTAATCTTGGGAAGGAAGGACATTTTGATGGCTGCGATGCGACCTGTCCATGAAATCTCTCTGAACTCCCAAGTCTCAAGGAGCCTTCTATATTCCGGAAGCCTGTCTGAGTAGTTTAGAGCTATGACCGTCGCGGGGTCTGGGGTCAGGTGAACCCCTAAGACCTTGAGAGAAGCAGTTTTCCATTGGAAGCGGAATGTGGATTGTAAGAGAGTGAGAGTATCGGGGGGGACATTTATGGGTAGAACCTCCGTTTTGGCGACATTGAGCTTATAGAAGCTCAAGTCTCCGAACTGTTGAAGGGTAGTGAATACTGCAGGGAGGGATTCCTCTGGGGATGTCAGGAATAGGGTGATGTCGTCGGCATATAGGGAGATTTTGTGTATGGAGGCACCAATGGGGAGGCCTCTAATCGTAGGATCTTGTCGAATGGATTGGGCTAAGGGTTCTATAGATAGAGCGAACAGGAGAGGGGACAAAGGGCACCCCTGCCTAGTGCCGTTTGAGATCATGAACTTGGGAGATTGGAACCCAACCCCCCGTACAATGGCCGAGGGGTTGTTGTAGAGGGCCTTAACCGCCGCAATGAAAGCAGTGGGGAACCGGAAAATTCTCATGGTTTCCCATAGGTAATCCCACCTGACCCTGTCGAATGCTTTTTCGGCATCTAGTGACAGGGCCAGGAAGGGAGAAGTGCCTTGTGATGCAGTATGCAGGACATCAAGACATCTTCTGGTTGCATCGGAACCCTCTCTATTTGGGATGAACCCTACTTGGTCATTGGCTATGAGGGGAGGGACTATTTTAGCAGCTCTACTAGCTAAAAGTTTGGCATAAATCTTGGTGTCTATATTAATCAATGAAATGGGACGGTAACTACTACAGAGATCGGGTGGTTTACCGGGCTTCAAGATTGTGATTATAACTGCTTCTAGAAATTCTGCTTTAAAAGTAGCTCCGGAAAATATCTCTTGGAAGAATCTGTGAAGTACGGGAGTTAGGAGGGGGAGAAAGGTTTTATAGAATCTGGCTGTAAAGCCATCTGGGCCTGGGGCCTTACCTAGTTTTAGATTTTGGATAGTTTTCTTAACTTCCTCAATTGTCAGTGGGGAGGAGAGGGAGGAGATAGCCTCTTCAGAAAGTGAAGGGAGTGAGAGAGAGTTAAGGAATGTAGAGATCTTTTCCAGAGTGGCAGGTGGGGAATCTAAATTGGCTTCAATGTTGTAGAGTGAACAGTAATACTGTTTAAAAGAGTTTCCTATATCTGTCGGGGCAGATACATTCATCCCAGATGGGGTTTGAATGGACCGGATTCGTGCTTGGGCTGTACGATGTCTAAGCTTAGTGGCCAGGAGAGTGGAAGCTTTATTACCTTGATGGTAATATATTTTTTTTAAATTTTTCCAACATATTATGGACCCTTTTAAGTTCTAGGGTTTGAATTTGTTTCAGGACTTTAGAAATTTCGTCATTTATGACCTGGGAGTAGGATTGGGAGAGTTCTGCCTTTAATTTTCGGAGTTGGATGGTCAAGGCTGGTAAAGTGGCACTGTGTTTTAAACGGGCTTCAGATTCATACTGCATGAGATGCCCCCTCATCACTGCCTTCAAGGTGGCCCACAAGTTCTGTGAGGATGTCTGATTATCGTCGTTAAGGGGAAGGAAGTCAGTTATGTGCGTCTGCAGAGCTGTCTTGATATTTGGGTCTGTGATAGTCCAATCCTGCATACGCCAAATACGGGGGGAGGGGCTAGGGGACGGGGCTAAGTGAAGGTGTATAGAGTCATGGTCAGACCAAGAAACTGAAGTGATGAGTATGGAGTGAATGTTCGCTAAGAAGGTAGCCTCAGAAAAAAAGTAATCAATACGTGTGTGTGACTTATGTGGGAAGGAGTAGAATGTATATTCCCTATCTTGTGGGTGTAGGGCCCGCCAAACATCGTAAAGATTGTATTGTGACATTAGGAGTTGAAAGGCGGAGGAAAGGGAATGAATAGCTCTATCGCTACTGGAGAGCGGGGGTCCCAATCTGTCTAACTTAATATCCCATATCAGATTGCAGTCGCCACCTAGAATGAAATCACCCTGCTTGATTGCTGCTACTGTCTTGAGAAGCGATCTAAAAAAAATTATTTGTCTAATATTTGGGGCATAAACATTGAGCATGGTGACTAATTGGGAGTTCAATTTACAAACAGCAATAATAAATCTGGCCTGAGGGTCAGATTCAATGTGGATCAGGTCAAAAGTTACATTTTTACCTATATATATGGCTACACCTCTGGACTTTGAGGTAAATGTTGCTTCCAATAGTGTAGGGAAATGTCTGGATGTACGGGTAATTTCCGGAGTGTGAGTCCAATGTGTCTCTTGAATGAATGCTATGTCTATGTGATTTTTATGGAGAAAAGAAAATAGGAGGCTTCGTTTGGTCGGGGAGTTAAGTCCCTGTACGTTGAGGGTGAGGAGATGGAGCCCGTCCATGAAAATAGAGAGGAAAAAAAAAAAAAAAAAAAAAGGGTGAGGGAGGGAGGGTGTAGGAGGATGTAGGAGTAGGGGAAGAAGGGTAGGGTGAGCGCTTAGTCTGAATCTATTATCTTTACCCCAAAAGACTTTGAGTGAGGAGGAGAGAAATCGAGGTTTCAGCTACTTGCAAAAAGGGTTGAGTGTTATTATGTTGTGGGAAAAGGGGGATGGCAGCGGGCCAGAGCCGCTTAGGTTAAAGACAAAACGGTAGAGGATCAAGAGATAGTAGTAGTATGTCAAAAATATCTGTATAGTGAATTGTATTAGAGGAGATGAGAAGCTTGGTGGGGAGGATGGAAGGGGAGAGGAGGAGGGGGCGGAGCCAATAAGGTGTCGCCCACAATAAGATGGGCATGAGGATCAACTAAAGGGTAAAGGAAGAGTAGATAGGAGTTTCTGTATAAAGAGAGTAAGTAATCAATAGGAGCTAGGGAAAATGAGAATGAAGTATAGGGTGTGATAGAGGTGAGAGGTGTCATATACGACACCCCCCCAGTGACAATAGGTGAGTTAGTCGGACAAGAGCAGGGAGGTATGGGTTCGCTGGTGTACTTACAAGGGGGTGTGGATGAGGAAGAGAAGAATAAGTATGCAAAGAAAAAAGATAATAGGAGGTCAATTATGGGGACAGATAATATGAAGAGGGTATATAAATGGTATCAGGAGGTATCTAACAGTTGTCACAAATATTTTCTATGAATAACAGACCATTACATAGTTAGCTAGGAAGAAACCTGGAAATGAGACTAAATCTCTATACATTGTTGACCTCGTACACCTGCTGTTCAGTAAACAGATAAGTGTCCATATTGAAGGTTGTCTTCTCAGACATCTGAGGAACACTAGATTCTAAGGTTCAGTATAAGGAAGGAAAAAAAAAGTAAGGCACATAATAATAACAACAAGTACAACTTTAAACTCTGTGTATGAGGAAAAGGAGAAAAACAGAACAATAAACATATAAGTGTAGAACCAAGAGCTAAAGTAGGGTAAGATAAGTACCCGTTTGTGAGCTCTCAGTTTACCTGTAAGGTGACTGACTTAAAGGATATCTTGCTGGTGAGGAGTGAGGAGAGAGGAGTGAAGAGAGAGTAAGATATGTACCCGTTAGTGCACTCCTCTCTTCCTTGTATGTCTCCAGTCTATTAAAGTCACAGACTTCTAAGCAAAAGAGCGGAGTAACCAGACCATGGTATGAGTAAAGATGGACCAGTGTCCTGTTAGGTCTGTTCTGACTCCTGGTGTTGAGAGGTTAAATTCTGAGAGTGCCATGTTGGGGTTAATGTGTTAAAGCCACTTATGTTTCCTTGGGTCTTGGAGAGTGAGTCAGGAGCCCTCGAAAGTTCCAGGGTGTTCAGCAGCTTCATGCCCTGTTCCAAGGAAGAGATTATGTGGGTGCTGTCCTGGAGTTGGACAAAAAGCTTAACGGGAAATCCCCATCTGTATTTAATTTTGTGGTGTCTTAGGGCTAAGGTGAACTGGTGAAAAATTCTCCTCTTAGCTAGCGTGTGTACAGAAAGGTCCGGGAAGATTTGTAAATCTTGGTAGGGTTCCTTGAGGGGTTTGTTGGTGAAGGAAGCTCGCATAATTTTCTCCTTTGTGGTATAGTAATGTAGACGTATAATAACATCTCTGGAGGTGTCAGGAGTAGAGTTGCGGGGGCGCGTGGCTCTATGAGCTCTATCAATTAGGAGGTCTTGATCAGCTGTTGTGTTTAGGAGAGTCTTAAATAGAGAGGTCAGGTAGTTCTGAAGATCTGAGGAGGCTACACTTTCAGGTATGCCTCTAATCCGAAGATTATTGCGGCGAGACCTGTCTTCTAGATCAGCAAGTTTGGTCTCCAGGTCTGAGATTTGTTCCGCCAGGCTCTGTGAGTAAGATAAGAGGTTGGAGTGGTCAGTAGCTAGATCTTCGTGCTTTTTCTCTAAAATCTCTGTCCTCTCACCAAGTGAGGAGATTTCTCGCTTCAATTCACTCACTGACTGGCGTAATTCCTGTCTGAGAGATGAGTAGTGAGTGTCCATTTTATCAGTTAGTATTTTAATGGTTTCCAGGAATGTAGACTGTGATAGAGCTGCTTTGTCTTTGCGGGAGACATCTGGCCTAGTATGTTCTGAGGTTAGAACTGTTGAGTCTCTGGAATCCTCCTCCGACAGATCTGGGTCTGACTGTTGTTTGCTATGGAAGTGGTCAGTGAGAGTCCTCTTGGGATTTTCTTGGTGTTTCGGTTTCCTTTTGACTGAGTGTGCCATGATGTAAGGAATCAAATATCAGGATTCTAGGGATGAGTGTTCCTGTTATGGTTGGCAGCTGGGGGGGTGAGAGGTCGACACCTCTATGGCATAGAGCCTTAGCCCTCCATTAGTTCTCTAGGTTTTTGACTGAAATTGAGTATAAGTATTAGATTTTTAGAAAGTAGGGTATACCAGCAAAGAGTATCTCAATAGATATATAAATGGATGACAGCCCCTCTCCTGGGGCGATGCCACCTCTGGGCGAGACCGGTAAAAGGAGAGTGGATATGACCCGCAGCAAGTTGCCTGCGGGAAAGGGAGGAGAGGTGTCTCTGTCACATCAGTCACTGGAATATTAATCAGCAGCCTGCTATGGAGCTGTATACTTGGTCAGTTTGTGGGTATAGGGCCTCTGCACGAAGAATGCAAGATAGTCCTTGGGGTCTCCAATTATAATCTTTCTTTTGACTTTCTAATCCTCCAAGGTATGGTTAGGGAAGAATGTTATGTCTGGTCTTAGGCTGCAGTTATGGATTGTATGGGTATGGTCTCCTGTGGGGTCTGGGTAATAATGAGGGTAGTCCCAGAAGTACAGGTGTACAGACTATGTGGAGCAAAAAAAAAAAAAAAAAAACTTGGTTCAGCAGCCCTCCTGTGTGAGGAAATACGTTCTGAGAGCTGCTTCTGGTCAATGCTGTATAGGCCACTATAAAGATAAGCAGTTATCTGAGGCTGTAATGGTGCCCTTATTACAAATATGCTGCTGGGTTTTTATGGCAAAGTTCTAAGAAGCCTGCAGAATATATGAGAGTCCCCAACACAGAATATTAAACACTTATTGTAGAGTCTCAATTGTGGCTTCTAGCCTGCATAGTAGATCTCTCTTACCCAGGTCTTAGGATCGTCAGCAGGACCCACAGGAGAGTCAAAGGTCAGAGAAGCGAGCAGAGGACTTCATGTGGCCCCTAAGGAGAGGCGCTGAGGTGAGAGGAATCCTCCGAGTAGCAGAGGGACACCCGGATCACGCTGCGGTGCTGTGTAAGGTACGGCTGTGAATCCAAGATGGCCGCCGTTCGCGGGTTTTCTCTCAGCAGCGCAGCAAGTCTCCGAGAATCCCAGGTGATATGCTGCAATCACTCCGGTCCCCGGCCAGCTACCGGAGGTACCGGAGAGTCTGAGGAAACAGGTATGATGCTGGATTGGCACTCTGCGATACTGCGTTGTTGCTTCGTTGCTTCCTAGGAGCGGTGCTGAGGGTTTATGTGAGTAGCGGACAAAACGGTGGAAAAAAAAGATATTTAAAAAAGAAAAAAAAGAATAAGCTAAAGGGGCTGTATGACTAAGGGGGCAAATGGGATAAATTTGAGGGGGTTTATCTAATTGTAAAAGGGATTTTAAGTGGAAATAGGCTGGTTAGTGGTGGGAGCTCCAGATCCACACATCCAGCCGGCTCTGCAGTTGGCTCCGCCCCCCCGTAACTTAGTAATTTTTAATTGTAGATTTAAATAATTTGAGCAGGGTTAGGTTTTTAAATATGTAATATAGTTAATTTAATTTGTAGTTTAATGTATATTTAGTATAATAGTTAGGGTAGGTTAATTAATAGTTTAATATAGTTTATTTTAATTCTAAAGGTAAGTTTTAATTTATTATAAGATAGGGATGAGGTAATTTTAATGTAAAGTTAGCGGGTTGTTAGGTTTAGGGGTTAATAGCTTAATTTAGTTTATGGCGATGTGGGGGGCTGGCGGTTTAGGGGATAATCGGTTTAGTTAGTGGTAGTGATGTGGGAGGCCGGGGGTTAATAATTTTATTACAGTTGCGGCGGGCTCCAGGAGCAGCGGGATAGGGGGTTAATACTTTTAGTTAGTTGCGGTGGGCTCCGGGAGCGGCTGGATAGGGGTTAATACTTTTAGTTTGTTGCGGTGGGCTCCGGGAGTGGCGGGATAGGGGTTAATATATTTATTTAGTTGTGGCGGGGTCCTGGAGCAGCGGGATAGAGGTTAATACATTTTATTTAGGTGTTGGCGATGTCGGGGCGGCAGATTAGGGGTTTTTAGATACTCTGGGCTTATGTTAGGGTGTTAGGTGTAAACTTTACTGGTTTTCTACCATAGAAATCAATAGGATATCTTGCAGCATGGAACATAATCTTTCGCTGCTTTCAGACTTCCATTGATTCCTATGGCATCCGTGGCCTCCAGGGTGGCAGATTGAAAACCAGGTACGCTGGGCCGGAATAGCCACGAGCGTACCTGTTAGAAGTTTGATAAATGGCAAAAGTTGTCAGATAGTGCCGAATTTGTATTCGGAACATCTGTAATGACATAAGCATCGATCTGTGTCGGATTGAGACCAGCAGATCGTATGTTATGACACAGATTTCAACTTTTGCCGGTCTGTAGGCTTTGATAAATGGGTCGAATCAAGCTCGCCACAATTACGCTGAGGAATTCCAGCGCATTTGCGGTTGAGGGCTTGATGAATATCCCTCTTTGCGTAAAGTGCTTTAACAGATTAATCCTGTACCTGCACCTAAACAACTTTACATCTATCTTGTTGCCCTGTTCTGGTGTTGTGCCTTTTATAAAAAAAAATATGTCCAGTCTCAGCTTTATTAAATACCATAATATACATATTAAGGTAATGCATTATTTCCTTTAACTTATATTTTTTTCAGGACATGTACCATTTTAAAAACTCTCTTACTACCAATTTCTATGTTAACTTTATTATGATACATTGTAGATATCATTAATTTATTCACTACTCAATTTATACACCCCTCCTTGAACATTAGCTAACTTTCATATCTCCCACTGGAGCCCACTATCAATATCACTAATGAATACTTAATAATAGTATGCACAAGTGTTCATGTGTAGGCTGTGCACTCTCACCAGTGCCATAAAACTACCAACTTACTAAAACATAAATGAAGATAGAGTTCCATGTTTACTTTAATTGAAAAAATGATTAAATGTATGTGGACGTCTGACTGTCACACCTATGTGAGCATTCCCATCCCAAAACCATGGGCATTAATATGCAGTTGTACCTCTTTTTCACCTATAACAGCGGCCCCCAAAAGAACATTTGTGATGTCAGCCACTGATTTTGGATAAAAAGGTCTGGCTAGCAGTCATCATTTAAATTCATCTTAAAAGTATCCAATGGGGTTAAGGTCAGGTCCCTATTAAGGCCACTCATTTTCCTCTACACCAGACTTTTAAACCCATGTCTTCATGGACTTGCTTCATGCACAAATGCACAGTAATGCTGATCATGACTGTTGACACAGTGTTGGAAGCACCAAATTGTCTAAAATGTTTTTTTTTTTTAGCATTAGGGTGAGCCTTCACTTGAACTAAGTGACTTAGCCCAAACATAAAAGACAACCCCAGATTATTATCCATCTTTCTCCAAACTTTTAAATAGACATTATGCATTCTGGTAGATAGCACCCCAATTCTTCTATCAGACAGCCAGATAGTGAAGTGTGATTCATCACTCTAGAGAACTTTTCCATTGCTTTAGCTTCACAACACTCCAGCCAACGCTTGGCATTGTACATGTTGATATAAGGCTTGTGTATAGCTGCTTGGCCATGGAAACCCATTTCATGAAGTTCTCAACACACATTTCTTGTGTTAATGTTGTTTCCAGAGGAAGCTTGGAACTCTGTAGTGAGTGATGCAACAGACAATAGTTGATTTTTATGTGCTACATGCTTTAGCACTCGGCAGCTATGTGAGTTTGTGTGGTCTACCACTTTGTGGCCAGACTGTTCTTGATCCTAGATGCTGCCAATTCACAATAATAGTACTTGTGGTTGACTAGGACAGATCTTGTAGGTTGCATGTTTAAAGTCACTAAGCTCTTGGCTTGGCTTTGTGCTTGGTTTTATGCACCTGAAAGCAATGGTTGTGGCTAAATCATATGAACTCAATAATTAGTTGTGGTGTACTGTTCACATACTTTTTGCCATAAAGTGTGTGTGTGTGTTTCTATTTTTTTTTTTTCTGGAAGGAAATATCAGAGATTGTGAAACCATCTTAGTGATAGTAATATGCACAAAGTTTTATTTTTTTTGTGTCTACCTAGATTGAGTTTAAGCTTTACTTCATTAAAATGGTTTTACCTTGAGTCAAGAAAAAAAGAAAACCTTGCAAAATAAAGTAACATTTTTTAGCCTAACGTCTCTCAGGATGATGCTGTTAAAATAATACCTCAGCATTCTCCTGCTATGTCCCAAGCCTCAACTGAGTCAGATGCAGTGCCCTGCAGTTCCCCTATAACTCCTAGTGGAGTTTATTTAAACGCAGAAATTGCTGCCCAGGTATCTTCAGCTGTATCTGTGGCATTAGCTGCCATTCCCAGATTACAGGGAAAATGCAAGAGGAAATTTAGAAATTCAGAAAAAGTAAGGTGCCTGTCCTCAGTTCTGCTTCCCAAGTTACCCTTTGTCATAAGTCGGATGAGGAAGATACATCAGGACTTTCTGAGGGTGAAATCTCAGATTCGGACAGTATAATTCATTCTTCTGAGACTGAGGTGATATTCTTCAGATTTAAGCTTGAACACCTTTGTGTATTATTAAAGGAGGTTTTAGCTACTTTAGATGACTCCGATAACTCTGTTGTTGTCACTAAGAAATCTAGTAAACTTAATAGTTTCTTTGATGAACCTTCCACTTCGGAGGTTATTCCTGTGCCGGACCGTGCTAGGGAGATTATCTCACAGGAATGGGAGAAACCAGGGGTGTCTTTTTCTCCGTCTCCAATTTTTAAGAAAATGTTTCCTGTCGAGGACTCCATTAAAGACCCTTAGTATACTGTACCCAAAGTTGAAGGGGCCATTTCACTCTGGTTAAGAGAACCACTATTCCTATTGATGATAGCTGCTCTTTTAAGGATTCAATGGACAAGAAGCTGGAGGCTTATTTGAAAAAGATTTATGTTCATCAAGGTCTCCAATGGAAATCTGCGGTGTATATTGCCACCGTGACTAGTGCGGCATCTTATTGGTTCGATGCCTTGTCTGATTCTCTTCAAGTAGAGACTTCCTTGGATGAAATTCAAGATAGGATTAAAGCTCTTACGTTGGCCAATTCCTTTATTGCAGATGCCATTTTACAGGTTGTTAGACTAGGAGCTAAACTTCTAGTTTTGCTGTCCTAGCCCGCAGGGTGTAATGGTTGAAATCCTGGTCTGTGGTCCTCTAAAGTCATGCTTCTGGTGATTTATTACAACGGCAAAACCTTGTTTGGACCCGGTTTGTCAGAAATTATCTCTGATATTATGGGTGGAAAAGGGTCTTTTCTACCTAAAGATAAGAAGAATAGGCCTAAAGGACATCAGAGTAATTTATGTCCCTTTCATAACTTCAGAGGAAAGCTTTTCTCATCTTCTTCCAAGCAGGAACAATCCAAGTCTTCTTGGAAAACCAATCAGTCTTGGAACAAGGAGAAACAATCAAAGAAACCTGCAGCTGATTCCAAATCAGCATGAAGGGTTTGCCCCCAATCTGGGATTGGATCAGGTGGGGGGCAGACTTTCTCAGTTCTCTCAAGTCTGGTGACGAGATGTCCCAGATCCCTGGAATGTGGACATATTATCCCAGGGTTACAAATATGAATTCAAGACTTTTCCTCCCAGAGGCAGATTCCTTCTCTCAAGATTATCTATAGACCAGATAAAGAGAGAGGCGTTCTTGAAATTTATACACCATCTTTCCTCCCTATGAGTGAAAGTTTCAGTTCCAGTACAGGAACAGGGTCTCGGGTTCTACTCCAACCTATTTGTGGTTCCCAAAAAAGAGGGAACTTTCCGTCCTATTCTAGACTTGAAGTGTCTAAACAAGTTTCTCAAACTTCCATCCTTCAAAATGGAGACTATACGCTCCACTCTTTCTTTTGTACAACCATAGACCTAAAGGATGCATATCTTCATGTTCCTATTCACAGGGACCATCACATATTCCTGAGATTTGCCTTTCTGGACAAACATTTGCAGTTTGTGGCCCTTCCATTTGTTCTAGTCAAGGCTCCCAATTTTTTTTTTCAAAGAATCTGGTTTTTTTTGGCAGTGATCCATTCTCCTGGAATAATTGTGGCACCCTACCTGGACAACATATTGGTTCAGGTGCAATCTTTTCAACTAGCAAAATCTCACACAGAGATATTTTTTTGTCTTTTCTTTGTTCCCACAAATGGAATGTGAATCTGAAAACAAGCTCCATTTCCCCTGCTACAAGAGTAGTGTTCTTAGGGACCATAATAGATTCTCTATTGATGAAGATTTTTCTGACAGAGGTCAGGAAAAACAAAATAATTTCCTCTTGCCTCTCTCTTCAGGCTTCTGCTCATCCTTCAGTGGCTCAATGTATAGAGGTAATCGGTCTGATGGTGACTTCAATGGACATAATTCCTTTTGCTCAATTCCATTTGACAGCTTTCCAGTTGTGCATGCTCAGACAATGGAATGGGGACCATACAGATCTATCTCAGAGAATAGAGTTAGATCAGTCGTCAAGGGACACCAGCCTGCTGGGCTGGGGAGCAGTCTGGAACTCGTTAAAAGCAAAGGACCTTGGACTTGGGAGGAGTCTACTCTTCCCATCAACATCTTGGAGTTGAGGGCAATTTACAATGTTCTATTGGCTTGGCCTCAGTTGTCCTCAGCCCATTTTATCAGGGTCAAGTCAGACAACATAACCTCTGTGGCTTACATCAATCACCAGGGAGGAACTCTGAGTTCCTTAGCCATGAAGGAGGTTACTTGGATTCTTCAGTGGGCAGAGACCCACAATTGTTGTCTATCTGCCATCCACATTCCAGGAGTAGACAACTGGGAAGCGGATTATCTGAGCAGACAGACTTTTTATCCCGGGGAGTGGGAACTCTATCCAGAGGTGTTTTCCAGCTTAGTCCTCAAATGGGGGGTGCCGGAGTTAGATCTGATGGCATCCCGTCAGAACGCCAAGCTTCCAAGGTATGGTTCAAGGTCAAGAAATTCACAGGCCGTTCTGATAGATGCTCTTGCGGTTCCTTGGGTTTTCAGGTTGGCATACCTATTCCTCCATTTCTCCTTCCACGAGTCATTGCTCGTATCAAACAGGAGAGGGCTTGGTGATGCTAATAGCCCCTGCATGGCCTTGCAGGATCTGGTTTGCAGACCTAGTGGAGATGTCATCTCTCCCACCTTGGAGACTACCTCTGAGGAAGGACCTCCTGATTCAGGGTCCCTTCCTTCATCCAAATCTCATTTTTCTGAAGCTGACTGCTTGGAGATTGAATGCTTAATTCTGTCTAAGCGTGGTTTTTCTGAGTTGGCCATTGAGGCCATGATTCAGGCTCACAAGCCTGTTAATAGAAAGATTTACCATAAGATATGGCATAAATATCTTTATTGGTGTGAATCCATGGGCTACTCTTGGAGTAGAACTAGAATTCCTAGAATTGTATCTTTTCTTCAGAAAGGCCTGGAGAAGGGATTGTCAGTCAGTACCATGAAGGGTCAGATTTCTGCTTTATCATTTTTACTACATAAACGTTTGGCGGATGTGCCATCTTTTTTTCAGGCCTTGGTCAAAATCAGGCCTGTCTTTAAGTATGTTGCTCCTCCTTGGAGCCTTAACCTTGTTCTTAAAGTTTTACAGCTGGCTCCATTTTAGCCTCTGCATTGCATAGACACTAAGTTGTTATCTTAGATGGTTTTGTTTCTTGTTGCTATCTCTTCTGCTCAAAGAGTCTCAGAACTCTCAGCTCTGCATTGTGATTCCCCTTATCTTATTTTTCATGCCGATAAGGTGGTTCTTCATACTAAGTTAGGTTTCCTTCCTAAGGTTGTTTCTAATAGAAATATCAATCAGGAAATTGTTGTTCCCTCTCTGTGTCCTAATCCTTCTTTTTCCAAAGAATATTTGTTACACAATTTGGATGTTGTACGTACTCTTAAATTCTACTTACAGGCGACTAAGGATTTTCGCCAGTCCTCTGCCATCTTTGTCTGTTTCTCTGGGAAACATAAAGGTCAGAAAGCTACTGCTACTACTCTTTTTTTTTGGTTACGAAGTATAATTCTTTTGGCTTATGAGACTGCTGGACAGCAGCCTCCTGAGAGAATTATGGCTCATTCCACAAGAGCTGTTTCCTCTTTTTGGGCTTTCAAAAATGAAGCTTCTGTGGAACAAATTTGCAAGGCTGCAACTTGGTCTTCTCTACATACTTTTCTTAAATTTTACAAATTTGATACTTTTGCCTCAGCTGAGGCTTCTTTTGGGAGAAAGGTTCTTCAAGCGGTGGTGCCTTCTGTTTAGGACTGCCTGTCTTGTCCCTCCCTATTTATTTGTGTCCTCTAGCTTGGGTATTGGTTCTCAACAGTAATTACTCAAGCTGTGGACTCACCATATCTTAGGAAAGAAAAACAAAATGTATGCTTACCTGATAAATTTCTTTCTTTCTGGATATGGTGAGTCCACAGCCCCAACCTTTATTTTAAGACAGTTGTTCTTTTGAATATAACCTCAGGCACCTCTATACCTTATGTTACTCCTTTTTCTCCATTTTTCTTCGGTCGAATGACTGGGGGTTGTGGGTAATCGAGTGATACTTAACAGTTTAACTGTGGTGCTCTTTGCCTCCTCCTGCTGGCCAGGAGTGATATTCCCAACAGTAATTACTCAAGCCAAGGACTCACCATATCTGGAAATAAATAAATTTATCAGGTAAGCATACATTTTGTTTTTGCTTATTCTCTTTTATTAACTCTGATCCTAAAACCAAGATTCCATTCTTGTAATAGAGACTGATACACCTAAAACCAAATAAGCTTCTTTAAAATGTTCAGATAAAAAAACAAAAAACATTTTTGTATATAATCAACATCAAAATTCTAAACAGATATACAAAATCAAAAACTATTATTCTCCTGTTTACATTTTTAATGAATTTTACATGTACATGTAAAAAAGAAAGATATTTTACCTCAAAATGTCCTAAGTATTGACACCCCATTGCAAAAGACTTTAAGCAGCAAATCAGTATGCCTGTCCCGGGACAGGCAAGAGAGTGAGCCTCGTTCACACTCATGTTATTTCCCTATTCAGCTTAAGGAAGTTTACTATGAAATCTCATGAGCGTTGAGTGAAATCTCATGAAATCACAGTAAAAGAGTTCATGACCTCAGCAATGTTGATGCCGATTGGCTGCAGTTCATTTCTATATTATTATTTTTTTACCTGCAGCTGGACAGCAGCTGAAGTATGACTTTTTTCACAATACTTACTCTGCTGAGCTGAGGAAATTGCGAGGTAAAATATCTTCCTTTTTTTACATAGAGATGCTCAGGTGATATTTTCCTGTCAGCTTTTTACAGTTATACTGCATCAGTTCAAGTGATTTCGCATATGTGTATTATGTCTCTTTAAGTGTCCATTTTTAAAAAAAGTACCACCGCCACTCTCACCACTACCATATGCAAAATTAATTGGTCAAATTAAGAAGATGAGGAACATATTCAGCACCAGCAAGGTCCAGCTTTAGAGAATCTGGGTATTCCTCAACAAGTCCACTCAGCCCAGGAGATATACCCGATCTCCAGTCAAAAACTAAAGGTAAAAATGACCTATGTCCTTAGGGGCCAAATTATCAAGCTCCGAATGGAGCTTGATGCCCCTGTTTCCACGTGAGCCTTCAGGCTAGCCGGAAACAGCAGTTATGAAGCAGCAGTCTAAACTTGTTCGCCTGCTGCTCCATAACTTGTCCGCCTGCTCTGAGACAGGGGACATCAATCCGCCCAATCCTATATGATCGGGCTGATTGACAGTGCCTGCTAGTGGCCAATAGGCCACAAATCTGCAGGCGGCGGCATTGCACAAGCAGTTCATAAGAACTGCTTGTGTAATTATTATTATCGGTTATTTGTAGAGCGCCAACAGATTCCGCAGCGCTAATGCCTACAGCATATGCTGTCAGCATTTGTCGCTGTGCAGTGGACATGATACGCTACATTGCATCATGTGAGCTCGCACATTAATAAAGCAGCCCCATAGACTCTTCATTATTAAGGTGGTCTTACTGGGAATCAATCATTACTGGGAATCAATTAAGGTAGGAAAAATCCTATTGGCTGATTGGATCAGCCAATAGGATTGAGGCTCGCATTCTATTGGCTGTTCCAATCAGCCAATAGAATGCGAGCTCAATCCTATTGGCTGATTGGATCAGCCAATAGGATTTTTCCTACCTTAATTCCGATTGGCTGATAGAATCCTATCAGCCAATCGGAATTCAAGGGACGCCATCTTGGATTAAGTTATTTAAAGGAACCTTCATTCTTCGTTAGGACGTCGATGGAAGAGGATGGCTCTACATCGGCTGGATTGAAGATGGATCCGCTCCACTCCGGATGGATGAAGATAGAAGATGCCGCCTAGATGAAGACTTCTGCCACTTGGAGGACCTCTTCTGCCCGGATCGGATGAAGACTTCTGCCCCTCTGGAGGTCCACTTGTGCCCGGCTGGGTGAAGACGGCTCAAGGTAGGGAGATTTTCAGGGGGGTAGTGTTAGGTTTTTTAAGGGGGGATTGGGTGGGTTTTAGAGTAGGGTTGGGTGTGTGGGTGGTGGGTTTTAATGTTGGGGGGGTATTGTATTTTTTTTACAGGTGAAAGAGCTGATTACTTTGGGGCAATGCCCCGCAAAAGGCCCTTTTAAGGGCTATTTGTAATTTAGTGTAGGGTAGGGAATTTTATTATTTTGGGGGGCTTTTTTATTTTATTAAGGGGATTACATTAGGTGTAATTAGTTAAAAATTCTTGTAATTCTTTTTTTTTCTGTAATTTGGTGTGTTTTTTTTTCCGTAATTTAGTTTATTTTATTTAATTGTAATTAATTGTAGGTAGTTTAGGTAATTAGTTTAATTAATTGTAACTTAGGTTAGGATATATTTTACAGGTATATTTTTTATTTATTTTAACTAGGTAGTTATTAAATAGTTAATAACTATTTAATAACTATTGTACCTAGTTAAAATAAATACAAAGTTGCCTGTAAAATAAATATAAATCCTAAACTACCCACAATGTAACTATTAGTTACATTAATTATATTGTAGCTAGCATAGGGTTTATTTTATAGGTAAGTATTTAGTTTTAAATAGGATTAATTTATTTAATTGTAGTAATTTTATTTAGATTATTTTAAATTATATTTAAGTTAGGGGGGCTAGGGTTAAGTTTAGACTTAGGTTTAGCGGTTAATACCTTTAATATAGTAGCGGCGACGTTGGGGGTGGCAGATTAGGGGTTAATAAATGTAAGTAAGTGTTGGCGATGTTATGGATGGCAGATTAGGGGTTAATAAAATTTAACTAGTGTTTGCGAAGGGGTTAATATATTTATTAAAGTGTTTCCGATGTGGGGGAGGGGCTCGGTTTAGGGGTTAATAGGTAGTTTATGGGTGTTATTGTACTTTTTAGCACTTTAGTTAAGAGTTTTATGTTCCGACGTTAGCCCATAACACTCCTAACTACTGACTTTTAAATGCGGTTGAAGTCTTGCCAGGAGAGGGTCTACCGCTCACTTCTTCCAAGACTCGTAATACCAGCGTTAGGCAAATCCCATTAAAAAGATAGGATACGCGATTGACGTAAGGGGATTTGCAGTAAGCTCAAGTCACGGAAGAAAAGTGAGCGGTACACCTGTACCTGTCAGACTCGTAATACCAGCCAGCGTTAAAAAGCAGCGTTGGGACCTCTCAACGCTGCTTTTTAGGGCTAACACAAGACTCGTAATCTAGGCGATAGAGTATATGTACTCTTATTGCATAGATCAGTGGTGTCAGCTCACAAACAAGAGAAACAAAACAAGAAAGCACTGAAGTGTAAATAACCAAAGCGCAACCAGCGTGGCTGGCAACATAGCAGGCAAAATGGTAATAAATATTAAAAAACTAAAAACTTAATCAGAGCCTACTGTCCTTATTCTGCAGGTGTGGTTCCCTGAGGGAGGAAGTAAAAAATAGCCAGGGCTGGACAGGGACCAAAAATAGGCCCGGGCATTTAAAGGGAAAGCAGTCCACCGCAACCCCATATACACCCACTCACATATATATATATATATATATATATATATATATATATATATATATATATAATGCTAGTTTGCAGACACTGCAAGGCTTATGACTGATCAACAAAGAAAATGACTTAAACCTTTGTCTGCTAGGCAGATCAGATTTATATAGAGAGCCGGCCCTGATAACTCCACTAAAAGAAAGTTTTTTGTGTTTGTACTGTGCTTTGCGTATTACAAATTGAAAGAAAAAGTTTTTTGCTTGCATGCTAACTCGACTCATGCAAAAAGCTAGAATATTGCGACCACGTTAACATATCCCCCCATAGAATTCAATAGAGCACAAAAAGTGGGGGAAAAAACAAACACCTTACTCATGTGCAAAACCGATCGCATTTTCTCGTGTGCTAATCCGACATGGAGATTTTAACATTTCCCATTCCAATGTTCTTCCTATAGCATAATATGTTCTATTTATTCATAAATACATATTTCTACATATACTGTATCTAATGTTTTTTTGGTAAAATCTATCTATACATATATATAATTATATATGGGTATATATATGTACAGATACAGTATATATACTGTATATATATATAGGAATATCTATTTATAAATACCTTGAACATATGCTGCTATGTGCAGAACATAGGAATGTTAAATATTTAAAGTAAATACACACTATAATACTTTATTAAAGGGAAACTGAACCCAAATTTTTTCTTTCCTCATTCAGATAGAGCATGCAATTTTAAGCAACTTTCGAATTTACTCCTATTATCAAATTTTCTTCGTTCTCTTGCTATCTTTATTTGAAAACCATGAATTTAAATCTTAGCAGCCAGCCCATTTTAGGTTCAGCACCATGGATAGCGCTTGCTTTTTGGAGGCTGACATTTACCCACCAATAAGCAAGCATAACCCAGGTTCTCAACCAAAAATGGGCCGGCTCCTATGCATCACATTATTGCTTTTTAAATAAAGATAGCAAGAGAACAAAGAAAAATACTACTCTAAAACCCACCCAATACCCCCTTAAAAAAAACTAACACTAACCCCTTGAAGATCACCCTACCATGAGATGTATTCACCCAACCGGGCAGAAGTGGTCCTCCAGATGGCCAGAAGTCTTCATCCTATCCGGGCAGAAGAGGTCTTCATCCAGACGGCATCTTCTATCTTCATCCATCCGGAGCGGAGCAGGTCCATCTTCAAGACATCTGACGTGGAGCATCCTCTTCCTTCCAACGACTAACACTAAATGACAGTACCTTTAAAGGGACAGTAAACCTAAAAAATAATGTTATATAATTCTGCACATGGTGCAGAATTATATAACATTATTTAGGTGTTATAGCTATAAAACCGTTTTTTCACTTTTAATATTTAAAAAACATACCTCTTTTACAGACCTGCTCTCTGCTCTCTGCTGAGCGGGTCTGTTTTTTTTAGTCAGCGCATTGGGCCAGCTGTATAGTCACAGCCCGGCCCGACTGTGCCATAAGACTAAGTGCAGCTCGCTCCTGCTCTGTCTGACAGCAGGAGCGAGCTTCACTTAATGCTATGGCGCGGTCGGGCCGGGCTGTGACTATACAGCTGGCACGATGTGCTGACTAAAAAAAACAGACCCGCTCAGCAGAGAGCGGGTCTGTAAAAGAGGTATGTTTTTTAAATATTAAAAGTGAAAAAAAACGGTTTTATAGCTATAGCTCCTAAATAATGTTATATAATTCTGCACTATGTGCAGAATTATATAACATTATTTTTTAGGTTTACTGTCCCTTTAAGTGATGTCATCCAAGATGGCATCCCTTCAATTCTGATTGGCTCATAGAATTCTATCAGACAATCAGAATTAAGGTAGAAAAAATCCTATTGGCTGATCCAATCAGCCAAAAGGATTGAGATTGCATTCAATTGGCTGTTCCAATCAGCCAATAGAATGCGAGCTCAATCCTATTGGCTGATTGGATCAGCCAATAGGATTGAACTTCAATCCTATTGGCTGATTGCATCAGCCATTAAGATTTTTTCTACCTTAATTCTGATTGGCTGATAGAATTCTATCAGCCAATCGGAATTGAAGGGATGCCATCTTGGATGACGTCACTTAAAGGTAGCGTCATTTAGTGTTAGTCGTCGGAAGGAAGAGGATGCTCCGCGTCAGATGTCTTGAAGATGGACCAGCTCCGCTCAGGAAGGATGAAGATAGAAGATGCCGTCTGGATGAAGACTTCTGGCCGTCTGGAGGATCTCTTCTGTCTGGATAGGATGAAGACTTCTGGCCGTCTGGAGGACCAGTGACCACTTCTGCCCGGTTGGGTGAAGACGTCTCAAGGTAGGGTGATCTTCAAGGGGTTAGTGTTATGTTTTATTAAGAAGGGATTGGGTGGGTTTTAGAGTAGGGTTGGGTGTGTGGGTGGTGGGTTTTAATGTTGGGGGGTATTGTATTTTTTTTTACAGGTAAAAGAGCTGATTACTTTGGGGCAATGCCCCGCAAAAAGCCCTTTTAAGGGCTATTTGTAATTTAGTATAGGGTAGGGATTTTTATTATTTTGGGGGCTTTTTATTTTATTAGGGGGATTAGATTAGGTGTAATTAGTTTAAATTGTAATTGTAAATTGTAAATTGTAATTATTTTATTATTTTCTGTAATTTAGTAGGGTTTTTTTCCGTAATTTAGATAATTGTATTTAATTGTATTTAATTGTAGTTAGTTTAGGGAATTAATTTAATTATAGTGTAGTGTTAGGTGTAATTGTAATTTAGGTTTATTTTTATTTTACAGGTAAATTTGTATTTATTTTAGCTAGGTAGCTATTAAATAGTTAATAACTATTTAATAACTATTGTACTTAGTTAAAATAAATACAAAGTTGCCTGTAAAATAAAAATAAACCCTAAGCTAGCTACAATGTAACTATTATCTTACGGCTAGATTTAGAGTTCTGCGGCCAAAGGGGTGCGTTAGCTACGTGTGCTTTTTTTCCCCCGCACCTTTTAAATACCACTGGTATTTAGATTTCACAGAATGGCTGCGTTAGGCTCCAAAAAAGGAGCGTAGAGCATAATTTAACGCCACTGCAACTCTCGATACCAGCTGTGCTTACGGACGCAGCCAGCTTCAAAAACGTGCTAGTGCACGATTCCCCCATAGAAAACAATGGGGCTGTTTGAGCTGAAAAAAAACCTAACACCTGCAAAAAAGCAGCGTTCAGCTCCTAACGCAGCCCCATTGTTTGCTATGTGGAAACACTTCCTAAGTCTGCACCTAACACCCTAACATGAACCCCGAGTCTAAACACCCCTAACCTTACACTTATTAACCCCTAATCTGCCGCCCCCGCTATCGCTGACCCCTGCATATTATTATTAACCTCTAATCTGCCGCTCCGTACACCACGGCAAGCTACATTATAGCTATGTACCCCTAATCTGCTGCCCCTAACACCGCCGACCCCTATATTATATTTATTAACCCCTAATCTGCCCCCTCAACGTCGCCTCCACCTGCCTACACTTATTAACCCCTAATCTGCCGAGCGGACCGCACCGCTACTATAATAAAGTTGTTAACCCCTAATCCCCCTCACTCCCGCCTCAATAACCCTATAATAAATAGTATTAACCCCTAATCTGACCTCCCTAACATCGCCGACACCTAACTTCAAGTATTAACCCCTAAAATGCCGATCGGAGCTCACCGCTACTCTAATAAATTTTTTAACCCCTAAAGCTAATTCTAACCCTAACCCTAACACCCCCCTATGTTAAATATAATTTAAATCTAACGAAATAAAATAACTCTTATTAAATAAATATTCCTATTTAAAGCTAAATACTTACTTGTAAAATAAACCCTAATATAGCTACAATATCAATTATAATTATATTGTAGCTATTTTAGGATTAATATTTATTTTACAGGCAACTTTGTATTTATTTTAACCAGGTACAATAGCTATTAAATAGTTAAAAAACTATTTAATAGTTACCTAGTTAAAATAATTACAAAATTACCTGTAAAATAAATCCTAACCTAAGTTACAATTAAACCTAACACTACACTATCAATAAATAAATTAAATAAACTACCTACAATTATCTACAATTAAACCTAACACTACACTATCAATAAATTAATTAAATACAATACCTACAAATAAATACAATTAAATAAACTAACTAAAGTACAAAAAATAAAAAAGAACTAAGTTACAAAAAATAAAAAAATATTTACAAACATTAGAAAAATATTACAACAATTTTAAACTAATTACACCGACTCTAAGCCCCCTAATAAAATAACAAAGACCCCCAAAATAAAAAATGCCCTACCCTATTCTAAAATTAAAATAGAAAAGCTCTTTTACCTTACCAGCCCTGAAAAGGGCCCTTTGCGGGGCATGCCCCAAAGAATTCAGCTCTTTTGCCTGTAAAAAAAAAACATACAATACCCCCCCCCAACATTACAACCCACCACCCACATACCCCTAATCTAACCCAAACCCCCCTTAAATAAACCTAACACTAAGCCCCTGAAGATCTCCCTACCTTGTCTTCACCACACTGGGTCCCGATCTGTCCAGAAGAGCCTCCGATGTCTTGATCCAAGCCCAAGTGGGGGGCTGAAGAGTGACGTCCATCATCGGGCTGAAGTCTGGATCCAAGCGGCGGCTGAAGAAATCCATCAACGGGCTGAAGTCTTGATCCAAGCGGGCGCTGAAGAAGTCCATAATCGGGATGAAGTCTTCTATGAAGCAGCATCTTCAATCTTCTTTCTTCCAGAGCCATCATCTTCCAGCCGACGCGGAACATCCTCTTCTACCGATGCCTACTCGCCGAATGACGGTTCCTTTAAATGACGTCATCCAAGATGGCGTCCGTCAAATTCCGATTGGCTGATAGGATTCTATCAGCCAATCGGAATTAAGGTAGGAACAGCCAATAGAATCGGAACAGCCAATAGAATGCAAGCTCAATCTGATTGGCTGATCAGATCAGCCAATCGGATTGAACTTGAATCTGATTGGCTGATTAAGGTAGCAATATTCTGATTGGCTGATTCCATCAGCCAATCAGAATATTCCTACCTTAATTCCGATTGGCTGATAGAATCCTATCAGCCAATCGGAATTCGAGGGACGCCATCTTGGATGACGTCATTTAAAGGAACCGTCATTCGGCGAGTAGGCATCACTTGAAGAGGTTGGATCCGCGTCGGCTGGGAAGAAGATGGCTCCACTCTGCTCCGGAAGAAAGAAGATTGAAGATGCGGCTTGATAGAAGACTTCATCCCGATGATGGACTTCCGACTTCAGCCCGATTATGGAGTTCTTCAGCCGCCGCTTGGATCAAGACTTCGGACCCTCTTCTGGACCGATCGCTGAACCCAGTGAGGTGAAGACAAGGTAGGGAGATCTTCAGGGGCTTAGTGTTAGGTTTATTTAAGGAGGGTTTGGGTTAGATTAGGGGTATGTGGGTGGTGGGTTGTAATGTTGGGGGGGTTATTGTATGGTTTTTTTTTTACAGGCAAAAGAGCTGAATTCTTTGGGGCATGCCCCGCAAAGGGTCCTTTTTAGGGCTGGTAAGGTAAAAGAGCTTTGAACTTTTGTAATTTAGAATAGGGTAGGGCATTTTTTTATTTTGGGGGGCTTTGTTATTTTATTAGGGGGCTTAGAGTAGGTGTAATTAGTTTAAAATTGTTGTAATATTTTTCTTATGTTTGTAAATATTTTTTTATTTTTTGTAACTTAGTTCTTTTTTATTTTTTGTACTTTAGTTAGTTTATTTAATTGTATTTATTTGTAGGTATTGTATTTAATTAATTTATTGATAGTGTAGTGTTAGGTTTAATTGTAGATAATTGTAGGTATTTTATTTAATTAATTTATTGATAGTGTAGTGTTAGGTTTAATTGTAGATAATTGGAGGTATTTTATTTAATTTATTTATTGCTAGTGTAGTGTTAGGTTTAATTGTAACTTAGGTTAGGATTTATTTTACAGGTAATTTTGTAATTATTTTAACTAGGTAACTATTAAATAGTTATGAACTATTTAATAGCTATTGTACCTGGTTAAAATAATTACAAAGTTGCCTGTAAAATAAATATTAATCCTAAAATAGCTACAATATAATTATAATTTATATTGTAGCTATATTAGGGTTTATTTTACAGGTAAGTATTTAGTTTTAAATAGGATTAATTTATTTAATAATAGTTAATTTATTTCATTAGATAAAAATTATATTTAACTTAGGGGGGTGTTAGTGTTAGGGTTAGACTTAGCTTTAGGGGTTAAAAAATATATTAGAATAGCGGTGAGCTCCGGTCGGCAGATTAGGGGTTAATGTTTGAAGTTAGGTGTCGGCGATGTTAGGGAGGGCAGATTAGGGGTTAATACTATTTATTATAGGGTTATTGAGGCGGGAGTGAGGCGGATTAGGGGTTAATACATTTATTTTAGTAGCGGTGCGGTTCGGTCGGCAGATTAGGGGTTAATAAGTGTAGGTAAGGTAGCGGCGACGTTGGGGGGGGCAGATTAGGGGTTAATAAATATTATGTAGGTGTTGGCGATGTTAGGGGCAGCAGATTAGGGGTACATAGGGATAATGTAGCTGGCGGCAGGGGAAGGAGCGGCAGATTAGGGGTTAAAAACATTTAATAGAGTGGCGGCGGTGTGGGGGGGCCTCGGTTTAGGGGTACATAGGTAGTTTATGGGTGTTAGTGTACTTTAGAGCACAGTAGTTAAGAGCTTTATGAACCGGCGTTAGCCCAGAAAGCTCTTAACTACTGTTTTTTTTCTGCGGCTGGAGTTTTGTCGTTAGATTTCTAACGCTCACTTCAGCCACGACTCTAAATACCGGCGTTAGAAAGATCCCATTGAAAAGATAGGATACGCAAATGGCGTAGGGGGATCTGCGTTATGGAAAAGTCGTGGCTGCAAAGTGATCGTTAGACCCTTTCCTGACTGACTCCAAATACCAGAGTGCGGTAAAAACCAGCGTTAGGAGCCTCTAACGCTGGTTTTGACGGCTACCGCCCAACTCTAAATCTAGCCGCTAGAGTTTATTTTATAGGTAAGTATTTAGTTTTAAATAGGAATAATTTAGCTAATTAAAGTTATTTTATTTAGATTATTTTAAATTATATTTAGGTTAGGGGGGTGTTAGGGTTAGACTTAGGTTTAGGGGTTAATACATTTAATATAGTTGCAGCGATGTTGGGGGCGGCAGATTAGGAGTTAATAAATGTAGGTAGGTGTCGGCGATGTTAGGGACGGCAGATTAGGGGTTAATAAAATTTAACTAATCTTTGCGAGGCAGTGCGGTGTGCGGTGGTTTAGGGGTTAATATATTTATTAAAGTGGCGGTGATGTCCGGTCGGCAGATTAGGGGTTAAAATTTTTATTTAAGTGTTTGCGATGTGAGGGGGGGCTCGGTTTAGGGGTTAATAGGTAGTTTATGGGTGTTAGTGTACTTTTTAGCACTTTAGTTAAGAGTTTTATGTTACAGTGTTAGCCCATAAAACTCTTAACTACTGACTTTTAAATGCGGTAGGAGTCTTGACAGGAGAGGGTCTACCGCTCACTTTTTCCAAGACTTATAATACCGGCATTAGGAAAATCCCATTGAAAAGATAGGATACGCAATTGACGTAAGTGGATTTGTGGTATGCTCGAGTCGCGGAAAAAAACACCTGTATCTGCAAGACTCGTAATACCAGCGTTAGGAAAAAAGCAGCGTTGGGACCTCTCAACGCTGCTTTTTAAGGCTAACACAATACTTGTAATCTAGCCGTAAGATTTTTGTGTTGAGCTACAGTGCAGATTTTTACCATTTTTCTTTATCTGAAGCTGTAATCAGCTATATTAGCTTTAATTTTGTAATTCTATGTAATTTTCAAATGGACAGGAAACCCCAAAAAATTTAATTCATGATTCAGATAGAACATACAATTTTAAACAACTTTCAAATTTAATTGTATTATCAAATATGCTTCATTCTCTTGTTATCCTTTGCTGAAGGAACATCATTGCACTACTGGCAGCTAGCTGAACAGATCTAGTCAGCCAATCACAAGAGAGAAATGTGTGTAGGCACCAATCACCAGCTAGCTCCCACTAGTGTAGGATATGTGTGTATACATTTTCAACAATGGATAACAAGAGAACAAAGCGCATTAGAAAATAGAAGTCATTTTAAATGTGTCTTAAAATTACATGCTCTATCTGAGTTTTATTTTGACTTTCCTGTCCCTTTAAACTTATTCTTTAATTTTTACATCTATTTTTTGTGCATTGCATTTTTGGTAAAACTAAGAATTTTACTTGAATTTACAGTAACACTAACTAGCATTCTATACTGAAAGTGTCTATACTTAAAGGGACATGAAACACATTTTTTTTTTCATTCAGATAGAGCATGAACTTTTAAACAGTTTTCCAATTTACTTATTTTATACAATTTGCTTCTTTTTCTTGGTATCATTTGTTGAAGAGTCAATTAATGTGTAGTCATCCAAGTAATCTGAGCATCATGAGATCCACTGTTTACTTGTTGAAGTACAAAGAGATACAAATCAAGCAAGCTCTCATACTCTGAGTAAAAGCACATTATTTCTTCTTCGAAATATTTTATTTTTAAAATACAATAAAATGTTTTATATATGTGTTTCATAATTAGAAGCTATGGTTTGTTTGTTATAATGCTACAGTAAATTGTAGCATTATTAATCTTTAATCTTTATTGATTTAATAGTTTAACATTATTGTTCTATCTATTAAATAACTAATTATGTAAGAAAGGACATTTGTGATTATAGCTTTTTTCTTACAGATTTAGTAATTAAAACATTATGTTTACCTAAAAGAATATAAAATGTATTTTTGAAATCACATAGATTTCATAGATTAGTTGCATTATTACTATTCATAGTTTTATAGTTATTGAAATGTGTATCAGAAAATAATTTTTTCCAATGTTTTGAATTTAAATTAGCTGCTATGTTTCATGATACATGCATATTAGTCCACTAATTACTATATATGAATATAAATTATATATCAATATATATATATATATATATATATATATATATATATATATATATATATATTACATTTATTATATTATATTTCTTTATCTATATATCATCTATATATCTATCTATCTATCATCATCATCCTATATTATAAAAGGCCAAGTGTGTTTGTCTGAAGCCGTCATGCGCAGTAGAGACTGCGCGCGGACAAACACACCTGGCCTTCAGCTGCAGAGTAGTGCGCACTGCGGAAGCTGCCTGGTGGGGGCGTGACCGGCGTTGGGCATGCCGTGATGGGGGCGTGGCCGGTGGCCGTGGCAGGCATGATGAGGGGGCGTGGCCGGCGGGCATGGCGAGGGGTCGTGGCCTCGCGGGATTGTGCGGGAGGGGCGTGGCCGGCAGGAGAGACCAAAACAGAGGAAGGAAGGAAGGAAGGAAAGAAAGAAAGTGAGCAGAAGAGGGGGAAGAGCAAAAGAGGGAGAGAGAGCGCAAGAGAGTGGGAGAGAAAGAGGGGGAGAGAGAGGGGGGAGAGAGAGATCAAAAGAGAGGGGGGAGAGAGAGAGCTCAAAAGAGAGGGGGAGAGAGAGCTTAAAAGAGAGGTAAGAGGGAGAGAGCGCAAAAGAGAGGGGGAGAGCGCAAAAGAGGGGGAGAGAGAGCGCACAAAAGAGGGGGGAGAGAGAGCGCAAAAGAGAGGGGGGAGAGTTTAAAAGAGAGCGCAAAAGGGGGGAGAGAGCGCAAAAGAGGGGGGAGAGAGTGCAAAAGAGAAGGGGGAGACAGAGTGCAAAAGAGGAAGAGAGAGAGCAAAAGAGAGGAGTAGAGAGCACAAAAGAGAGGGGGAGAGAGCGCAAAAAAGAGGGGGAGAGAGCGCAAGGGGGAGAAAGCACAAAAGAGAGGGGGAGAGAGCGCAAAAAAGAGGGGGGAGAGAGCGCAAAAAAGAGGGGGGAGAGAGCGCAAAAGAGTGGGGGGAGAGAGAGAGCTCAAAAGAGAGGGGGGAGAGAGAGCTCAAAAGAGAGGGGGGAGAGAGAGCTCAAAAGAGAGGGGGAGAGAGAGTGCAAAAGAGAGGGGGAGAGTGCGCAAAAGAGAAGGGGGAGAGAGCGCAAAAGAGGGGAAGAGAGAGTGCAAAAGAGGGGAAGAGAGAGCAAAAGAGAGGGGGAGAGAGAGAGCAAAAGAGAGGGGAAGAGAGAGCAAAAGAGAGGGGGGAGAGAGAGCAAAAGAGAAGGGGAGAGAGAGCAAAAGAGAGGGGGGAGAGAGAGCGCAAAAGAGGGGGGACAGAGAGAGCAAAAGAGGGGGGAGAGAGAGAGCAAAGAGGGGGGAGAGAGCAAAATAGGGGAGAGAGAGAGCAAAAGAGGGCGAGAGAGAGCAAGAGGGGGGAGAGAGCAGATGAGGGGGGAAGAGAGAGAGCGAGCAAAAGAGGGGAGAGAGAGCAAAAGAGGTGGGAGAGAGAGAGCAAAAGAGGGGGGAGAGAGAGCACAAGAGGGGAGAGAGAGAGCAAAAAAGGGGAGAGAGAGAGAGCAAAAGAGGGGGAGAGTGCAAAATAAGGGGGAGAGAGAGAACTTAAAAGAGAGGGGGGGAGAGAGAGAGAGCGCAAAAGAGAGGGGGGAGAGAGAGGGAGCAAGGGTTGGAACCGTGGTACCTAAAAAATTGGCCCGTGTACACGGGCTTTAGGACTAGTCTATCTATATTTGATATAGGTATATTTTTTTCAAACTACATTCTCTATATATAACTAACCTCTCTTACTCTCCTTATTCCTTTACCTGACCACTCTTCCTTTCTCTCTCACTCTACCTTTTCTTTTTTTCTTTCTTTCTTTCTTTCTTTCTTTCTTTCTTTCTTTCTTTCTTTCTTTCTTTCCTTCTTTCTTTCTCTTTCATTCTTTCTTTCTTTCCCTCTGTATCTCTCTCTCTATTTATCTCAATTTCTTCTTCTATGGGGCTAATTTACCAAAGTGCGAGCGGACATGATACTATGTAAGTATCATGTCCCCCGCACATTAATAAATGCTGACAGCATAAGCTGTCAGCATTTATCATTGCACAAGTAGTTCTGGTGAACTGCTTGTGCAATGCCGCCCCCTGCAGATTTGCAGCAGGGGTGTCAATCAGCCCTATTGTATAGAATCGGGTGGATTGAAGACCGCAGCCTCAGAGCAGGCGGACAAGTAACGGAGCCAACTGGTTACTTTATACTGTATATGTATATGTCCCATACTGAAACTATAAGTTAGGAGAAAATACACAAAATTCTAAGGGGCGTAACTAGAAACCACAGGGCCCAGGTGCAAGAATCTAAGAAGGGCCCCCCACACCCCCTACCCCACCCCAAAAAATGTTAATTTGATAGTTATCTTTTTTTTTTACATTTAACACAGAAAAAAATGTGATTCAGATTACATGTTTGCAAATGGAGGTACCCTGTACCCACAGTCTTTGAGATGGTCTGATCCCCTATTACTGTGTATATAGTGACACTGTTTAGCCTATGAGTACACTATAAAGAGAGTTAATGACACAGTCTGTAATCTGCCGGTGAGATGGCTTGCCTGATCCTAACCGCCCAGTACTTTATAAAGTGACCACAGTAGTCATTGACATGGTCCAGCCCCCCTGTACTGTATATTAGGCTTGCCACCCGTCCCTTAAAATACAGAACACTTATAAGTTATACATGTTCCTCTCTGCACACCCTGCAGCATGTGTAACTCATAAGTGTCCAGGAAAACATGGCTGAGGTGGCAACCCTAACTGTATATAGTGGTACTGTATAGTGACACTGTTTACCCCCTGCCCCCCCATGCTGTAGTAAAAAGGTCTGTAATTTGCTGGTTCCACAAACATACACACACACATACATGCATAAATACACACACAGTCACATACATACCATACACACATACACACACACATAAACACCAATGGGTAAAACAGAAACACTAACCCCTGTAGTCAGAGACACTAGTAAAGCATCATGTCACACTCACATGATATCAGTGCAGGCAGTGGCAGGTCAACGTTTTTTTTTAAAAATAAATAAATAAATAAATAAACTAAACCCTCAGGAGCCTGGTCGCAGTTGCGACCTCTGCACTCCCTGTAGTTTTGTCCCTGTAGCTAAGGCCGAACACTCTATTTTGCAGTTTATGTTACTAATCTGCTCCCGTATATGTGACCTCACTTCTCTGGTAGTGAGGCCCACATATTGAAGCTTACAGGTTACACATGAGATAAGATAAATGACAAATCCCATACTGCAATTTATGCATTGGGAGGATTCATATCTATCCCCTGTAACATAAGATTCAAAATGGGTGGCAGATAAAATATAATTACAGGCTTCACACCTCGAACTACCACACCTGAAAGTTCATTTATGGGTAAGCCAGCTACTTGTTGCTCCTGTTTTTGGTAAAACAGTGGGAGAGAGTGTATTTCCCAGGGTCAAGCTACACCTGTAAGAGAATCTGCATCCCTTATCTACAGTGTCTTTTAATTTGTCATCTGCCAGTAGAATTTGAAGATGTTTCTTTACTATATTACATATTTGTTGGTACTGATCACTATGACTTGTTATAAAGGTGATACTTGGACGATCTTTATTCCATTCAGATATATTACCTCTATCAGATTTATTGGATTGTTCTAGTAGTTTTTCTCTAGAAATGCTATTAACCTCCTTTAAAGCATCGGTAATAGTTATTTTTCCATAACCTCTTTCTAGGAGTTGTGAGGTCAAGGTTCTGCATTCCTCTATATAATCCTCCTCTCTAGAGCAATTCCGTTTCATACGGATAAATTGTCCCTTAGCTATTGCTCTAGAGATACTCTTAGGATGATTACTGGAGGAGTGCAGCAAATTGTTTTTGGCTATTGGCTTTCTATAAGTCTTTGTTACCACCTTCTTCAAAGTTCTATCTGCCATCAAAGTAACATCAAGATAGTTAATAGTATTTTTATGCAACTCCATTGTAAATTTGATTCCCATTTAATTTGAATTCAGGTAATCCAGGAAGGAAAAAGCCTCCCTTTTGGACCCTCTCCGGACCAAAATAAGGTCATCTATAAATCTTCGGAATAAGACCACAGAGGACCTAAAAGGGTTTCTATCTCCAAAGATGTGGGACGCCTCCCACCAACCTAAAAATAGGTTGGCGTACAATGGGGCAAACTATGCACCCATGGCAGTCCCACATCTCTGGAGATAGAAACTATCCTCGAACTCAAAGAACTTGTGTTCCAGTAAATACTTGACAACATTCACAAAGAAAGAAACCTGTTCTTGGTCAAATTGAGTAGCAGAGCTCATAAAGAATTTTAGGGCCTGAAGGCCCCAAACATGGGTTATTGAAGAGTAAAGGGAGACAACATCTATGGTTAGCCAGCTGTAGTCATCCTCCTAAATGAAATCATGTAATAGGTTAAGAGATGAGTAGTATCTCTCAAATAACTCCACAGCTAGCCAACCATAGGCTGAAGAATGCTATCTGCCCATTTAGACAGGGGTTCATGTACCGAACCAATACCTGATATAATAGGTCTCCCTTGAATATTATTCAGGGATTTGTTAACCTTTGGGAAAAGGTGGAACTCTGGAGTTTTGGGGTATTGTACACATAAGAAATCTGTGGTTTTGTTGTCAATATAATCATTCTCTATACCATCATCGACTAAGGACTTAATTTGATCTTGCATCATATTAGTGGGTTTTCTATGAATAAGGGAATAGGTATTTGTATTATTCAACTGACGGAGTGCTTCTGTTATATAATCGTCTCTCAGAAGAACTACTGTACTCCCTCCCTTGTCAGATTTTATGATGACTAGATTTTGATTACCTTTTATCTCTTCAATTACTTCTCTTTGTACTTTTGTCAGATTCTGTTTGTAAGATTTTTCTGAATTATACAATTTAGTTCTCCAGCTCCACCTCCACACTTGTATGAAACATTTCCAAGACATTACCTCTACTTTGTACCGGATAGAACCTGGATTTGTTTGCCATAGTTTGTGTTAGATTAGAGGTTGTGTCTGGGAAATGGACACTATAGGTTCTGGGACCATATTACTTGTCAACAGGTCTTCAAGATCATACAGACTGCAAATCTCATCAAAGTTTAAATCAGATCTAAATCCCATACAAACTTCTTTATTATTAATGTCACTCACCCGAGAATCCAAAGATTCAAAAAAATGCCTTTTCAACGTCAGGTTTCTCACCAGACCATTAACATCAATTAAGGTTTTAAACATATTAAACTTACATGAAGGGGCAAAACCAAGCCCTAAGTTAAAGACAGAATATTGGGTATCTGAAAGATGGATCCCTGATGCATTAATAACAGTACCCACTGTAATAATCATTCTCCCATTAGTATCTATGTGAGATTCTTGTTGGTTCTTAATTAGTAACGATTTCTGCCTTGTTGCCCTCTTCCTGACCCGCCCCCCTTCCTGGTCTTTCTTGGGGTATGTGAAAATCCTGTTCCATACTGGCTAAACTTTCACTTTCCTCCACTGTTCTACACCCTGCCATGTTTCCTTCATTCCTCCCTAGTCTTCTACTGATATCTGAATATTTCTTTGCTGGATCTATAAATTGTTTCTTATTTAAATCATTACAATTAGAATGGTTAGATCTCTGTTCTGACACTGGCTTCTTACTATTACTAAACTGACTTATATCAGCTTGTATGTGTGATCTATCACTGATAGAGGTACCACTCAAGCCTCCTTGATTTTTTGATGATTTAAGGATGGAGTTTTTATTATGGCCAATGTTCTGATCCAACAACTGTTTGTTGGTTTGATGAGATGTGGCCTGAGGCGTTATTTCTAATCCTCTTTCACAGTCCCTTAGGGATCCTCCGTCTTCTTCATACGATTCAGCCTCGGTGTCAGAAAAGTAGACTTTTTTTGTAGTATGTTGAGTCTGGTCTTTTTGTTGTTCCTTGTTATCCCATTGTCTAGAATGAGACCTCAATCTCCACCTTCTGGTTCTCCTATTGCCCAGTCTGTTTTGGGCAAACCTTTCATTTCTTCTCCAAACAAATACTTGATTGTTCACATAATCATCATTATCTTTTAGATATTTTGAGTGTTTAATATCAATAATCTCATTCTTGGCTGTTTGCACTGTTGTTTGTAAAATGATATCCATTTCACTGTAATCAGGGTTTTGAGTATATGTGTCAAGTGTCATTTGTAAGTTTACAATTGTATCTCTAGTTTTTGAAAGTATGGCTGAATTATATCTAATCACTAGTAGTAGGAGCTTAATGGATATTCCGCTAAAACATTGTTCCAATCTTTAATAAACTCATCCTCTGTAGCTTCAAAGGTAGGATATTTATTTAAACGTAATCCTCTGGGGATTATATTTAAATGGTGGTATCTTCCCAATGTCCATTTATCTAGTTTAAATCTTGCTTCCTTGATTTTCAAGGTTTCCATCTCAAAGAATAGATCTCCCAGAGCTTACTGGGTCCTACTTGTAGAAAAAAATTGTTAAAATTCTGGACTTTCAAGATCTTTATCAAAGGATTTATCCAGAGAATAAAATGTATTACTCATAATGCCGGTTTCCATGTTTTCAAAGTATGTATATAAATGTAAAACGTACAGGAGAGTACCAAAGCATAGGCACAAAATATATTAAAAAGAAAACAATACACTTTGCATGCTAGTAAGTGGGGAAATAAAAAAAAAACCCTAAGCCTCACTTGGTGATATAACAAACATAGTCCATACGAATAGATGTCGGGACAAAATTAATAGGATTCAGACCCCATAATTCCAGTCACACTGCTGTGCAAACTCGCTCCTCTTGAACAACAGAGTATAATACAAACAGCACCAAATGAGACAGATGCACTTTCCATGACTAGTATACCCCACAGGAAACCTATAATAACAACATTGGCAGCTATTCCACAGACAGGGGAATACAAAAGAATGTCCAATTACTTTAAGCGATAATGATTCTTACGCAAATTGGAAACAATTGTTCTCCTTTAGGCAACCAACACGAAAGCGCTTACCAGTCTGCTGCATGTCCTCTTCTGTGTGACTCCTTGGCTGCGTGAACCGTCCATGCTTCTACGCAGGTATAGGCATATCCGGATTTAGGTCAGAGGTCAAAGTCCCGATCTGTGTAATGAGAGCCCAGTGGATCCGTTCGTAAATCACAACAAACAAAAATGAAGAAATTTCCAGAGCGGCTCACTCAAATACACTTTATTGTAAAAAATTACACCACATGCACAAAGTGAAACAAAGTGAAACAGCACACATCCCTGGACTAGGGCACGTTTCGGGATAGCCCCGTACTCACAGTTAACCAGGTGGTGGCTGATTAGTGCTATATATGTGCGCATGTATTGAATCACACACCTGTACCAATTTAATCATACCTGATACATATCGAAATATATTAACAATATCACAAATCTAATATACAGAAAATGAACTCCTATAATAATGTATCATTGCTACTTAAGAACGTTATTCACATTTATACATTTTACGCTCATTCAATGATTTCCTCTTTGAATATAGTATTAACCACTTCCCTACCAGACGTTCATATATCAATGCTAAAGGAAACTTAGGGAACAGCGGTACTTGTCAATGATGTAATAAAAGAATGTTGCAGAGGCTACCTGGTTACTTTATATATGTATATGTCCCAAACTGAAACTATATGTTAGGAGAAAATACACGAAATTCTACCTAAAGAGAATCTATATTAACTGCTATCATATACATAGGACGTGACGGGGGTATATGGAATAGACACTAGGTATCAAATCAAACAATGATGCCAATATATGACACAACACTACTGTTCCCGGTGATTCATAATGCCATATTCAGAGTTGAACCCTTTAGGGTATCTAGTGCCTAATTTGAAGATCCAAAAAATTTCTCTGCGGTTCAATTCCTTAAGTCTATCTCTTCCACGCCTTGGGCTATGTATCAATTCTATAGCCTGTCATTTCAGGGTATCCACTGATTGATGATGACAATGAATAAAGTGGGTAGCTATGGCCGCACACTATTTTTTGCAGTTCATGTTACTGATGTGCTCCTGTATACGTGACCTCACTTCTCTGGTAGTGAGGCCCACGTATTGAAGCTTACAGGTTACACATTAGATAAGATAAATGACAAATCCCATACTGCAATTTATGCATTGGGAGGTTTCATATCTATCCCCTGTAACATAAGATTCAAAATGGGTGGCAGACAAAATATAATAACAGGCTTTACACCTCAAACTACCACACCTGAAAGTTCCTTTATGGGTAAGCCAGCTACTTGTTGCTCCTGTTTTTGGTAAAACAGTGGGAGAGAGTATATTTCCCAGGGTCAAGCAACGCCTGTAAGAGAATCTGCATCCCTTATCTACAGTGTCTTTTAATTTGTCATCTGCCAGTAGAATTTGAAGATGTTTCTTTACTATATTACATATTTGTTGGTACTGATCACTATGACTCGTTATAAAGGTGATATTTGGACAATCTTTATTCCATTCAGATATATTACCTGTATCAGATTTATTGGATTTTTTCTAGCAGTTTTTCTCTAGAAATGCTATTAACCTCCTTCAAAACATTGGTAATAGTTATTTTTCCATAACCTCTTTCAAGGAGTTGTGAGGTCAAGGTTCTGCATTCCTCTATATAATCTAATCCTCCTCTCTAGAGCAATTTCTTTTTTATACGGATAAATTGTCCCTTAGCTATTGCTCTAGAGATACTGGAGTAGCGCAGCAAATTGTTTTTAGCTATTGGCTTTCTATAAGTCTTTTTTATCACTTTCTTAAAAGTTCTTTCTTCTTCTGTCAAAGTAACATCAAGATAGTCAATAATATTTTTATGCCACTCCATTGTAAATTTGATTCCCATTTCATTTGAATTCAGGAAGGCAAAAGCCTTCCTTTCGGACCCTCTCCAGACCAAAATAAGGTCATCTATAAATCTTCGGAATAAGACCACAGAGGACCTAAATGGGTTTCTATCTCCAAAGATGTGGGATGCCTCCCACCAACCTAAAAATAGGCAAACTTTGCACCCATGGCAGTCCCACATCTCTGGAGATAGAAACTACCCTCAAACTCAAAGAAATTGTGTTCCAGTAAATACTTGACAACATTCACAAAGAAAGAAACCTGTTCTTGGTTAAATTGAGTAGCAGAGCTCATAAAGAATTTTAGGGCCTGAAGGTCCCAAACATGGGGTAATGAAGATTAAAGGTAGACAACATCAATCAATCAGCCACCACCTGGTTAACTGTGAGTACTGGGCTATCTCGAAATGTGTCCTTGTCCAGGGATGTGTGCTGTTTCACTTTGTGCATGCTTTTATTTTTTTTTTTTTTTTTATTTTTTTTAGTTTTTAAATTCTTTTATTGATATTTTTCCAAGATATACATAGAGAAACATAAAAGAAACATTCAAATTGACATCAATTGCTACAGTAAATGAAAGTTTGTTACAGTTATACATTTAGACTCGTATCAGTAAGACTCAAGGTTAACTATTACTGTTGGATTAGGCGACAGATGCCAATCAGCCGACACTCAAAATTGAAAGTTATCTATGGGTTAAAATAGTAGTGAAAATAACAATGACCTCCTCCTGATTATTATAGGTTAACCCTACTTTGTTAGTATGATTAAATTCTAGGTGTAGAGAAATTGCGTGAGAAGTTATTGTTCTGTGGTCAATTAATGAAAGTGTATAAGGGAGTACATTGTTATTGAGTATTTATATATTCTTCCCATACGAATGTTATGTTATGAAATTCTTCTGCTCGTTTGGTGCTGGTGTAGTGGTAATTTTCCAGCTGGAGATAGTGTGTTACTTTAGATTTGCAAACTTCGGGGGATGGCAGGTTAGTTTTTTTCCAATTGAGTGGGATTAGTCTTTTTGCTGAATTGATCATGATCACGAGGAGTGTTAGTTTTAATTTGCATGAGATTTTAGGGAATTTATTGAAGAGGAAAACCCAGGGTGTGAACGGGAGTGGTGTACCCATGACTTTTTCAATCTCTGGTCTGAGGGAGCGCCAAAAAGATGCTGCTATCGGGCAGGTCCACCAGATATGTGCAAAAGTGGCTGGCTCTTTACAATTTCTCCAGCACATGGTGGTTGTGTTGGGAAATAAGTGGTGTAGTCGAACCGGTGTGTAGTACCACCGACTTAGCAGTTTAATATTCATTTCCAACACCGAAATTGATGATGAGGCTTTTGTCATCTGGTGGAAAATGATAGTCCAGTCTGGTGGGTCTAGAATGGTTCCTAAGTCCGTTTCCCATTTAGCTATGTATGTAGGGGGTGCAGAGTGGGACGCTTGTGATAGTGTTTTGTATGTTAAGGATAGTATTCCTTTCTGTGGGTGAGTCTGAAAGCATATTGTTTCAAAATTCGAGAGTTGCCTTTTAAATTGAGATCTGGAAGGATGTGTCAATAGGTAATGTTTCAATTGTGTGTAAGTGTACCAATTTTGGAAGTGCATCCCGAGAATATCACAAGTTGCTTGTTGTGGTTGAATGTCTCTATCTTTATATAAAAGGTGGTGTGGGACTGAGCTTTGTAGAGAGGGGGTGGCATGGGTTGTGTTAGTTGTCTTTATCAAAAATGAAAACGGTGTATTTTTGCTGACTGGTGTCAGGGGGGAGTATGTGGTGGAGACGGTGGGGTATTTCTTAAGTTTTTTGTCCCATTGTCTAAAGGTTTCGTACACTAGCCTTGGGGTTGTATGTAGTAATTTATGTTGGGCATTTGGAATCCAACAATTCCCGCACAGGTAGTGCTTATCAGATAGTGATTGCTCTAGTTGGATCCATTCCTTGTTCATGTTGTGTTTGCACCAATCGGCAATTAGCGTAAGAAAAACTGCCTGTCTATAGCGCAGTAGATTTGGGGCACCGATACCTCCTAATTCTTTTGGGCAATATAAAGTGGAAGTGGAAATACGGGGTCTTTTGTGCGACCATATGAAGCAGTTTATTTGTTTTTGCAGGGAGAATAATAGGTGTTCTGGGAGAGGGACTGGGAGAGTTTGCAGATAATATAGGATTTTAGGTAAAATAATCATTTTGATCGCGTTGATTTTCCCTATCCAGGAGAGAGGTTTACAGTTCCATGAGCTGATGGTGGTTTGAGTAGTTAGATTAAGGGCTTTATAGTTTAGGGAAATTATGGTTTCTATAGATGGTGAAATGTAAACTCCTAAATATTTGATGGCCTTGGGCTGTATGCGGAAATGGTGTCGTTGTTGTATTCTCTCTACTGCATTTGAGTGCAAATGTATGGCTAATAGTTCAGATTTTGAAATGTTAATTTTAAAGTTGGAGTATAAACCATAGGTTTGTAGTGTTTGCAACAGAGGGGGTAGTGATATCTCGGGTTCTTCTAACGTTAAGTAGATATCATCCGCATATAAGGTTATCTTATACGTGGTAGATCCAATCTCCATTCCACGAATGTTGGTATTATGTCTGACCTGTGAGGCTAGCACTTCCATTGCCAGTATAAATAGAAAAGGCGAGAGTGGACAGCCCTGCCTTGTTCCATTTTTAATTTTAAAAGGGGAAGAGATGGAATTGTTTAATTTGATTTTGGCCTGTGGGTTATTGTAGAGGGTGAATATTTTTCCTATGATTTTTTGGGGAAAGCCGAATGCGTGCATGGTTTGTTTCAGAACAGACCAATCTAGCCTATCAAAGGCCTTTTCTGCATCCATAGCCAGAAATGCAGACGGGATTTTTTGGGTGGTTGCATATTCCATAAGGTCTAGTATTTTGGTGGTATTGTCCCTGGCTTCTCTGGAGGGTGTGAAACCTGCTTGGTTGATGTGTATGATTGAGGGTAAGATTAGATTTATTCTGGTAGCTATGATTTTTGCAAACAGTTTTATGTCAAAATTCAAGAGGGAGATGGGGCGGAAATTCGTGGGTGTGTCAGGGGGTTTACCTGGTTTCGGAAGTACAACCACTTGGGCTTCATTGAACATCGTGGTGAGGTGAGGTGTCAGTATGTCCAAAAAGGTTTTATAGTATTTGGCTGTAAAGCCATCTGGCCCAGGACTTTTTCCAATTTTTAGGGTTTTAATAGATATTTGAACTTCCTGGGGGGATATTGGCTTGTTAAGTTGATTTTTTTTGATCTTCTGTCAGTACTGGTGTTGGGTATTTTGTGATATAATCTAAAAGTTTAGCAGAATGATCTATTGTGGGATCTTTTGGGAGATTGTATAATGAGGTGTAGTATTCATGAAAGGCCTGCAAGATATCTGGGGTAGTTTGAAGTGGATTTCCTTTGGGGTTTTGTAATTCGTAAATATGGGACTTGAATCTTTTTTTCTTTAATGCTCTAGCTAGAAGTTTACCTGATCTATTATTTTCGAAATAAAACATACTGTTGTTTTTTTTTTCGCTGAGATTGGTATTCTATGTCCAAAAAGTTGTCTAATTCTGTTCGGGTTGTTTGGATTTCTGTTAAAATATTAGTGTTCGCTGGAGATTTCTTATGCGCGTGTTCTAGCTGTGTGTATTTTGTTGTTAGGTCTTGGTACTTTTTGCGGTAAGTCTGTGTGTAATGGGCCTTTATTTTGATCAGCTCCCCGCGGAGCACGCATTTGTGTGTCTCCCAGATTGTAAAGTTATTTTCAATCGACCGGGAATTTATGGTGAAAAATTCTTCAATAAGTCTGGTTAGTTTAGGAACTGAGTCTGGGTGGTCTAGAAGGCTGTCGTCCATTTTCCACTGATATGGGGTGAAAGGGGTGTTAGGCCATGTGAATTTAAGTTGGACAGACGAGTGGTCGCATCTATTTATGTGGGAAAGACCGCTCTGGTTTGTCAGGATGTAGTCTAGTCTACTGTAAGATTTGTTGGGGTGGGAGAAGAAGGTGTAGTCTCTCTTCTCACGGTGCATGAATCTCCAAGTGTCATAGAGCTTCATGTCTCTCATTCCCTGCCATATGGTTCTAGAAAGTTTTCGAGGGGTTTGTATGTTTACATTGGTGCTATCGATGGTGGGCTGTAATGGTACATTGAAATCACCAGACAGAAAGATTGGGCCTTTGGCCAAGTCTAACACCCTAGTGAACATAGTGCGGAAAAAGGGGAGTTGGTGGGTATTAGGAGCGTATATATTTATGAGTGTTATGGGTCTTCCATACAATAGGCCTGTCAGACCTAGGAATCGGCCTTCCCCGTCTGCAATCCTCTTGATGATATTAAATGGGGTAGATTTATGTATTAGAATGCTCACCCCATTTTTTTTATTCGGGCCTGTGCTGTGGAAGTGTGTGGTAAAGTGCTTCCCGAAATATTTGGGTATGTTATCTGATTTAAAATGTGTTTCCTGAAGAAAGAGGATGTCTATGTGTCGCTTTGTCAAATCGGACAGGGCTTTGGATCTCTTAATTGGTGAGTTAAAACCTTTTACGCTTTGAGTCAGGAGGGTCAGTTGAGGAGGTGGGTCACGGGTCATTGTTGGCATTATAGAGTTGTAGGCATTCGTGGTATGATTGAATGTTGAGGCGTGTATTGGCATGAGGCTCGAGAGTAATACATGTGCTTATGATCATTGTAACAGGTATGAGAATTGCAGTAAACTGAGTATATATCATGTAATAATATAACCATCTTTTCAGAAAGAAAAACATAATAAACAAACAGAACATATTAAACAGGTTGAACAAAGTGAACAAAAAACTGTCTCTCTGCCTAATATAGGTCATTTTTTAGATTGTTTGTGAAGGGAAAAATTGTTGGCTGTCCCTTGAGATATATCCATATTGGTCAATCCCATAATTTAGAGTCAGTTAAAAGGCTATATGACTTGGATGGTTAGTATCTGTTTCGCTCAGCGGGGCTTAAAAGCTTTGGACCGGGCTCAGTCAAGAACACTAAGGGGGTAGTTCTCTGTATTGTAAGACGCATACCCATAAGCGATAAGTAGTTCACTTGGCATTTGTGGCTCAGGCTTGTTGCTCTAACTATGTAATTGTGCTATGAATCCTACGGGTGGGAGGATTCAATGCGCTTCCACTTGGGGTATAGCTTAATTTTGCAGTTAGCAATAACAGCCTAATGTATATATAAGACAAGAATATTTATCAGTTGTATAGGTCAAAGACAATTTCCAAATTGATCTACATGAGTGGTTAGCGCTAGGGTATGGAAGTATCTTTCCCCAGAATTGACAATATTTAACTGATAATACAGAACATTGCATAAGAACAAACCAACAAAAAGACAAAGACAAAGAGGCGACCTCTGTATACTTATCATATTTTCAGTCCTAAATAGCAAGACCCACGATAGTTCAGTGAGTTGAGTCTCTATAGGTGTCATGGCCTTGCAGTGGAGCAGATGAAGGCATTGGGTGGGTGCGGGGGGACCGTGGCTGGGTAAAACCTTTGCTCTGTCCCCCAGCAGCAATCCTTTCAGGTGTGGGAGGGTCCCTGTTGTTTCTTAGTGTTGAGGGTCCTGGCTTGTTCTGGATGGGGAGTCCCAGTTGCTTGCAAAAAGAATCAGTCTCTTCTGGGGATCTGCATGTTAGGCGAGTGTTGTTTTTGAGTACCCAGACCTGCGTGGGAAAACCCCATCTGTATGGAATTTTTTTGTTGCGTAGGAGAGTGGTTAATGGGCTGAACTCCTTTCTTCGTTGTAGTGTTTGTGAGGCCAGGTCCTGGTAGAATTGGAGAACATTGCCACGAAATCTGATTGGTTACAACTTTCTTGATTGGTTCAAGAGCATTTCTTTTTCTAAGAAATTTTTAAAGCGAATGATAATGTCTCTTGGAGGTGCAGTGTCTGGGGGCTTTGGTCTAAGGGACCTGTGGGCTCGCACCCATTGAATGTCCGTGGTGCATGCTGATTCTTTTATTTGTTGAAATAGAGACTGGAGATAGACTGGAAAGTCACGCGGGAGAACATTCTCAGGAACCCCCCTGATCCTTATGTTTTTTCGGCGGCTCCTATTCTCCAAGTCCTCCAGCTTTTCTTGAAGCAATGTGATGGTTTCTTGGTGTGAGGTGACTTGGTCAGTAAGAGACTGGACATCTTCCTTTATCTCATCTTGATTGGTTTCTAGAGAGTCCACTTGGAGCCCTATGGTATGGATATCTTGTTTCATACCTGTCAACTCCTCTCGGATACACATGCGAACTATGTCCGCGATGTCTTGTTTTGAGGGTAGGCCCTAAAGAATTGTTGAAGTAAAGTTAGTGTCCTCATCTTGTGATGTAGGTATGGTTGAGGATTGGTGTTCTTTATAAAGTCTCTTGTCTCTCTCCTCAGGTGTATCCGCTGTCTGCATATAGGAAGAAATGTTGGCTGTTTTTAATGCAGGTGTTTTTAGGGGCTTATCTTGCTTTGGCCGTCTGGATGTCATGGTGACTGGCTCAGAGAGGAACAGGTTGTAAGAAACCTTTTTAGGTATGATCGCAGGATGCTGTCTCTTGTCAGTGGTATTCAGTAAAATGATAGAGATATATTTCAGCGGGTGCCCCTACCCAAAAGTCACTTATAAGTAGAGCAGATTCACTGTAGATAGGTGGTCTGTGAAGTCTGTCTTAAGTAAACCCCAGGGCCATGTTACCTCTTTCTGGTGTGTTATGAGGGATCTCTTTTGGGTGAAATGTAAAAGATAGGGCGAAAGGCGTTATATAAATATAGTTGCTATAGCCTATCCTCTTCTGTGACTCTCACCATATGCTGATCCTGCAGATGTGCCACTCTCTGCACCAGTGCACAATAGTTTTATTAATCTGAGCACCTCTGTATGTGTGTAAGGGGGCTGTGGACTGTGCTAACTATGCTACGTTTGTCCCCTTTCAAAGCTTATTATATCCTCTTTTAGCAGTTAGTGTTAGGTGGTTAAGTCCTAACTGTTTTGGGGAACGGCTTGTGAAATGTCCCCTTTGCTATCACTGTTGGTACTTTTTACTTTTTTTTTTTTGAAAAGTATGTTGCTGGCATATGCGGTGCGGCTGGGATGGGAGCTACTATGGTGGCCAGCGCACTTCCATGAAGACGCTCCTCCCCTCAGCACCACAAATTCTATGGCCTATGTTAAGGGCAATGCACTCCTTCGCTGGAATTCCCTCAGGTAGGTGAACGGAGGTTATCCTCCGGGGTGGTGCGGTGGTAGGGGAAGTTAAAAAGGGAATATTGTTAAGGGTACTTGCGGCTAGTGTGTTGTGGCTGCAGTGGCGGCCGGCACACCCCTGGAGAGACTCCCGCGCCTTTCGTGGTGGCCGCGGCGGGAAGGTTGGTCCGCTGCTCACAGAGGTATTCAGGTATGATCCGGAGGTGATCAGCCTCTAGCTATGAGCTGTGAAGCGGTCGGCATGCTCCGGTTACCGGGGAGAGGAGATCTGGCTGGGTCTGGTGCAAGATGAGTTTCAGCAGCTTTTGTGCACCCTTAGCTTCTGAGTGTTTCGGATCTGTGGCTATGTTTATGATCTCCAGTGCTTTAGTGATCTTTATGGTCGCCTCCAAGTCAGTTTTATTAGAATTATAATGGGATAATTAGGATTTTTGGGATTGCCTACACGGAGCTCCGGATTTACGCTGCACTCATGGCAGCAGCCGGCTCCGCCCCCTCTTGTGCATGCTTTTAATTACTATTTTTTCTGTATTTCATCAGCCCAAGTTGGTGTCATTTTTTTTACAATAAAGTGTATTTGAGTGAGCCGCTCTTGAAATTTCTTCTTTTTTGTTTACTTTACTATAAGGATAGGGGTTTTTTTTTAACTGGTAGTGTGTTCTTTTTGGTATTTGGGGGTTAGCTGTTAGGGGGTTGTTAGAATAAGGGGTTTCTGGAGATGGGGCTCTCTTTCTCTCATTTTTTTTTAATTCTCTATAATTATATCTATCTAAATATATATATATATATATATATATATATATATATATATATATCCATTTTTAACACACACACATATACAGTATATATATCGTCCACGTCAGGGACACCGGCTGCACAAGATTCTTTTTGTAGTGTCTACAAGCACCTCATTTTACTGATACCAATATCCAACTGAATCTCTCTCAACACAGTGTAGGACCGACATGTAAGTGCACTACAGAACAGTACCCCTGTGTTACAAAAAGAGTTCTTAGAATATTCTAAACACGGTGAACAAGCCGTGTAACATACACCCTCTTACCTTAGAGTGGACTTTAGTTTTATATTAAGTTGCCCTCTTTTTTTATATAAGAAGTGTCTGCTTTAAGTTTTTATTAATAATATTATTAGCCCTAGACCAAAGGGGCACACACACATACACCCCTTTTTTATTGCAAAAAGAAAACGTTTTGCTTTTTAATTATCTGGAACTATTTTAAAACACACCTGGTTGTTTTTGGAGTTACCATTGTTCCACAAACTGGGGAAAAAAAATCTGTGATTGTCAAGTATAACAGCCTTGAGATATATACATATGTGAATGCTTACCTCATCATGGATTTAAAGCTGAAAATGTGAGAATTGGTGAGAGAAAATATATACCATACTCCTGTGAGATACCAAGGCTTCACATATCCCTGAGAAAGTTGGAAGTTTCTACCAATCAAGTGACGGAAGAAAGACCACAGAGTGGAACAGACATCTCCAGGGAAAACAACTCCACCTTCACATAGGATTTACAGGGGTGAATCAACCACAGATCAAGGAATAGACCAAGTCTTCATCATTCTGTTGGGAACATACATTACCTCATATGATTGAGGTAATTTCCGGTAAGAAGTAAATCCTCTACCAATCACAGCATTATCTTATGAACTCTCTGTGAACTATTTATGCTATATTTGGATTATTATTAGCAGTTTTTATGAATACTTAACAGTGCAACCGATTGAATAGCTATATATCTGTGAGCAGAAACCGAATTTGATTTATTCTTTTTACTATTACGTATATATATATATATATATATATATATATATATGTTCCAATGGATTGTCCCCACTTGTAGCGCAAAAAATCTCTCTCCAAAGAAAAGTAAAACTTCCTTTATTGTAGTATCAAAAGTAAAAACATGACAGCCTACACACGACTGTAATAAAGCACTTAATGTAAAAACACAGTGTCAGTGATCTGAACCACATGCAGACATGTTTCGTGCAGTTGCGCACTTGATCACTGCTTGAAAGCAATCCTGATCACACCTGCTTTATAGCACTTTTCTTAAAGAGACATTTGTAAATGTTAGACACTGTGTGCTTGAACTCTCTCTTTACTGCCTATCCTTTGTTGAAGAACATGTTTCAAAAAGTTATTTAATACATTTGCAGAAATTTTTTTCTCTTCTACATGTATATTAATAATAATATGATGTTAACTTTTATATATTAAGAATTTTTTCTCTTCTACATGTATATTAATAATATGATGTTAACTTTTATACATTAAAAATTACCTTATGTCTTTGCCTCATTTCTCATAAGTATATCTTATACCACTAGATAAAATTGCAGTCTTTCAACTGTAGTACTTTGATGTAATTTATATATGACACTATGTGTCATACAAAAAATGTTAAATTTATTTCTAGAGTAAGGTTTAGAGTTTACAATATATGTAAAAATAATTTATTGTTTAAGACTTATATGATGGCCATATATTATTTCTCCCCTTTTCCTTATCTAAAAGAAAAGCTGTTGTGTATATATTAATTCACAAAAAGATCCAGGTCTTTGTGCCATCAGCTCAGTTTAATTTGTTTGAAACAGTATTAGACGTTAACAAGTTTGTACGCAAACTTACTTTGAAAAAACATTTTTTTTCAGAAAGTGAGCATATGACACAAGTTGAGACTAAAAATGATATTAATGAGAGTGTTACGTCAGCCATTACTGATGTCTTGTTATTTCCTGACTTATGTGCTATTAAAGATTTGCAAGAACTAGCTGAGGATAGCAATAGAGAATCTATAGATAAGATAATGGAAGAAGATATCAAATTTGGTCACTTAAAGAAAAAGAGCACCTTTTATCCAGTACACACCAGACCTAAGGTGTTAGATATTTTCCAGAAAACAGTGGAAAGTAAGTTAAGAATACTACATGAAAAGAATCTAAAAAGTAAAAAAAGAAGGTACTCTAACTTAACAAATAAAGAAAAAGCAGCTTTATTAACTCTTCAAGAAAATAAAGATATAATGATCCGCCCTTCTGATAAAGGAGGAAATGTAGTCATTATGTTCTTCAACAAAGAATAGGCAGTAAAGAGAGAGTTCAAGCACACAGTGTCTAACATTTACAAATGTCTCTTTAAGAAAAGTGCTATAAAGCAGGTGTGATCAGGATTGCTTTCAAGCAGTGATCAAGTGCGCAACTGCACGAAACATGTCTGCATGTGGTTCAGATCACTGACACTGTGTTTTTACATTAAGTGCTTTATTACAGTCGTGTGTAGGCTGTCATGTTTTTACTTTTGATACTACAATAAAGGAAGTTTTACTTTTCTTTGGAGAGAGATTTTTTGCGCTACAAGTGGGGACAATCCATTGGAACATATTCTATTTACTCAGATGCTGACTACAGACCGGCTCAGTCTCCACAGCTGCAGATCTCCATACACTCTGAGCCAATTGCTCCCCAGCGTGTTACCGGACAGTGAGTGGTATACAGGTACCTTTTGAAATTATATTGCTAAAGTCTATGTGTGCGCTACTTACTTACAAAGTGTTCTTTTGCATACTATGTCTGTTGATTTAAGTCTGAGCAGCCACATAAGATCATATGTATTCCTTTCCACGTAAGCACAAAGCTACAAACAGGTGCAATCTGTGGTTAATTAACAGCAACAGTAACAAAGTTGTTTGCACTAGGAAAGCATCATCCAATATACCTGACTTACAAATTAAACTGTGATACACGGTCTAAAGGGGAGATATATAAAAAGGATTAAAAAAGAAAAAGAGATTAGATTTGTACCTAAATATACACTAAGGTGATTGGATTTATCACATACTCTGATCTCTAAATAAACAAAAGTAACAGCCTTTACACACAATAAAGCACTAATTTACACACAAATCATTTGTGTAAGTACTCTATTCTGCCTAAAAATCCTTGAACAAATATGGATAATTCAAGTGAACCAAGTTATGTGTTGGGAGACTTTCAGGATGAAGTATCTGAAACCTACAATCAAATAATACATACTATAGACAGTCTTTTCTTTGAAATGGATTCCTTAAGAAAAAAGGACATTAAATTGGATCTAGATCTCAAATCTTTTTCTATTTACAAGCATGAACACAGAATACCAAGAGGTCTTCGTATAAGAAAATTTCCATCCTTTGTGATTATGGATACAGAATTTATCTCCAAATGGAACAGCATTCTAGATGCATGCTCATTTGCATTAATTGATTTGCTTATGGAGCACAAAAGAAAACAAAAAGCAGAGCTGTTACAGGAGATGAAAGAGGTTCAAAACAAACTTAGAGATTTTCAACATCACAAAGACTTTAAGGAATATGACAAAAAAATTTGAAACAACCATGAATACTTTCAGACAAGAAATATGGCAATTTAAGTCAAGAAAAATAACAAGAGACAAAAAAGATTATGATCAGAAACAAGTTTACAGATGGACACAGGAAGAATATCCTAGGAGATTTCAGAGAAGGCAACAGAGAAGAATACATAAAGGAGGAAAAACTGTGACATTCTCAGACACAGAATACGAATTTGACTCATCTGATAATGATTTGCAGACTGAGGAAGAAACACCAGCAGTATTTCAAGAACTGGAGGTACAAGCTACAACATCAGGATCTCATAAGGAGTCAAAAAACGAGGACCCCCAGACTTTCCCAAGAAAAACAAAAAAACCCATAGAGGAAGTAGGGGCAAGGGCAGCAAGCGGAAACAGATACAACAAACAATGACATATATATATATTAGGTAACAAATGAAGATGCAAACTTACCAGATTGCTAAAAACCACCAGGGTGCTATACCATATTGCATATAACCCCAAATAAACACTCAGTGGACTTTAGGCATCTGTAACCTCAATTAGTGGATTTTATTTGTGATGTTTTAGGACAGCATGGTGTCCCTTCTTCAGATCAGAACAAACATGTGAAAATACACAAACATATAAACCATATCAGAGTTAACCCCACCCCCATCTGTGATTATCTTCCTCCAAATACATGTGCGCTAATTTGCATATTAGATGAATGAGTGAAATGAGAGCCAATCAAAAAGAGGAGAAAAGTATATAAAAATAAGATAAAAAAATATAAAAACAATTAACAGATTAAATAATATTAAAATCATGGCTGGTCTTGTCACAAACTATCCCCCCAGGCACCACTGAGGCCATTAATCATCTTAAATAACTTATATTGATAGGACACATACAGCTCAGGTAAACAAAACAGGTTAGGTGAACACACTGTGGCTCCAGTGGCCAACCTCCATACTGATGTCATCCCTAAATGACCAATGAGTGTTACAAATAGACAGAAACACCAGAAAACAACATCGTTTTTGCCTTATGTTATTCCAGCAGGCAAGTAGCTAAAATGATATTCCAGTCAGCTAATATCCATCACAACTCTTTATGTACACAGCTCCTACCTGTATCACTTGGGGTTAAATTGTCCATGTTCGGTCTATACTCACTACCTTGGGATGTAACATCCCCTCCCATTTAAACGTCACCACCAATCACAACTAGTGAAAACACACACACCTCCAACTGCATAAATGAAGCAATCTTAAAAGATAGTTTATACTTATTAGCACAAACAGTGAAACACAATATGTAGAGAATAACTTATACCTATAGAGCGCATGCAACTCAGATAAACTAAACAGATTAAGTGAACACACTGTGGCCAACCTCCATAATAATGTCTTCCATAAATGACTAATGAGTGTTACAAATAGACAGAAACAACAACATTGTTTTTGCTTTATGTTATTCCAGCGGGCAAATAGCTTATTTGTTATACCAACCAGCAAATGTCCATCACAACTCTTTTGTACACATCTCCTACCCATATTACTTGGGGTTAAATCATCCCTGTTCAATCTATACTTACTACGTTGGGATGTAACATCCCCTTCCATCGTGATGTCACCTCCAACCATGATTAGTGGAAACATACACATCTCCAACTGTGTAAAGAACAATCTTATAAGACAGTACATTATCTTCTACTTATTAGCACAAACAGTGATCATGTTTAGCTATATTTACAGGGCATTCTTATAATATCAGAGGTGCAATCGCCACTGATAGATCGAGAACACCAATCGCAAGCAGTGAAAGCACACACACACCTCCAAATAAATACACAAGAAGGAAGTGAGCAAAGCAACCAGCAGAGCAACCACTTATTCCCACAAAAAATAAGCGTGACACATAAAGAACTTTTACTATCTACTCTAGTTTCAATCTCAACATCACCAAGTGCCCTATTGTATTGAAACAGGGAACCTAATCTTCACCCCTATGTTATCAACTTCTGTTTATTATGCAACTTGTATCAATACAAATATCAACAAAGAAATAATATAAAAATGTGAAAAAATGAGAAAATATAACAATGTGAAAAATAAAGAGATAGAACACTAGTAGGAACATACCACCAATATGTGGTAATTACTCTTACTAAGTCATTAACACCACAGAACCTAAATCAACTTCAATAATAGTCCAAAAGCCCACCTAATCATATTGGCTACTCTAAATGCCCTCAAACCTCATCATCCACAATTTGAAGAGCAATTAACTTCCAAGAGTACTTAGATATGCACAAATAAATATTAGCCACACATAAATATTAGCCACAATGGTTTAGGTTGAGTGTGAGACAAGACTGGATATATAAATAAAAACAATAGCCAAATCACTAAAAGTCTGAAAAAGGATAAAAGGGACAAGTATATACATGTAGTAGAAGTGACACAACATATACATATATATATATTTATATATTTTATAAATAACTAGCGGCTAGATTACGAGTTTTGCGGTAAGAGCTGCTCGGTGCTAACTTGCAAGTTATTGTCACCGCTCACCTCCCTCTAGCGCTGCTATTACAGGTGTACAAAAACCCGGCGTTAGCAGGCAATATTGCAGCGCAAAGCAAAATTGAGCTCCATACCACACACAAATACCAGCCGTGCTGTGAGCTGGTTTTACATGCTTGTGCACAATTTCCCCATAGACATGTCTATGGGGAGAGCCGGCTAAAAAAAGCCTAACACCTTCAATAAAGGAGCGTAAAGTTCCGTAACGCAGCCCCATTGGTTCCTATGGGAAACAAAATTTATGTTTACACCTAACACCATAACATAAACCCAGAGTCTAAACACCCCTAATCTGCCACCCCCGACACCTACCTACATTTATTAACCCCTAATCTGTGGCCCCCAATGTCGCTGCCATCTACATTACAGTTATAAACCCCAATCTGCCGCCCCCAATGTCGCCACCACCTACATTACAGTTATTTACCCCTAATCTGTCACCCCCAATGTTGCCGCCACCTACCTACATTTATTAACCCCTAATCTGCCGCCCCCAATGTCACCACCACCTACATTACAGTTATTAACCCCTAATCTGCCGCCCCCAACGTTGCCGCCACTATACTAAAGTTATTAACCCCTAAACCTAACTCTAACCCCCACTAACTTTAATGTAATTAAAATAAATCTAAATAAAACCTACTATTAATAACTAAATAATTCCTATTTAAAACTAAATACAAAGAAAAGCAATCCGTGGACTGATGATTTGTACACTTGTTTAGCACTCACTTGCCTAAGGTATAGGGGGGCTGTAAATGAGAAAAACTTTATTAGAAGTTTAGGCGGAGAAGTGAAATGGGGTAATTTTAATCTAACCTTTATTGGGCATTTAAAATCAATAAATGGATATATATCCTTAATATTACAACCCGTGTGCAATAAGGGATTAATAGATCTTCATTGTAGTTAGCTTGATATTAAAAATGAATTAGCAAATTGCAAAATTGAGTATGAATACTTAGTTAAAATATTAACATAACTATAGTGGACACCGAGGCTATTAATAATTGCCTATAAGTCCAAATTGGCTTTGTTTGTAGCATACAAATTACTATGTAACTGACGGTATTGTGACTGTTCCCGAATGTTATGTCTCTTTAAGAGAGAATTATACAATCTCTTAACAGTGTGGGAACTGATTCAGTTTTTATATAAAATCATTGTTAGATGTTTAATGATAACAGCAATCAACAGCAATCAATTAGTGTGACAAAATAATAATGCACCTTTTATTTATTGGCTTCTTTTAAGCTGCCATTTTACTCTACAGTGGACACGTTCTATGGATTGAATTAATGCACAACTTGCATACTTATTGAGACTTCAAAGTACTTATATATGATTGTATTACGATAATACTATGTGATATTTTCCCTGTAAAATTTCACTAGGTTATTGGTGTAAGTTGCTTCGGAGTCAGGTCTAATATCTACTGCGTGTAGACTATTCAATTATATTGACATTAAACTAAAATATCCCCCTGTATGTATTTTGCTTTGCTGATACTTTTTATATATCTTAGGAAATGTCTGTTGGTTGTATGGTTAAAAAGTATCACACAGTATATCTGTGCTTTTTTCCTTCTTGCCAACAGCTCGTATGTGATTGTTTTTCACAGAGTTTATACAAATAATAGCGTTGTTTTTAAAGGTATCAGCTGAATGATATCATTACTATAATTGCAAATGAGTTTGTCACACATGCATCTGCCCAGCGTATAGCCACTATGTATAGTATCAGGTACAGTTATTACTGATCCGTACCCTCTTCCCTATTGCATATTGTACACAGCTATTATTAAGGATTGACAAACTACTATATCGTAGTGCCGTGTCTAATGTTCAGTTGCACAAATGACTACTTGTTAGCGGTTATACTACGGTGCTTACATAAAGTCTCAATGCGGTTTATGGAGACTCCTACACACTGTTAGATAGGTAAATTACAGAATAACTCATGCACTAACATCCGCTGCAGACTATTACAGTCAACTCCCCAACAGCTAAATAATTAATATGGCTCTGAATCCCCCTGCAGTTAAAAAAATGCTTCTAACATTTAAAACTCAACGGTCCCTGACATGTTTTGCCAACTAATTGGCTTTCTCAAAGGGTACGGCGCGCCGTTCAGCGTAAATATTTATTGGCTTGCATTACTCCGCCTATTATGATGTCATTGTTTATTTTTGGCTTGGATTGGTGGAATATAAATGTCTATTGTATGCTTGTCTACGTTCTTGATACAACTTATTCTCATCTTAGATATACTTCTACTTTGTAAGATGAATATTATATACCCCGCATTGTTTTGAATGCGTAAAAATTATTTTATACAATTATTATTCATACATGTGGGAGTATTTATATTACAATTCGTGATGAGTGATAACACAAAATAACATCAATTTTAAGTTATTGTAAAATATAATCCTTGTATTGGAATGTGTAAAACAGGGTGACTTAGAATATCACGATAAGAAGTGAATAATCATAATAGTGAGAAACTGTGACATTTATGGTGCTATAAACAATAATAAAGTGATCGATTGAAGATAATCAATATCTAGACTTCAGTGTGTGTTCAGTCAGGACATTACAACTTTGACATTGTGTGTAGACATAATAGTGTGTATGAAAAAATGAGGATAACATAAATAAATTAGCATATGCTAATAAAAATACATGTGTTATCTATGTGTGATTAGTGTTCACCTCTTTCATATGAATACATATTTTATAGCTTTCTCTGAGGTTACTCAGAAAGTATTTTTTATTTTGTAAGTAGTTTTCATGTCGTCAAACAACTTACAGTGCAGCACATATACTACTCCTGTGGTGTTACAATTTATGAAAGATTGAATATTATGTATCTTGTTAAATCTATCCTTGACTGATACTGTCTTTTTCAAAAATTTGCAACTAATACAAGTTCCACATGGATATGATCCATTTGGTATGTTCCTATTGGTTTTCATCTTATTTTTGCGAGTAAAATGACTCAGACTTATTAAATCCTATAGATTTTTTGTTCGTCCTATTAGTTGCTCAAGTACATGATCAGATTGTAAAATGTGCCAATGTTTTTTGTATTATTTTTACTACTTCGTGGCTCTGTGCGTTGTACGTTAGTACTAATCTTGTCTTTCTGTCACTCTGTCATGTCTTGGGTTTTAATAAATCTAATCTATTGTTTTTTTTGGCTCTCTGTTTGGCCCTTTTAATAGAAGATTTACTGAAACCTCTCTGGCTTAGTCTGTCTGCTACTTCCTTAGCTCTAATCTGATATAACTCCTCTTCAGAGCAATTTCTCTTAGTTCTTAAAAATTCTCCTATAGGGAGGGATTTAATTGTTGCACGGTGCGTGTGCACTTGTGCTGTGCAAGATCGTATTGGTAGCAGTTTCTTTTCTACATAGATCTGTTCCTATTATTCCTTCTTGTTTCTTAAATATTCTCAGATCTAAGAAAGATAACTCTGTTTGACTGCTTTGATAGGTCAGTTTTATATTTAGGTGATTACCATTAAATATTTGTAAAAACACATCGAGTTTTTCTTTTGGTCCCTCCCATATTAGTAGGATATAATCGATATACAGTACCTTAGCCAGAGTGGGATATGCTGTGTGAAGTCATCATTTTTTTCAGTGAAGACAGTATTATGCTCCCACTAACCTAAAAATAGGTTGGCGTATGAAGGTGCACAGGCTGTGCCCATCGCGGTTCCTCTTGTTTGTAAATAGAATTGGTTATTGAAGACAAAGAAATTCTTTTTTTAATGCGAATTCTAACAGTTTCATAACAAAATTGTTATGATTCTCATCTTCATCTGTTGCCATATTCAGATAGTATTGTACCGCTTCTAGTCCCAATTCGTGTTTAATACTAGTATAGAGGGCTTCCACGTCGGCAGTGACTAACCACAATGTAGGGCTGAGTTGAATATCTTAGAGTTGCTGAAGTTTTTACATCATGTCTTTTATATATGATGGCATTTGTGTCAAAAATTCTCTTAATCTGGTGTCAATGTACTTGCTAGCTTTTTCTGTCAAATTTTCATTACCGGACATTATTGGTCGTCCAATAGCCCTATCAAAATAAAAAAGCCCCCCCCCCCAAAAAAAAAAAAAAACTTTAGCCTAAACTAAACTACCAATAGCCCTTAAAAGGGCCATTTGCGGGGCATTGCCCCAAAGAAATCAGCTCTTTTACCTTTAAAAAAAATACAAACACCCCCCCAACAGTAAAACCCACCACCCACACAGCCAACCCCCAAATAAAATCCTAACTAAAAAAACCTAAGCTCCCCATTGCCCTGAAAAGGGCATTTGGGAGGGCATTACCCTTAAAAGGGCATTTTGCTCTTTTTCTATTGCTCAAAGCCTAATCTAAAACTAAAAGCCACCCAATAACCCTTAAAAAAAACCTAACACTAACCCCCGAAGATCCACTTACAGTTTTGAAGACCAGACATCCTCAACGAAGCCAGGAGAAGTCTTCATCCAAGCAGCAAGAAGTCCTCAACGAAGTCAGGAGAAGTCTTCATCCAAGCCAGCATAAGTGGTCCTCCAGATGGGCAGAAGTCTTCATCCAGACGACATCTTCTATTTTCATCCATCCGGCGTGGAGCGGGTCCATCTTCAAGACATCCGGCATGGAGCATCCTCTTCAAACGAAGTCTTCTTCCTGAATAAATGTTCCTTTAAGTGACGTCATTTGAGATGGCGTCCCTTGAATTCCGATTGGCTGATAGAATTCGAAATTAAAGGTGAAAAAAATCCTATTGGCTGATGCAATCAGCCAATAGGATTGAGTTTGCATTCTATTTGCTGATTGGAACAGCCAATAGAATGCGACCTCAATCCTATTGGTTGATTGGATCAGCCAATAGGATTGAAGCTCAATCCTATTGGCTGATTGCATCAGCCATTAGGATTTTTTCACCTTTAATTCCGATTGGCTGATAGAATTCTATCACCTAATCGGAATTCAAGGGACGCCATCTTGGATGATGTCACTTAAAGGAACATTCATTCGGGAAGAAGACTTCATTTGAAGAGGATGCTCCGCACCGGATGTCTTGAAGATGGACCTGCTCCGCGCCGGATGGATGAAGATAGAAGATGTTATCTGGATGAAGACTTCTGCCCGTCTGGAGGACCACTTCTGCCGGCTTGGATGAAGACTTCTCCCGGCTTCGTTGAGGACTTCTTGCCGCTTCAATGAGGACTTCTTGCCGCTTCACTGAGGACTTCTCCCGGCTTCGTTGAGGATGGATGTCTGGTCTTCAAAACTGTAAGTGAATCTTCGGGGGTTAGTTTTAGGGTTTTTTTAAGGGTTTATTGGGTGGCTTTTAGTTTTAGATTAGGCTTTGGGCAATAGAAAAAGAGTTAAATGTCCTTTAAGGGCAATGCCCATCCAAATGCCCTTTTCAGGGCAATGAGGAGCTTAGGTTTTTTAGTTAGGATTTTATTTGGGTGGTTGCTTGTGTGGGTGGTGGGTTTTACTGTTGGGGGGGTGTTTGTATTTTTTCTACAGGTAAAAGAGCTGATTTCTTTGGGTCAATGCGATTAAAAGTTTATCATACAGTGCCACAATAAACAACCATACAGGCTGTACCTCAGAAAGGTGAAATCTCCCAACCGGATTCCAATGTATTGGTAAAGTAAAATGCCAAGAGTTAGCACTACAGTATCCCTGTTGGGGGATATGTTGCTTAAGATGGTGTCCACGATCAGTTATAAATAGAATAGATAAATAGTGTGTCCTATAGTCTGTGAAGTGTATATAATTCAATCAATAAAATTAATTTGTAAAATATAACATTTAATATGGTTACAATATAAAATAGATGAATATATAGATACACATGGTATATAAAACAAATGGATATATATATATATATATATATATATAAAACAATTGAATTGAATACTATAGACAATTTTCTATAGTTAATTGTCTGCAGAGCCTATATTCCTGATTAGGATAATCAACTAAAAATGACGATGAGGCACAATGGATGAAATAATAATCAAATAAATAGTCAAGTAAATCAATCAATCAGACCTGATATAGTAGTCCCGTTAAATGTCCAAATGAAGAAGTGGATATATGAAAGTCCCAAAGGTGTCCAATCCTATTTTAGCTAGTATATTGTTGGTGAAAAAAATTATGTAGGTGATTCAAAAAAGTGAAATCCTCACATAAGCTTAAAAATGAAAAAGAAAAAGTGAAAAAATGTGGGTTATCAAAATTAGAAAATGTAAAAATTAAAATGTAAAAATTTTAAAATAATGTGTGAAAAAATGTGATCAACAATAAAATGATAGTTGAAGGTGTACACCTAAAAATATAGTTGAAAGTGTACACCTAAAAATAGTCCATAAAAAGTTGTTTTTTATATATAAATAAATCCTTCCAATAAATCCTTAGTGTCCTAAAAATATCAATAAAGCCACTACAAATAGAAAATATAGGTATTCTACTCACCAAAAAAGAGCCTGAGCCGTAATACCAGTTTACAATCAACGCATTTCGGTCCGCAGGGACCTTTCTCAAGACTTCTATTTGTTGTGGCTTTATTGCACTATGTCTGCTTTTTATGTATTTTTATAGGATCACAATGACATCATAAATTATTCATATCCACTTTGGGAAGAGGATCATTTAACAAGACCATTCTACATTATTATTTTTTGTACACAAAATCTGGGACACCACCAATTTTTAGGACACTAAGGATTTATTGGAAGGATTTATTTATATATAAAAAACAACTTTTTATGGACTATTTTTAGGTGTACACCTTCAACTATCATTTTATTGTTGATCACATTTTTTCACACATTATTTTAACATTTTTACATTTTAATTTTTACATTTTATAATTTTGATAACCCACATTTTTTCACTTTTTCTTTTTCATTTTTAAGCTTATGTGAGAATTTCACTTTTTTGATTCTTTGGGGCAATGCCCCACAAAAGGCCCTTTTAAGGGCTATTGGTAGTTTATTGTAGGCTAGTGTTTTTTTTTATTTTGGGGGGGCTTTTTATTTTGATAGGGATATTAGATTAGGTGTAATTAGCTTAAATATCTGATAATTTCATTTTTTATTTTGTGTAATTTAGTGTTTGTTTGTTTTTGTAATTTAGGTAATTGTATTTAATTTAGGAAATGTATTTAATTGTAGTGTTAGCTGTTAGTGTAACTCAGGTTAGGTTTTATTTTACAGGTAAATTTGTATTTATTTTAGCTAGGTAGTTAGTAAATAGTTAATAACTGTTTAGTAACTATTCTACCTAGTTAAAATAAATACAAACTTGCCTGTGAAATAAAAATAAACCCTAAGCTAGCTACAATGTAACTATTAGTTATATTGTAGCTAGCTTAGGGTTTATTTTATAGGTAAGTGTTTAGTTTTAAATATGAATTATTTAGGTAATGATAGGAATTTTTATTTAGATTTATTTTAATTATATTTAAGTTAGGGGGTGTTAGAGTTAGACTTAGGTTTAGGGGTTAATAAATTTAGTATAGTGGCGGCGACATTGGGGGCGGCAGATTAGGGGTTAATAAATGTAGGTAGGTGGCGGCAATGTTAGGGGTGGCAGATTAGGGGTTAATAATATTTAACTAGTGTTTACGAGGCGGGAGTGTGGCGGTTTAGGGGTTAATATGTTTATTATAGTGGCGATGATGTCCGGAGCGGCAGATTAGGGGTTAATAAGTATAATGTAGGTGTCGGCGATGTTGGGGGCGGCAGATTAGGGGTTAATAAGTGTAGTATTAGGGGTGTTTAGACTTGGGGTTCATGTTATGGTGTTAGGTGTAAACATAAAATTTGTTTCCCCATAGGAATCAATGGGGCTGCGTTACGGAGCTTTACGCTGCTTTTTGCATGTGTTAGACTTTTTTTCGTCCGGCTCTCCCCATTGATGTCTATGGAGAAATCGTGCACAAGCACGTAAAACCAGCTAACCGCTGCCTTAAGCAGGGCTGGTATTGGAGTGCGGTATGGAGCTCAATTTTGCTCTACGCTCACTGCTTGCCTGATAATGCCGGGTTTATGAAAACCTGTAATACCAGCGCTGTAGGTAAGTGAGCGGTGACAATAACGTGCAAGTTAGCAACGCACCCCTCATAACGCAAAACTCGTAATCTAGCCGTTAGTTATTAATAGTAACTTTTATTTAGATATATTTTAATTACATTAAAGTTAGTGGGTGTTAGGGTTAAGGTTAGGTTTAGGGGTTAATAAATTTAGTATAGTGGCAGCGATTTTGGGGGCAGCAGATTAGGGGTTAATAACAGTAATGTAGGTTGCGGCGATGGATGAAGACTTCTCTCGGCTTCGCTGAGGACTTCTTGCCTCTTCACTGAGGACTTCTCCCGGCTTCGTTGAGGATGGATGTCTGGTCTTCAAAACTGTACTAATACAGCTCTATATCGGCTAGATTTAGAGTTTTGTCGGTAAGGACCTGCGTAGCTAACGCTGGCTTTTTTCTGGCCGCACCATAAAAATAACTCTGGTATTGAGAGTCCACAGAATGTCAGCGTTAGGCTCCAAAAAAGGAGCGTAGAGCATATTTAACGCAACTGCAACTCTCGATACCAGAGTTGCTTACGGACGCGGCCAGCCTCAAAAACGTGCTCGTGCACGATTCCCCCATAGGAAACAATGGGGCTGTTTGAGCTGAAAAAAAACCTAACACCTGCAAAAAAGCCGCGTTCAGCTCCTAACGCAGCCCCATTGTTTGCTATGGGGAAACACTTCCTACGTCTGCACCTAACACTTTAACATGTACCCGAGTCTAAACACCCCTAACCTTACACTTATTAACCCCTAATCTGCCACCCCCGCTATCGCTGACCCCTGCATATTATTATTAACCCCTAATCTGACGCTCCGTAAACCGCCGCTACTTACATTATCCCTATGTACCCCTAATCTGCTGCCCTAACATCGCCGACCCCTATATTATATTTATTAACCCCTAATCTGCCCCCCACAACGTCGCCTCCACCTGCCTACACTTATTACAGTGTTAGGGGCAGCAGATTAGGGGTACATAAGTATAACGTAGGTGGCGGTCGGCAGATTAGGGGTTAAAAAAATTTAATCGAGTGGTGGCGATGTGGGGGGACCTCAGTTTAGGGGTACATAGGTAGTTTATGGGTGTTAGTGTACTTTAGAGTACAGTAGTTAAGAGCTTTATGAACCGGCGTTAGCCCAGAAAGCTCTTAACTACTGACTTTTTTCTGCGGCTGGAGTTTTGTCGTTAGATTTCTAACGCTCACTTCAGACACGACTCTAAATACCGGAGTTAGAAAAATCCCATTGAAAAGATAGGATACGCAATTGACGTAAGGGGATCTGCGGTATGGAAAAGTCGCGGCTGAAAAGTGAGCGTTAGACCCTTTTTTTAATGACTCCAAATACCGGAGGTAGCCTAAAACCAGTGTTAGGAGCCTCTAACGCTGGTTTTCATGGCTACCGCCAAACTCCAAATCTAGGCCTATGTGAATAATATTACCAAGTGTTTTTACACCTAAAATATTCCTAAAATATGTCCCGTTTCAAATAAACACATAGTTAAATCTGTGTGAAACAACATAGTTATGCAGATAGACCTCCCACATAAAAAGTTATGTCCAGGGTCACACATTGAAATTAACTCCACCTATTCCCTAATCTAATAATCAAATAATAAAAATAAAAATAATAATTTATGTTTCTCAAATTTTATGGATAAACACATAGGTAAAGGTAGAGGTAAAGTTAGAGGATCACCTAAGTAAATAGACCTCCTACATAAAAAGTTATGTCCATGGTCACACATTTAAGGTAACTCCACCCATTCCCTAATCCAATAATCAAATAATAAAAATAATAAATTATTTTTATGGATAATCATAGGAAAAGTTAGGTAGAGGATCACCTAAGCAAATAGACCTCCCACATACAAAGTTATGTCCATGGTCACAAATTTAAGGTAACTACACTCATTCCCTAATCCAATAATCAAATAATAATACATTATTTTTATGGCTAAACACATAGGTAAAGTGAGGTAGAGGATCACCTAAGCAATTAGTACTCCCCAGAGAACCGTTCTTAGCAGGCTCCACCTGTGTTATGCACCAAATTGGTTGCTTATTTTTTTTTTATTTTTTTTTTATATTTTTATTGAGGCAAATTATAAAACAGTAAAAAGCATAGTAACCACATACATAGGCCCTTAACCCGTAAGGGCAATTGTCAAAAGTATATAACGCTGCCAATACAGTAAGCATGACATGCCATATTTTGAATCATTAATGAAAACTTACATTTCAAAAACAATGAGTGTTATAGAACAAATAGTCAAAGATAATATATAAAATTGTAATGCTTCCTGTGTGGTTAAAAAGCAGGATAACTGACCTCAAGTTTTTTAAATAAACATCATATAGGGCCCTTTTGGGGTCCTCCAGACTATAAACATATACATATATTATAGAAAAGTTTATCAACCATAACTATAATGAAGGACTCTTATGTAGTTTTTAGGGGGTCATCGATAGGATCTGTGTCCCTTAGCTTAATAAATAAGCTCCAAAAAGGGGGGGGGGGCGGAGCCTAGTAATATAGAAACAATCTAAAAGCAAAAAGTATAAGATACTAGGGTTGGACCTGGACTTGTACTAGGAGTGTATGTGGGGCTGGGTAAATTTCTCTAACCTTAACATATAGAAATTACCAGCAGCAGGAGAGTTATAAAGGATCAGCTGCCCCGGCCGTCGGCAGCTTCATAGTTAACAAGATAGAATCATCCTTGCTGCTAAATTGTTGTGCCTACTGGTTAAGTTTTGGGTTTTTATATACTATTGATTAACTTCAGTGCAGTAACAGAACACACTACCTGAGCATGGGCCCTATACCCAAGCAGCATGCCAGCCACAATGCGTAGTTAGTATTTAACAGAAATCATCTAGTGTACTGACTTAGGACTAAGTGTTGCCAGATACAGAAAACAACAAAGCAGTACAAGAAACTGCACACGCTACACTGCAGTAATTACTGTAGACCTGGATAATTAAACCTATGTAACATACACAGTCTCATATAGCTGTACTATACCCCCGACCAACTTTAGGTAATTAAATATTCTAGACATTGTCATGTCGCACAAAACATTGTACATCTAAAATCTATACTACATCTAAATTAACATTTAATTCTCCCCCAAGCAGGAGGGTCTGACCCTAGGCAAATTATTTAGTTCAGTACTAGTTAGAAGACAGGCGTGTAAATAAAATGTGGTAGGTCTAGATGTTATCAGTTCAAGCATACCCACTTAAAATATTTGTATAAGATTTGAGAAGTATATAATCAGAATAAAACAATAAGTATTAAGACTAGCTATACAAGCAGGTCTAGTAACAAAACCATATCATATAGGAGATTAACAGCTTTACAGGGAGAGGCTACTATATTATATATAGCTATAGACAATTTGTGAACCACTTGAAAAACATGTTTTAGGGTATGAATAAACTAAGAAAAACAGAACAAATCAGTGTACTCAGCCTTATCAGCTATGTTTAAACACCCATATGAGAGATTACTGACCAACTAATCTGTTAGCAGGTATACAAACAGTAGTATTACATGCATAGTATGCTTATATGATATCTAAAGCAATGCAAAAAAAAAAAAAAACAGTATAGAGGAGAGATATGCACAATCATCAAGTGTATAGTACAGCTAACAAATGTAATAAATACACTTTAGGCGCAACTGAACCTAACTTAAAACAAGCACTAGCTGTGTACTCATGATAACACAAATTGTTTTAGGATGGTAGTACATGGAAGTTCATAGGTTTACGGAACCATATTATAACACTATATCATAGCAGGAGAAAAGTATATTGGCTTTACATATAATGCAAAATTGAAGATAGCCCGCACAGGGTTAGCAAAAGTTCCAATCTAGTCCGGGATGTAAGTCTCAGGCGCAATCTGCCCACAGACCGCCCGCTATGTATTTACCCAACTCCGGACCTCTCACCGGCAGTTAGATCTAGTGAAGGGGACCACTCTGCCTGCAAAGTTCTCCCGAGTAGAAATCGGCTACTCCCGGACCCAAGAGCCATCCCTGTTCACCCATGCAGGTATGTAGATGGGAAGCGTGTGATGTTATGGGAGGGGAGATACATCCAGTATAACTCTGCAGCCGCTTCAGGAGGCCTTAGTGTGATAGATAGTTCCTGTGCAATCAGGCTAGGCTCAATTGCAGGGTTTCCTTTCTCAATGCTACCTATAGGCTTCCCAGATGCAATTGTTTCCTCCATGATCAGGGCACTGCAAATCTTCAAAGTCTTATCTGGCAAAGGGGCCCGTTCGGACCCAGTCAGTGCTCTAGGCAGCCGGCTGTCTTGTTGATTCCTCATACTTGACAACTCCTCTCCGTAGTCAGGCAATGTGACAGGGTCATCCACAAACCGTAAGTTCTATAGGGATACGGCAGACCCATTATTTGCGACCTCAACTACCGGGGTGGTTGGAGGTCTATGAGTTTCACAGTCCGCAGGCTTCCTGGGCAAAACTTGAGTCAGTGCTCGCCTCTGTGTCCCGATTCTCAAAGTTGCTAACATAGGGCTATCAGCACTTACATCGAGGGCTAAGATCACTGCATGCTCCAACTCCAGAAGCCTGTTGCTTTACAGATCTAGTATTACTTGTTCATAACATAGTAGGTCCTCCATGACACCACGAGGGCTGTAAAATGGCCTCTTCTCGTCAGGCCCAGTGCAGAAATCTTTAAAACCCTGTGGATTATCTGTGCTTGCTAGTGCCTCTCCGACTCTGGGCTATAGGTTTCAAATCTATGAATCATTAGACAGGGTAACTGTCCCAATGAAGTCGAACTGAATGGTCAAATATAGTTTTAATGATATACAATAGTCAGAGCTACCACAACATGCGACCATTCAGTATCAAAGCTGGCTCTGTCCCCCTTGGTTGCTTATTTTAATTTAATTATATTTGTAAAAAAAAATAAATGTTATGCGAAAAAATAAATAAACACATAAGTAAAGCAGCAGTCACTTTAGGCAAAAAAAAAATCATATGGGTGACGGTCATTTTAAATGACAGTCATTTTAGGCAGCTTTATTACCTTTGATTACCCGAAATACGTAAGGATTCCCCACCAGATTTATGTCTAAACACATAGATAAAATTCCAATATCACTAACAAGAGAAAAAAAAGTTTTCTTTTTTCTTTCAAAATATGTGTAAGCCAGTTAGTAATCTACTTCTAATTTATGCAGACCAATACTAATAAGCCACACCAATCAATGAATATACAATAGGGCACCTGTATTCAATTAACAAATTAAGTCAAGCCAATTATCTGCATTGAAATGCCATATAAGCGCTCCTCAGTGCTCTGTGGGCATACCCTCTGATGAAGTGAATGTAATTCACAAAATGCGTAAGGGCACGCCCACATCTGATGTCACTTCCTGTCCGGCGAGACCGAGCTTCAAACACTTCAGCAACGGACCCTGTCACTGACAGGCTTAAGAATCCACATCCATCCGGATATTGTGAGCCATCTAGAGCTAAAAAAAACACAAGGAATCATCATCCAGCTGTATTTACAGCAGTTCATGTAACTATTTATTACTGTTTTCTACCATAAACACCAACTTATCTACCTGAACACTTTGAGCTATTCAGAGCTCAAAACCACCACAAGGAATCTACTTTCAGCTGTACTTACTGAACACTGTGAGCTTTTCAGAGCTCAAAACCACCACAAGGAATCTACTTTCAGTTGTACTTACTGAACACTGTGAGCTTTTCAGAGCTCAAAACTACCACAAGGAATCTACTTTCAGTTGTACTTACTGAACACTGTGAGCTTTTCAGAGCTCAAAACCACCACAAGGAATCTACTTTCAGTTGTACTTACTGAACACTGTGAACTTTGCAGAGCTCAAAACCACCACAAGGAATTTACTTTCAGCTGTACTTACAGCATCCTATACCACCATATCACCAACTTTTATCAGCCCTGATAAGAAACTCACTACCGGATTTAAAGAAATATACTATATTTCATCTGCTCACCTATTCTGTCCCTGATCTGAACTATTATTAAAGAGGATTTCTGTTTATCATTTTTTATTGGACATTGGAAAATAAAAGTGTTTTTATTTTAAATTTCACTTTGTGTCCTTGCAAGCATCATTTATACACATCTCATGAGTGCTGCAATTAATATCCACAATTGATCTCATAGTATGTAAACTGAGTACTAATCGGTTTGCATACATAAAGTTTATACCATACTCCAGAGAGGAGAAGCCTTTCAAGTATAAAGAAGGTGAGAAGAAATAAACAGCAACAAGAAATAAAGTTTCTCTACCTTACTCCAGAGAGGAGAAGTTTGTCTGAAATACCAACACATTTCTACTCCAGGGATATCAAGATTTCCACCTGCCAAAAGTTTCTGCATACCAGCTGGAAACATCTTTACCACAGATAGGGATTACATCCCCTCCACGCTTCCAACATACCTCACATGTTTGAGGTTAAACAAGGTGAGCACATTTAAATCTCACTTTTAGTTTTGATTGCCCAGTACTTACATACTGCACCATAATTTGGTTTTGTTTTGTTTTTCTCCATTCTATGTGCGCTGAACTCTGAATCTCAACTCCATACCTTTTTCCTTCACATTCCATTTGATGATAGTGGAATATTTAGAAACTAGCTGCCATTGAAATATATCAGGAGGAACTAATTAGAGCAAAATAACCATTTGCAACATACACAGCGCAGATCAAGAAACACCCAAGCAACACTATATATATATATATATATATATATATATATATATATATATATATATATAAATATAGCAAAGAAGCACTCACTGAACTTACTCCAACTGTGACAAAAGTTTAATGCAAAATAGTGACGTTTCGGGACAACAACAGTCCCTTCCTCTGACCAGTTAACAATGTGAAAAAACAGCCCTTAAATAGGCTCCAAATTACCCTCCCCTCATGTTTGACCAATCACGGCCAAAGAAATTCAACACACCCTTCATAGTGACCAATGGCAATCAATGATAGAAAGCCACCTATACATATAGTGAAACATGTGTATAACAAACAATCATAAATGCAGTTTAAAATGGGACCCTGAATCGTCAATGCCAGATTGGAGTGAGTTTGCCCCTTTGCCCCAGGTGATACCTGGTGAGGTGAAGACATGGTAGGATGATCTTCAGGGGCTTAGTGTTAGGTTTATTTAAGGGGGGTTTGGGTTAGATTAGGGGTATGTGGGTGGTGGGTTGTAATGTTGGGGGGGTATTGTATGTTTTTTTTTTTACAGGCAAAAGAGCTGAACTTCTTGGGGCATGCCCCGCAAAGGGCCCTGTTCAGGGCTGGTAAGGTAAAAGAGCTTTGAACTTTAGTAATTTAGAATAGGGTAGGGCATTTTTTATTTTGGGGGTCTTTGTTATTTTATTAGGGGGCTTAGAGTAGGTGTAATTAGTTTAAAATTGTTGTAATATTTTTCTTATGTTTGTAAATATTTTTTTATTTTTTGTAACTTAGTTCTTTTTTATTTTTTGTACTTTAGTTAGTTTATTTCATTGTAGTTATTTGTAGATATTGTATTTAATTAATGTATTGATAGTGTAGTGTTAGGTTTATTTGTAGGTAATTATAGGTATTTTATTTAATTAATTTAATGATAGTATAGTGTTAGGTTTAATTGTAATTTAGGTTAGGATTTATTTTACAGGTAATTTTGTAATTATTTTAACTAGGTAGCTATTAAATAGTTCTTAACTATTTAATAGCTATTGTTCCTGGTTAAAATAATTACAAAGTTGCCTGTAAAATAAATATTAATCCTAAAATAGCTACAATGTAATTATAATTTATATTGTAGCTATATTAGGATTTATTTTACAGGTAAGTATTTATCTTTAAATAGGAATAATTTATTTAATAAGAGTTAATTAATTTCGTTAGATTAAAATTATATTTAATTTAGGGGGGTGTTAGTGTTAGGTTTAGACTTAGCTTTAGGGGTTAATACATTTATTAGAATAGCGGTGAGCTCCGGTCTGCAGATTAGGGGTTAATAATTGAAGTTAGGTGTCGGCGATGTTAGGGAGGGCAGATTAGGGGTTAATACTATTTATTATAGGGTTAGTGAGGCGGATTAGGGGTTAATAACTTTATTATAGTAGCGGTGCGGTCCGCTCGGCAGATTAGGGGTTAATAAGTGTAGGCAGGTGGAGGCGACGTTGAGGGGGGCAGATTAGGGGTTAATAAATATAATATAGGGGTCGGCGGTGTTAGGGGCAGCAGATTAGGGGTACATAAGGATAACGTAGGTTGCGGCGCTTTGCGGTCGGCAGATTAGGGGTTAATTATTGTAGGTAGCTGGCTGCGACGTTGTGGGGGGCAGGTTAGGGGTTAATAAATATAATATAGGGGTCGGCGGTGTTAGGGGCAGCAGATTAGGGGTACATAAGTATAACGTAGGTGGCGGTCGGCAGATTAGGGGTTAAAAAATTTAATCGAGTGGCGGCAATGTGGGGGGACCTCGGTTTAGGGGTACATAGGTAGTTTATGGGTGTTAGTGTACTTTAGAGCACAGTAGTTAAGAGCTTTATGAACCGGCGTTAGCCCAGAAAGCTCTTAACTACTGACTTTTTTCCTGCGGCTGGAGTTTTGTCGTTAGATGTCTAACGCTCACTTCAGACACGACTCTAAATACCGGAGTTAGAAAAATCCCATTGAAAAGATAGGATACGCAATTTACGTAAGGGGATCTGCGGTATGGAAAAGTCGCGGCTGAAAAGTGAGCGTTAGACCCTTTTTTGAGTGACTCCAAATACCGGAGGTAGCCTAAAACCAGCGTTAGGAGCCTCTAACGCTGGTTTTCACGGCTAACGCCAAACTCCAAATCTAGGCCCCTGTTTTTTTGCCCTGTTTTAGCCACGTAGCACTCGTATATGCCTGGGTCATGTCTGGTCACATCAGTATATCTCTTAGAGATTTACCCCTCCGGTAGCTAATCCTTGGGGGACTGGTATCTTGAAGGGGTAACGTTTTGTCACTTGAGATAATTTTCCAGTGTTCATCTAGTATGCCCCTATAATATCTCTTGTCCGGCTATATTCTGTGACAAATGTTAATCTATCCATGGCTTGGTTATCATTGCTTGGTTCTCTGCCACTTAAGGCTTGTTCTTGAGTCATGTCATAAGCCTGGAGGTAAGCTTCCTATAATACTTTTTCATCATATTTCCTTTCTTTGAATCTCTGATACATACTGGTAAGTTGTTTTTCTTTACCTTCTATCGTGGAATTATTTCTCACCACCCTGCGGAACTGTGATGTAGGTAAGGCTTTTTTTATACCAGCAGGATGGCAGCTAGTATACAATAGCATTGAGTTCCGATCTGCCGGCTTTGTGAAGAGTTCTGTGCATAATTTACCAGAAGTCTTGTTCACTCTTAAGTCCAGAAAGTCAATAGAGTCACAGTGATATGTTAACTTGAATTTCAGATCAGCTGACAATTGATTAAGATTCTCAAACCAATCATCCAAACCTTGTTGGGTACCCCGCCATATTAAAAACAAATCATCAATATATCTCTTAAACATGATGATTCGAGCATCCCCAAATGTTTCTGGATGTTCTCTCTTGAAGGCCCCCAAAAAAATGTTGGCATATTTTGGGGCCACATTCGATCCCATGGCAGTTCCGGATGTTTGTAAATAGTACTGTGTCTCGAATTTAAAGTAATTCATCCTCAAACAAAATTCAAGCAACAATGTCTCAGTGGACGGTCCCACATAGGGATGTCTGAATAATTCCTTTCTGATTGCTTGTATTCCCTCATTGTGAGGGATCACAGTATATAAACTGGTCACGTCTAAGGTGACCAGTATATCTGTGTCCTCAACATCCTCAATAAGTTGTAGAATTTTAATACGTTCAATTGAATCTTTTAGATACGAGGGTATCATTTGCACAAATGGTTGTAACATTTTGTCCAGGTATGTGGCAATGGGTTGTAATATAGAGCCCCTGGCGGACACTATAGGCCTGCCAGGCGGCTGGCTAGGATGTTTGTGCACCTTTGGGAGGGTGTATAGTACCGGTACAATTGGATATTCAACTTTTAGATATAACAGTAAACTTTGTGAAATCTGGTCTTCATTTCTTAATTTATTCAAGTAATCATCAATCCTTTGTTTAAATCTTTGTGTAGGATTATATGGTAACCTTTCATATACCTTGATGTCATCCAGCTGTGACATAATCTCACTTTTATAACATGCATAATCTTGAATGACAAGTGCTCCACCCTTGTCTGCTTCACGAATCACAATTGAGGAATTTTCTTGTAGCTTTTTCAGAGCTTGCTTTTCATTCTTAGTCAGATTATTTCTGATCGTAGACTTTTTCCTTCTTGCAGTATCCATCATCTCGTCACTGGTAAGTCTGGAATACATTAAGATACTCGGTTGTTGGCTTCTAGGATCAAATGTGCTTTTCTTCTTCAGTTCAAAAGAGGCCCTCTCAGTTTCCTTTGGAGTGTTCATGAAAAATTCTTTTAATCTCAGTGTTCTCTGAAACTTGTAGGAGTCTACCAACATATCGAATTCATTTGCGTATGTAGTTGGTATAAAACTTAAGCCTTTATTAAACACATTTTCTCCTCCTGATTACATTCGTAGCTACTCAAATTGATAATATTATCTGTTAATACCTCCGGCTAATTAGTGTAGTTTATGCTTTGTGACATATTGAGTCACATCGCCTTTAAGTCCTTTCAATAAGTATTTACAAGTAGTGAGCATTTTGCTATATAAATGAACTGTCATTGACAGCTACGCCCCCCCCCCCCCCTCTTTCCCCAAGGTTTGTGCTATAATGCCAAGTAACAGATTGAATATGTACAGAAATGTAAGTTAATATATAAATATAATTAAACCAATTTAGGGGACAGTTTAGAATCAGTTGAGGGGCATACTGTATAATGAGTCTGACAGGCTGTTCTATGTTTTGTAGTATAATGTATTACCGTTGCTTAGTTACGGTAACTTTATACTTTGATTTTTTGCAGTTGGCCGGTTAGGGCTTCCATAGTGCTGCCCGGCGCATGTGCAGTTGCGCATGGTAGACGCTGTCGGAAGCCCGCCGCTGGCAGAGCTGGATGTTCACACTTGGGGGTAAGAGATTGTGTATATATGGGGTATGTTTTTCACTATGCTTTCATGTTTGACAAAGGGGGAAACCCCGAAACGTTACTATGTATTAAAATACCACAGATGTGGTGAAATCAAGTCCTATGAGTGCGGTCTCTATCTTTTGTCTATATATATATATATATATATATATATATATATATATATATATATATATATAAGACTAATGCTAAAAAGGTTGTTTGTTTGAAAACAGACAAAAAAGCACTAGGAAATAAAAAGTGCCAAATGTTACTTGTTTCTCAAATTAAAACTATCGTATTAAATCTTCTAATATGAGTGTGACAATGGATAGGCAAAGGGGAAATGCTGTCTAATACATATATCACTACTATTTGTTGAATAACAGTCACTCCATTGCTCAACTAATGTATACGCACACTAAAATATTCAAAACATAAAAGTGTTAAAAACAAAATATATGACCATTTAAAATGTCCAAAAAAACTCCTAAATGAGAACAAACAATGCTAAACTCTTGCCTGGCCAGACCAGTGTTGTCTCTAAACACGTGTTTCAGGGACACGCCCCTTCATCAGGCGACACCTGCTTGTTTGGGCACAAGCAAAAGTGCTAAATAGCACACAACTTGTAATCTAGCCCAAAGTGGCCAAAATAAATAATAAAAGTATGTTGATATTGTTCCTTAGCATAATTAAACAGTGTTTTTTTTACAATTCACACATGTGCAAATAATACAGTGGTAAGTATACAAATAGTGCATGTGTCCGTATATTTGATATTTTTCTTGTTTTTGCTGCTTAAACAGATTTTTAAAAAGACTTAAATTAACAGATGCTAGCAATTTGCGCTGTACAAATCAGGTGGTTGTTTAATGCAAATTCCAAATGAGTTTCTTTAAAATCTCAGCGTGAATAATGAGAAATGTCTAAAAGATCTTAGAAGGGTACATTAAGAAAAATTAAGCTTTCTAAAAAGCCTTGTTATTCATGACTATGGCTTTACTTAATAATAGAAAACTCCAGTTTTTTTAACAGCAAAATCAGCTGGAAAACTACTGTTTAAAATTAATATTGTGTGTGGATTTGTAAATGACTTCCATGAAAAATGAATGATTAGTATCAAGGTTGAGTCATAATTAATTTGGGAAATTCTACAGAATATTATATTCAGCTTTAATTATCTAAAAAATAAGTATTTATAACAAATTGACTTAGACTCATATTCTAATGAATGATTTAAACACAAATGTTCTAGAACAATAAGGGACAAATTAAAAGTGGAGTACTATTTGTTGCTCCCTCTTGAGCGTTAACTGCACTAGAAGTAAGCTTTTTGCGCGCTAACCCGACAAGCATAAAAAACAAAACTACAATATTGCATGTGTAATAACTTTTTCCCCTATAGAAGTCAGTGGAGAAAAAAATAGTTGAAAAAGCCTAACACCCTACTCACGTGCAAACCCGATCGCATATTCTTAAGTGTTCTAACCTGACATGAAAATATGAATATTTCCCATTCCAGTGTTATTCACAAAGAAGAATATGTTCTAATTTTTCATCCTATAATATAAAAGGCCAAGTGTGTTTGTCCAAAGCTGTCATGCGCGTTAGAGACTGCGCAAGGACAAACACACCTGGCCTTCAACAACTTGGTGATCCTGGGGCCGACCGGGCGTGATGGGGGTGGGGCAGGGCCGACCAGACGTGATGCGGATGGGGCTGGACGGGCCAGGCGTGATGCGGACGGGGCCCGGTTGTGATGTGAGCGGGGCCAGGTGGGGCTGGGCGAACGTGAGAGAGAGTTTAAAAGAGGGGGGATAGAGAGAGAGCAAAAGAGGGGGGTAGAGAGAGCAAAAGAGGGGGATAGAGAGAGCAAAAGATAGGGAGAGAGACAGCAAAAGAGAGGGGGGAGGGAAAGCCAAAGAAAGGGGAGAGAGAGCAAAAGAGGGGAGATAGAGAGAGCAAAAGAGAGGGAGAGAGACAGCAAAAGAAAGGGGAGAGAGAGAGAAAAATAGAGGGGAGAGAGAGCAAAAGAAAGGGGGGAGTGCGCAAAAAAGGGGAGAGGGAGCGAAAAAGAGAGGGGGGAGAAAGGGGGGAGTGAGGGGGAGAGAGAGAGAGAGAGAGAGAAAAAGAGAGGGGAGAGTGAGAGAGCAAAAGAGAGGGGGTAGAGAGAGCAAAAGAGAGGGGAGAGTGCAAAAGAGAGGGGAGAGAGAGAGCGCAAAAGAGAGGAGGAGAGAGAGAGAGCAAAAGAGAGGAGAGAGAGAGAGCATAAGAGAGGGGGGAGATAGAGCAAAAGAGAGGGGGAGAGAGACAGCAAAAAAAGAGGGGGGAAGGAAAGCAAAAGAAAGGGGAGAGAGAGAGCAAAAGAGTGGGGAAAGAGAGAGTAAAAGAGAGGGGGAGAGAGAGAGCAAAAGAAAGGTGGGATAGAGAGCAAAGAGAGGGGGGGAGAGAGAGAGCAAAAGAGGGGGGATAGAGAGAGCAAAAAAGGGGGGCATTAAGAGAGCAAAAGAGAGGGAGAGAGACAGCAAAAGAGAGGGGGGATAGAGCAAAAGAATGGAGGGGAGAGAGAGAGCAAAAGAGGGGTGAGAGAGAGCAAAAGAGAGGGAGAGAGAGACAGTAAAAGAGAGGGTGAAAGAGAGCAAAATAGAAGGAGAGAGAGAGAGAACAAAAGAGAGGGGGAGAGCGCAAAAGAGAGGGGGGGGGAGAGCGCAGAAGAGAGGGGGAGAGAGACCGTAAAAGAGAGAGAGAGCAAAAGAGATTGGAGAGAGAGAGTAAAAGAGAGGGGGGAGAGGGAGAGAGCAAAATAGAGAGAGGGGGGAGAGAGCAGAAGAGAAGGGGGAGAGAGGGCAAAAGAGAGGGGGAGAGAGAGAGAGCAAAAGAGAGGGGGATAGAGAGAGAGCAAGGGGTGGAACCGAAAACTGCAAAAAATGGCCCATGTAAAAAAGCTTGGACTAGTAAATACATATTTATATATACTGTGTGTGTATATATATATATATATATATATATATATATATATATATTTATATATATATATAATGTTTTTATTGCACAAATTATTATATATAGGTATAGATTGTCGGTTTTCAAACTGAGGGGTGCGCCTCCCCAGGGTGGCGCGTTAGCAGATCAGTGGAGGCCCGGGAGAAGAAGCAGCAATTTGTTTTTAAACAGTTCGTGTTAGGGCTAGTGCACAGAAACCAGGCGCAATAAGTGACCGGTGGGGTGGCATGTTGTAAGTACAATCTTAAAATGTATTTTCTAGGCTGGCAGTGGCTTCTACTTGTTGCACATTCTTTCTATCCTCTCTTTAAAAGCCTCTGTGCATTACAGTGAGTGCTATAGCGCAAGCTTTTACAGAGAAGACAGAGCAAATGTGTAATTGCTATACTGTTGCTGAACTCTGCTTGTCTGACCACTCTGCCTGCTTAACCCCTGAACTGCTGGATTGCTATACTGTTGCTGAACTCTGCCTGTCTGGTCCTTCTTTTGGTTTACCCCTGAACTGTTATACTGCTGGATTTCCTTTTGTTGCTGACTCCTGCCTGTTCCTGGGATTTCCTTTTGTTGCTGACTCCTGCCTGTTCCTGGTCCTTCTATTGGTTTACCCCTGAACTGCTATACTGCTGGATTGTCTTCCTCTTGCCGCTAAGGACTAGCCTGCCTACTGTGAGTACTGCTTACCTCATTTTAAAAACTCTCTCTGCTCTTTGATATTTCCTATCATTCCACTTGATGCCAGGATAAGAAGACTACTGGCCAAGTTTGGTCTGATAGAGGAATATCCCACGAGCATTACATTGTCATGGAAATAGACAATAAACTCACTTGGCCAATAGTGACTACCAAATATCAAGCGAGTGCCACAACAACAGGAATAATCGAGAGTGGCTGTCAAAGTTTGACTATATATAAAAAAACGCATTGCAAATAAGGTTGTGCATATAAGCATATACAGTATACATAGTGGTAAAACAGACTGTCAATCACAATAACAAAAAAGTATTTCACGATCAGCACAGTAATTAAAGAAACCAAAGGCTATCAATAAATACGTGTAGCAGCCAATCAGAAAAGTCCTGTTGTTGTGGCAATATTGGACAACAAACTCGCTTGGCCAATAGAAACTGCCAAAAATTGAGCGAGTGCCACAGCAACCGAAGTATTAGTGAACGGCTGTCAACGGCTGTGTGCATATTATCGGTATTGCAAGTAAAGTCGTGCCTCTAAACATATTCAGTAAACATGTCAATCAGGATCATATTTTCTGTTGCACCCTGGGCAATTTCCACTGGAAACTGGAGTGCTTGTCTGTTCTGTGTTTTATATATATATATATATATATATATATATTAGCAAATAATTCAAAGCACTCACTGGTCCTCTGCCATCAAGCTAGAAATGTATTTAAGTGACGTTTCGGGACTTGTAGCGTCCCTTCTTCTGACAAACAAATATTGCAAGTGAACAAACTTATAAAGGCCTAACACACCCTCCCCTATATGTGCAAAAAAACATCAGATATATGTAGAAATATTTATTTATTAATAAATAGAACATGTTTTGTTATATAAAGTACATTGGAATATGAAATATTCATATTTTCATGTTGGGTTAGCGCAACTGAGAATATGCTATCGTGTTTGTGCGAGAGTGAGGTATTAGTTTTTTTCCACTTTTTTTTTCTCCATTGACTTCTATGTGGGAATATGTGAACATGCACGTGACATTCTAACTTTTTTGTGCTATTTGGTTTACAGCTAGAGCGAAAACAGTTTACTTTCAACTTGTAATACGAGCGCAAACCAAAATAAAATATGAATATTGCATATATATGATTCTACATGTTTCCAGCTACTTAACTGCAAAGGGCTCTAATAAACTTAAGTATCTCTATGTTAAAGCCCTTTGGCTGCCTTGTTTTTTCTAACAATTGAGACCTCATATCTTTGAGTCCTTATAACTTATTTGTGTAATATTTAACAAAAAAAATTAAAATTAGTTGGTGGTATTATGAGTGTAAGAGTACATTGTAATATATTTTTGATTTGTTTTATGAGGCTTTTATGTTTAGCGAAACAGTTAACCAGAGCTCTGAGGTTGAGCTAACAAACCATGTATTAACTTGAATTGCGTTTAAGCGATCACATTACTTTCAACTTGTAATATGAATGGAAAACCTGACACACGTAAATGATAAACCCCTTTTAGCTTGCACGTAACTGTTAATGCGCCACTCATAACCTAGCCCTAGGAATTTTATGTATATTATAGCAAAATTCATGTTATAGTAGTACAATACCAAAAAAGGTTATAATGTAACTTCATTTTGATTTTATTTATTTGATCTTATTTATTTGATTTTACAAACTTATCTGTTGTTTTAATGATTGTAAAAAGCAATACCAATTTCGGCTCCAGGGATGACATATTTATAGCATTTTATATTTTCAGAATTTCGACAACTTTTATTAAAAGACAAAGGTCTTTGACAAAACAAAGAAATGACCAGTAAGTCCGACATCAGTGGTGGGGAAGCTATTACAGGTGATTATAAGGGAATATATGAAAAAGGATATCCATGAAAACAATATCATGAGTGACAATGAGCACAGTTTTATGAGAAACAGATCATGTCAAACTAATCTATAAATAAATCCCTAGTAAGATGTCAATTTGAATATACAGTACAGTTTGGGTACCAATTATTGAATAGGATAGAAGTAAAGAATGGCTACAAAATTGATAAGGGGAAATTATAATTTTTAGCTGTGTAAAGAGGTTAGCAAAACTTTGAAAAGAGGCACATGAGAAGTGATATGATTACTTTATATAAATATATGTGTGATATATATAGAGAAGTATTAAAAAATTAAACATGCAGATTGACACTGTGGGGTCTATTTATCAAAGCGTCAACTGAAAATACACTTGAATTACGCGTCATATTTGTTGCGAGATTGATCCGCCATAGTTATCAAAGCGTCAAGATCGGAAAATTTTGAAATTTGTGATGGAAAATACGATCCCGCGGTCTCGATCCAACGCAGATCGATGCTTGCCTCATTACAGATGTTTCAAATTCATGTCCGATTCTGACACTTTTCCCAATTCATCAAATATTTAACAGGTACGCTTGCGTCTATTCTTGAGCAGCGTACCTAGTTTTCAATCTGCCACCCTAGAGGTTGCAGATGCCATAGAACGCAATGGGAATCTGAAAACACAGAAAGCTTATGTTCAATGCTGCAAGAGAATTAAGTATATTACATAATAAAAGTAAATTAGAAACTCTATTAACATTGTATACCCTTTCTAAATCAAACAATAATATTGCTACACGTTTGGTGCACTAGTAGATATAGAGATAACAAATGAAAAATACATTACTACTTATGGAATATGCTACAAATTTGTCTCATTACAAAGCAAGGAGACAATATTTATACAAATTTGTTGAAAAGTTTTGCCCCAAACTTGTCGCACTAATAGATATAGAGATTAAAATGAAATAAATACATAACATAATATAGTTAACTTACTTTTTGTGAAAAATCTATGTGCACCATGTTTAAGCCATGTAATACAAGTCCCACTCTCCACTTCACACCAAATTTGACGCAACACTTTTCACACCAATTATGATGCAAACTCCTAAACAACCCACACACTACTTAAGTTTTCAACCACTTTTTATTGGAATATGCATAATCACATGATTTATGACATCAGCCAATCTGATTCAAATATACATTTTAAACTATCACTAACTAATCAAATTGCTCGATACTTGTGTCAATGATCACTCATCATAACTTGTAAGTGCCATTTCTTACATTGTATATTATACTTTGAAAGTATGTATATGTGAATTTAGAATTAAAGATAAACATTGATGCTGACATTAGGACACACAGTGTAACATTTTAGACAAGGATTTTAAAATTTGAATTAAAGGGACATGAAAACCAATTTTTTTTCTTTCATGATTTAGAAAGAGCATACAATTATAAACAACTTTCTATTTTACTTCTATTATCTAATTTGCTTCATTCTCTTGATATTATTTGCTGAAAAGCATATCTAGATATGCTTAGTAGCTGCTGATTGGTAGCTGCACATAGATGCCTCCTGTGATTGGTTCACCGTGTGCATTGCTATTTCTTCATTAATGTATATCTAAAGAATGAAGCAAATTGGGTAATATAAGTAAATTGGAATGTTGTTTAAAATTGTATTCTCTACCTTATTCATGAAAGAAAATGTTTGGGTATAGTGTCCCCTTAATGTTTAATTCAATATAATCTTAAAATGATAGCTCAAAGGGATAGCCCACCCAACATTAAACTGTCATGATTCAGATACAGCAGAAATTAAAATCACCTATTTACTCTCATGCTATTTTCAGTGTATTTCTTCCTTCTCTTGATTTTCTTTTTCAGTAGGAAATGTCATCTTATATCCCAGCCCATTTTATAACACCTGCGAAGGGGTGGTTTTTAAAACTAGATTGCTATCAGGAGAGGTTACACAGGTACAGACAGAAAACTGGGCCAGCTCTTAAAATATCAATTGACTGAGATATATACTGTATATATATATATATATATATATATATATATATATATATATATATATATATATATATACAAGTATGTTCAAAGATATATGTACAAAATCTAGCATTAACAATCATTTATAAAAAAAAATATATGAGATTAAAGCATATACACATTAATTTATGTAAAAGTATCATATAACATATATTTTTGTATAATAAATAAATGTAAAAATAACTTTCTATGAAATATTGTTTGTTGAGGTATAAATGTACCTATTTCTTGGACATTAACAGTTGAAAAATAAAAGATTAGCTTTAGAGAAATGTGCTTGTTCATGGACAGTAATGAAATGGTATAAATAAAGTTGGGAAAAACCCGAATAACCGCGACATCGATGACTGTTAGTTAACAACAGTTTGATGCTCTTTGCACCGTGATTGATGCACGTGTTTTTGATGGCTTTTTTGATAAATAAGGGTATCGTATTCAGATCCGTGTCAACGATGTTTGGCGAGCGTATTGAACTGAGATTGACACTTTGATAAATATACCCCCGTGTATCCTATATGTATTTGGTTTAGTCAGATATATACGGTTTAATCGGCTATACATTCCGCAGTGCTTCCTTCCTTCTATATAAGACTGCAAAAAAGGGGAAAAAAACGAAAGGAAAAAGGGATTGTTGGTGCACAAAAACCTAAAATGTACATTTTGTTATATTTTTTTTTAAATTGTAATAAAGTCTCTAAAAAATAAAAAAGATCCCAATTCACTCTATTTCCCATGTCTATATCGAAGAAGATTAAATGTTCCTCTCTATTCACTCCACTCAGGGGAAGCTATACCCTAGACTCTAAAAAATTGACAGGAGTGAAGAAAAGATAAGGAAAGGCTTACTAAATGCCTAAGTGTCAGGAACCTATAAATGCCCTGGCTAATAATTGGAAATGTCGGCATCAGGGTGTAAGTCTTGCCTTGACCTTTTTTAAGGTTCAACAATTCACCTTGTTAAAAAAAATCCCATACAGGGTGCACTAACCATATTGTGGCCCTGCACTAGCGCACAATCTGGTATTACAAGATAAAAAAGTTTTACCAGAGAATGTTAGAATGGCTGTCATTTTTTAAACACTGATATTAGAAGTGGTGAGTTATGTGCTGTGTGCTTGCACACAGCACATAATAATGCTGAAAATGTTGGTTGCTTGGAGACCTGAAGTAAAGTATTAGGGTTAGAATAAAACATGTATAATATACACATAATGGCCTCTAGTTATCAAGGTCTGTCGGAAATGATCCGACAGTGCGGATCAGGTCCGACAGACCTCGCTGAATACTGCGAGCAATACGCTCGCCGTATTCAGCATTGCACCAGCAGCTGCTAGTGCAACGCCGCCCCCTGCAGACTCGCGGCCAAAGGGTCTCCAGCAGGGAGGTGTCAATCAACCCGATCGTACTCAATCGGGTTGATTTCGGGCGATATCTGTCTGCCTGCTCAGAGCAGGCGGACAGGTTATGGAGCAGCGGTCTTTGTGACCGCTGCTTCATAACTGCAGGCTTGCCAGAAACACGGGGCATCAAGCTCCATTCGGAGCTTGATACATATGCCCCATGGTATCCGTTCAAAGGAGTGACAGCTCAAAGGAGTGACATAACAAGAAGAGTGACATAAATGATGTATTCAACGGGTGACACCTACAAAAAATGAATAAAAGATTTAAATGTAGTGACGTAAAAAAACAAAAAAAAACAAAAGACTGACCATTTAAAGTAATGACTGTTCTAAATGAAGGGGATTAGGGACCAGGGAGCCTTATATAAGCAGGGCTTAGGGCTAGATAGTTTTAAAGGGGTAGGGAATATGGTCAAGTAGTCTTAAAGGGGATGGGGTTAAGGGACAAGGTAGTCTTAAAAGGTCAGGGGATAAGGTAGTCTTAAAGAGGTAAGGGTAGGTAGTTAATGGGGTAGTAGGTAAATAGCTTTAAATTGGCAAGAGTTAGGGGTTCGATAGTCTAAAAGACATAGATGGAGATTGTTTAAAAGGTGTAGGGGAAGATAGTCCTTCAGCAGTAGAGGAAATAGTCATAAAGAGCTATCCGTCTTTAAGGGGTAAAATGATAAGCGTTCAGTTAGACTTAAAGGGCAGAAGTAGGGGTATATAATCTTAAAGGGTCAGAGGGTCAGGTAGTCTTCAAGGGGCAGGTGGTTTAACACCTTAACACATTTGAATGTAGATCTACGTCATAATATACATAGCCCATCATACCGCATAAATTCAAGTGAAAAGAGCTGCCTTTCCTGGACTTCCAGTGTCTGCCTTCATATGGTATTGGAGCACAATCAGTGAGTGTTAAGCCCAGCGGTGGAAGGGGAGGGAGACAGAGGGATTAAGAGGGGATGTACTCTGCAAAATTATTTTTTTAAGGGAGGGATGTGATGCTGCACTACAGAAAAAATCATGGGGATGGGGGAGTTTTTTTTAACCCCTTAGTGACCAGAGCACTTTTCCATTTGTTGACTGTTTGGGACCAAGGCTATTTTTAAATTTCTGTGGTGTTTGTGTTTAGCTGTAATTTTCCTCTTACTCATTTACTGTACCCACACATATTATATACCGTTTTTCTCGCCATTAAATGGACTTTCTAAAGATACCATTATTTTCATCATATCTTATAATTTACTATTAAAAAAATTATAAAATATGAGCAAAAAATGGAAAAAAAACTATTTTTTCAAACATTGACCCCCAAAATCTGTTGCACATCTACAACCACCATAAAACACCCATGCTAAATAGTTTCTAAATTTTGTCCTGAGTTTAGAAATACCCAATGTTTACATGTTCTTTGCTTTTTTTGCAAGTTATAGGGCACTAAATAAAAGTAGCACTTTGCTATTTCCAAACCACTTTTTTTCAAAATTTGCGCTACTTACATTGGGACACTGATATCTGTCAGGAATCCCTGAATATCCTTTAACATGTGTATATATATTTTTAGAAGACATCCCAAAGTATTGATCTAGGCCCATTTTGGTATATTTCATGCCACCATTTCACCGCCAAATGCGATCAAATAAAAAAAATTGTTCACTTTTTCACAAATTTTTTCACAAACTTTAGGTTTCTCACTGAAATTATTTACAAACACCTTGTGCAATTATTGCACAAATGGTTTTAAAAGCTTCTCTGGGATCCCCTTTGTTCAGAAATAGCAGACATATATGGCTTTTATGTTGCTTTTTGGTAATTAGAAGGCCGCTAAATACCACTGCGCACCACACATGTATTATGCACAGCAGTGAAGGGGTTAATTAGGGAGCATGTAGGGCGCTTGTAGGGTTAATTTTAGCTTTAGTGTAGTGTAGTAAACAACCCCAAGTATTGATCTAGGCCCATTTTGGTATATTTCATGCCACCATTTCACCGCAGAATGCGATCAAATTAAAAAAAAACTTTAAATATTTCACAATTTTAGGTTTCTCACTGAAATTATTTACAAACAGCTTGTGCAATTATGGCACAAATTGTTGTAAATGCTTCTCTGGGATCCCCTTTGTTCAGAAATAGCAGACATATATGGCTTTGGCGTTGCTTTTTGGTAGTTAGAAGGTCGCTAAATGCCGCTGCGCATCACACGTATATTACAGGGAGTGCAGAATTATTAGGCAAGTTGTATTTTTGAGGATTAATTTTATTATTGAACAACAACCATGTTCTCAATGAACCCAAAAAACTCATTAATATCAAAGCTGAATAGTTTTGGAAGTAGTTTTTAGTTATAGCTATTTTAGGGGGATATCTGTGTGTGCAGGTGACTATTACTGTGCATAATTATTAGGCAACTTAACAAAAAACAAATATATACCCATTTCAATTATTTATTTTTACCAGTGAAACCAATATAACATCTCAACATTCACAAATATACATTTCTGACATTCAAAAACAAAACAAAAACAAATCAGTGACCAATATAGCCACCTTTCTTTGCAAGGACACTCAAAAGTCTGCCATCCATGGATTCTGTCAGTGTTTTGATCTGTTCACCATCAACATTGCGTGCAGCAGCAACCACAGCCTCCCAGACACTGTTCAGAGAGGTGTACTGTTTTCCCTCCTTGTAAATCTCACATTTGATGATGGACCACAGGTTCTCAATGGGGTTCAGATCAGGTGAACAAGGAGGCCATGTCATTAGATTTTCTTCTTTTATACCCTTTCTTGCCAGCCACGCTGTGGAGTACTTGGACGCGTGTGATGGAGCATTGTCCTGCATGAAAATCATGTTTTTCTTGAAGGATGCAGACTTCTTCCTGTACCACTGCTTGAAGAAGGTGTCTTCCAGAAACTGGCAGTAGGACTGGGAATTGAGCTTGACTCCATCCTCAACTCCATCCTCAACCCGAAAAGGCCCTCAACATCCAACCCCCCACCCTCTCCCAGATGCCTTCATTTTAAAATCCCACCCTCCAGATCTACAGCATATTGATGCTGTTTTCATAGATCTCACGTGCACGCATGCGCCCGTGCACGCACGTGCACAGCTCTCATGCACGCGCACGCACCCGCACAAGATCCCTCCTCCACCAATGGCTGCCCACCCGCCTCCCTGGATGAGCTCCCACCCACCAACGATAACGGCCATCGATAGCCGAGGCAGAGAGGGCCACAGAGTGGCTCTCTCTGCATCGGATGGCTAAAAACAGTTATTGCAGGATGCCTCAATATTGAGGCATCACTGCAATAACATGAAAGCAGCTGGAAGCGATCAGGATCGCTTCCACTGCTTTCAAAGACCAACGACGTATGGGGTACATCCTTGGTCGTTAACTGCATTTTTTTGCAGGACGTACCCCATACGTCGTTGGTCGTTGGTCGTTAAGGGGTTAAAAGATCATAAAAAGTATATATAGGATATATAGGAATATCTACTTAAAAATACTTAGAACATATTCCCCTATGGGAGGAACATTGCAATTATAAATATTTACAGTAAATATACGGTATTACATTTTATCAAATATGAATATTGCATAAGTACAGTCAGCTAGATTATTAGTTGTGCGTTAGGGTTAAAAAGCAGTGTTGAGAAGTCCCAACGCTGCTTTTTAACGCCCGCTGGTATTACGAGTCTTGAAATGACAGGTGTACCGCTCACTTTTTTGACCAGACTCGGAAATACCGCAAATCCACTTACGTCAATTGTGTGTCCTATATTTTCAATGGGACTTGCATAGCGCCGATATTACGAGTCTAACCAAAATTGAGCGGTAGACCCGCTCCTGTCAAGACTGGTACTGCATTTAAAAGTCAGTAGTTAAGAGTTTTACACTACAACGCCGTAGCATAAAACTCTTAACTAAAGTGCTAAAACGTACACTAAAACCCATAAACTACCTATTAACCGAGGCCCTCCCGCATCACAAACACTATAATAAAATTATTTTAACCCCTAATCTGCCGAACTGGACATCGCCACTATAATAAACATATTAACCCCTAAACCGACGCACTCCCGCATCGCAAACACTAGTTAAATATTATTAACCCCTATTCTGCCGTCCCTAACATCGCTGACACCTACCTACATTTATTAACCAATAATCTGCCGCCCACAACGTCGCCGCCACTATATTAAATGTATTAACCCCTAAACCTAAGTCTAACCCTAAACCTAACCCCCCTAACTGAAATATAATTTTAATAAATCTAAATAAAATTACTATCATTAACTAAATAATTCCTATTTAAAACTAAATTCCCTATAAAATAAACCCTAAGATAGCTACAATATAACTAATAGTTACATTGCATCTATCTTAGGGTTTATTTTTATTTTACAGGCAACTTTGTATTTATTTTAGCTAGGTACAATAGTTATTAAATAATTATTAACTATTTAATAGCTACCTAGTTAAAATAAAGACAAATTTACCTGTAAAATAAACCTAACCTATGTTACAATTACACCTAACACTACACTATAATTAAATTAATTACCTAAACTAAATACAATTACAGTAATTACAATTTAAATAAATTATCTAAAGTACGAAAAAAACCCCACTAAATTACAGAAAATAATAAAATAATGACAAGAATTTTAAACTAATTACACCTACTCTAATCCCCCTAACAAAATAAAAAAGCCCCCCAAAATAAAAAAGCCCTACCCTACACTAAATTACAAATAGCCATTAAAAGGGCCTTTTGCGGGGCATTGCCCCTAAGTAATCAGCTCTTTTACCTGTAAAAAAAAGTGCAAATACCCCCCCAACATTAAAACCCACCACCTACACAATCAACCCTACTCTAAAACCCACCAAATCCCCCCTTAAAAAAACCTAACACTAATCCCTTGAAGATCCCCCTACCTTGAGAAGTCTTCACCCAACCAGGCCGAAGTCCTCCACGAAGCCGGCAGAAGTGGTCCTCCAGACGGGCAAAAGTGGTCTTCCAGATGGGCAGAAGTCTTCACCCAGGCGGCATCTTCTATCTTCATCCATCCGGCGCGGATCGGCTCCATCTTCAAGACATCCGACGCGGAGCATCCTCCTCAGCCAATAGGATTTTTTCTACCTTAATTCCAATTGGCTGATAGAATTCTATCAGCCAATCGGAATTGAAGGGACACCATCTTGGATGACGTCATTTAAAGGAACCTTTGTTCAGTCGTCGGATGTCTTGAAGATGGAGCCGCTCCGCACCGGATGAATGAAGATAGAAGATGCCACCTGGATGAAGACTTCTGCCTGTCTGGAGGACCACTTCTGCCCATCTGGAGGACCACATCTGCCGGCTTTGTGGAGGACTTCGGCCCGGTTGGGTAAAGACTTCTCAAGGTAGGGTGATCTTCAAGGGGTTAGTGTTAGGTTTTTTAAGGGGGGATTTGGTTGGTTTTAAAGTAGGGTTGGTTGTGTAGATGGTGGGTTTTAATGTTGGGGGGGGGGATTTGTACTTTTTTTTACAGGTAAAAGAGCTGATTACTTTAGGGCAATGCCCCGCAAAAGGCCCTTTTAAGGGTTATTTGTAATTTAGTGTAGGATAGGGCTTTTTTTATTTTGGGGGGCTTTTTTATTTTACTAGGGGATTAGATTAGATGTAATAAGTTTAAAATTCTTGTAATTATTTTATTATTTTCTGTAATTTAGTGGTTTTTTTTCGTACTTTAGATAATTTGTTTAAATTGTAATTAATTTTATTTAATTTAGTTAATTTATTTAATTATAGTGTAGTGTTAGGTGTTAGTGTAACTTAGGTTAGGTTTTATTTTACAGGTAAATTTGTCTTTATTTTAACTAGGTAGTTATTAAATAGTTAATAACTATTGTACCTAGTTAAAATAAATACAAAGTTGCCTGTAAAATTAAAATAAACCCTAAGCTGGATACAATGTAACTATCATTTATATTGTAGCTATCTTACGGCTAGATTTAGAGTTTTGTCGGTAAGGACCCGCATAGCTAACGCCGGCTTTTTTCTGGCCGCACCATAAAAATAACTCTGGTATTGAGAGTCCACATAAAGGCTGCGTTAGGCTCCAAAAAGGAGCGTAGAGCATATTTAACGCAGCTTCAACTCTCGATACCAGAGTTGCTTACGGACGCGGCCAGCCTCAAAAACGTGCTCGTGCACGATTCCCCCATAGGAAACAATGGGGCTGTTTGAGCTGAAAAAAAACCTAACACCTGCAAAAAAGCCGCGTTCAGCTCCTAACGCAGCCCTATTGTTTGCTATGGGGAAACACTTCCTATGTCTGCACCTAACACCCTAACATGTACCCCGAGTCTAAACACCCCTAGCCTTACACTTATTAACCCCTAATCTGCCGCCCCCGCTATCGCTGACCCCTGCATATTATTTTTAACCCCTAATCTGCCGCTCCGTAAACTGCCGCTACTTACATTATCCTTATGTACCCCTAATCTGCTGCCCCTAACACCGCCGACCCCTATATTATATTTATTAACCCCTAATCTGCCCCCCACAACATCGCCTCCACCTGCCTACACTTATTAACCCCAAATCTGCCGACCGGACCGCACTGCTATCATATTAAAGTTATTAACCCCTAATCCGCCTCACTAACCCTATAATAAATAGTATTAACCCCTAATCTGCCCTCCCTAACATCGCCGACACCTAACTTCAATTATTAACCCCTAATCTGCTGACTGGAGCTCACCGCTATTCTAATAAATATAAACAGGAAAATCCGTGATATTATATACCAAGGATCTCCTATAGGAGGCGCTGAATGAACAATGATAGATATTAATAAATATTAATAAAATAAATGTTCAACTTATTACACAATTAACAACTTATTATACAATATACATAATGTTAAGAAATTAAATTAAAATTGTGTATATACAGACGTGGCACGTGACCAATCTGACAATAGTAAAGTTCCAATTGTATATGAAAGTCCAAATGTGGAAAAGGCAGCTCTCGGTCTTCACCCAAACGATGGTGTAACTTCTAAAATGGACAGCTGTAATGACAACAAAAACAGAGGCGCCACATGTGTAGATCAATAAGGACCAGCAATATCCAAATAAAACAAGCTACAGGATACTCACAAACGTGAAGGCACTCAATTGTGCCTATAGGAACAGGCTGGTATTTTCACAAGATATACAAGCCTGAGGAAACAGGGTTATCCCTGAGAAACGCGTCGCTATTATCTCTGTACATACAAGGAGATTTGCCTTTTAAACACACCCAGTTGTATTTGTATGCACTGATGGTATTTTTATTTTTGCACAATAAAATACTTGTTTCAATTTTTATACAAGCCTGGTGTTAGTGTGGCATTTCACTTGTAAGTAACCCAAAGGCTGTAGCCTTTCTCCCCTCTTCACTCCAGTTCCTTTTTGCTGAAAGTGACCTAGGCAAGGGTCACAGTTGGGACAACAAGAACCATAGGATATCAGGACGGGGATTCCCTTGCACAGCCAGCTGGTTTGCTGTGAAAATACCAGCCTGTTCCTATAGGCACAATTGAGTGCCTTCACGTTTGTGAGTATCCTGTAGCTTGTTTTATTTGGATATTGCTGGTCCTTATTGATCTACACATGTGGCGCCTCTGTTTTTGTTGTCATTACAGCAGTCTATTCTAATAAATGTATTAACCCCTAAAGCTAAATCTAACCCTAACACTAACACCCCCCTAAGTTAAATATAATTTTAATCTAACGAAATTAATTAACTCTTATTAAATAAATTATTCCTATTTAAAGCTAAATACTTACCTGTAAAATAAATCCTAATATAGCTACAATATAAATTATAATTATATTATAGCTATTTTAGGATTAATATTTATTTTACAGGTAACTTTGTATTTATTTTAACCAGGTACAATAGCTATTAAATAGTTAAGAACTATTTAATAGCTAAAATAGTTAAAATAATTACAAAATTACCTGTAAAATAAATCCTAACCTAAGTTACAATTAAACCTAACACTACACTATCAATAAATTAATTAAATAAAATACCTATAAATATCTACAATTAAACCTAACACTACACTATCAATAAATAAATTAAATACAATACCTACAAATAACTACAATGAAATAAACTAACTAAAGTACAAAAAATAAAAAAGAACTGTTACAAAAAATAAAAAATATTTACAAACATAAGAAAAATATTACAACAATTTTAAACTAATTACACCTACTCTAAGCCCCCTAATAAAATAACAAAGCCCCCCAAAATAAAAAAATGCCCTACCCTATTCTAAATTACTAAAGTTCAAAGCTCTTTTACCTTACCAACCCCGAACAGGGCCCTTTGCGGGGCATGCCCCAAGAAGTTCAGCTCTTTTGCCTGTAAAAAAAAACATACAATACCCCCCCCAACATTACAACCCACCACCCACATACCCCTAATCTAACCCAAACCCCCCTTAAATAAACCTAACACTAAGCCCCTGAAGATCTTCCTACCTTATCTTCACCATACCAGGTTCACCGATCGATCCAGAAGAGCTCCTCCGATGTCCTGATCCAAGCCCAAGCGGGGGGCTGAAGAGGTCCATGATCCGGCTGAAGTCTTCATCCAAGCGGGAGCTGAAGAGGTCCATGATCCAGATGAAGTCTTCTATCAACGGCATCTTCAATCTTCTTTCTTCGGGAGCCATCATCTTCCATCCGACGTGGAACATCCTCTTCTCCCGACGCCTACTAGCCGAATGACGGTTCCTTTAAATGACATCATCCAAGATGGCGTCCCTCGAATTCCGATTGGCTGATAGGATTCTTTAAAGTAATGACTGTTCTAAATGAAGGGGATTAGGGACCAGGGAGCCTTATATAAGCAGGGCTTAGGGCTAGATAGTTTTAAAGGGGTAGGGAATATGGTCAAGTAGTCTTAAAGGGGATGGGGTTAAGGGACAAGGTAGTCTTAAAAGGTCAGGGGATAAGGTAGTCTTAAAGAGGTAAGGGTAGGTAGTTAATGGGGTAGTAGGTAAATAGCTTTAAATTGGCAAGAGTTAGGGGTTCGATAGTCTAAAAGACATAGATGGAGATTGTTTAAAAGGTGTAGGGGAAGATAGTCCTACAGCAGTAGAGGAAATAGTCATAAAGAGCTATCCGTCTTTAAGGGGTAAAATGATAAGCGTTCAGTTAGACTTAAAGGGCAGAAGTAGGGGTATATAATCTTAAAGGGTCAGAGGGTCAGGTAGTCTTCAAGGGGCAGGTGGTTTAACACCTTAACACATTTGAATGTAGATCTACGTCATAATATACATAGCCCATCATACCGCATAAATTCAAGTGAAAAGAGCTGCCTTTCCTGGACTTCCAGTGTCTGCCTTCATATGGTATTGGAGCACAATCAGTGAGTGTTAAGCCCAGCGGTGGAAGGGGAGGGAGACAGAGGGATTAAGAGGGGATGTACTCTGCAAAATTATTTTTTTAAGGGAGGGATGTGATGCTGCACTACAGAAAAAATCATGGGGATGGGGGAGTTTTTTTTAACCCCTTAGTGACCAGAGCACTTTTCCATTTGTTGACTGTTTGGGACCAAGGCTATTTTTAAATTTAAAGCTAAATACTTACCTGTAAAATAAATCCTAATATAGCTACAATATAAATTATAATTATATTATAGCTATTTTAGGATTAATATTTATTTTACAGGTAACTTTGTATTTATTTTAACCAGGTACAATAGCTATTAAATAGTTAAGAACTATTTAATAGCTAAAATAGTTAAAATAATTACAAAATTACCTGTAAAATAAATCCTAACCTAAGTTACAATTAAACCTAACACTACACTATCAATAAATTAATTAAATAAAATACCTATAATTATCTACAATTAAACCTAACACTACACTATCAATAAATAAATTAAATACAATACCTACAAATAACTACAATGAAATAAACTAACTAAAGTACAAAAAATAAAAAAGAACTGTTACAAAAAATAAAAAATATTTACAAACATAAGAAAAATATTACAACAATTTTAAACTAATTACACCTACTCTAAGCCCCCTAATAAAATAACAAAGCCCCCCAAAATAAAAAAATGCCCTACCCTATTCTAAATTACTAAAGTTCAAAGCTCTTTTACCTTACCAGCCCCGAACAGGGCCCTTTGCGGGGCATGCCCCAAGAAGTTCAGCTCTTTTGCCTGTAAAAAAAAACATACAATACCCCCCCCAACATTACAACCCACCACCCACATACCCCTAATCTAACCCAAACCCCCCTTAAATAAACCTAACACTAAGCCCCTGAAGATCTTCCTACCTTATCTTCACCATACCAGGTTCACTGATCGATCCAGAAGAGCTCCTCCGATGTCCTGATCCAAGCCCAAGCGGGGGGCTGAAGAGGTCCATGATCCGGCTGAAGTCTTCATCCAAGCGGGAGCTGAAGAGGTCCATGATCCAGATGAAGTCTTCTATCAACGGCATCTTCAATCTTCTTTCTTCGGGAGCCATCATCTTCCATCCGACGTGGAACATCCTCTTCTCCCGACGCCTACTAGCCGAATGACGGTTCCTTTAAATGACGTCATCCAAGATGGCGTCCCTCGAATTCCGATTGGCTGATAGGATTCTTTAAAGTAATGACTGTTCTAAATGAAGGGGATTAGGGACCAGGGAGCCTTATATAAGCAGGGCTTAGGGCTAGATAGTTTTAAAGGGGTAGGGAATATGGTCAAGTAGTCTTAAAGGGGATGGGGTTAAGGGACAAGGTAGTCTTAAAAGGTCAGGGGATAAGGTAGTCTTAAAGAGGTAAGGGTAGGTAGTTAATGGGGTAGTAGGTAAATAGCTTTAAATTGGCAAGAGTTAGGGGTTCGATAGTCTAAAAGACATAGATGGAGATTGTTTAAAAGGTGTAGGGGAAGATAGTCCTACAGCAGTAGAGGAAATAGTCATAAAGAGCTATCCATCTTTAAGGGGTAAAATGATAAGCGTTCAGTTAGACTTAAAGGGCAGAAGTAGGGGTATATAATCTTAAAGGGTCAGAGGGTCAGGTAGTCTTCAAGGGGCAGGTGGTTTAACACCTTAACACATTTGAATGTAGATCTACATCATAATATACATAGCCCATCATACCGCATAAATTCAAGTGAAAAGAGCTGCCTTTCCTGGACTTCCAGTGTCTGCCTTCATATGGTATTGGAGCACAATCAGTGAGTGTTAAGCCCAGCGGTGGAAGGGGAGGGAGACAGAGGGATTAAGAGGGGATGTACTCTGCAAAATTATTTTTTTAAGGGAGGGATGTGATGCTGCACTACAGAAAAAATCATGGGGATGGGGGAGTTTTTTTTAACCCCTTAGTGACCAGAGCACTTTTCCATTTGTTGACTGTTTGGGACCAAGGCTATTTTTAAATTTCTGTGGTGTTTGTGTTTAGCTGTAATTTTCCTCTTACTCATTTACTGTACCCACACATATTATATACCGTTTTTCTCCGAATTAAATGGACTTTCTAAAGATACCATTATTTTCATCATATCTTATAATTTACTATTAAAAAAATTATAAAATATGAGCAAAAAATGGAAAAAAAACTATTTTTTCAAACATTGACCCCCAAAATCTGTTGCACATCTACAACCACCATAAAACACCCATGCTAAATAGTTTCTAAATTTTGTCCTGAGTTTAGAAATACCCAATGTTTACATGTTCTTTGCTTTTTTTGCAAGTTATAGGGCACTAAATAAAAGTAGCACTTTGCTATTTCCAAACCACTTTTTTTCAAAATTTGCGCTACTTACATTGGGAAACTGATATCTGTCAGGAATCCCTGAATATCCTTTAACATGTGTATATATATTTTTAGAAGACATCCCAAAGTATTGATCTAGGCCCATTTTGGTATATTTCATGCCACCATTTCACCGCCAAATGCGATCAAATAAAAAAAATTGTTCACTTTTTCACAAATTTTTTCACAAACTTTAGGTTTCTCACTGAAATTATTTACAAACACCTTGTGCAATTATTGCACAAATGGTTTTAAAAGCTTCTCTGGGATCCCCTTTGTTCAGAAATAGCAGACATATATGGCTTTTATGTTGCTTTTTGGTAATTAGAAGGCCGCTAAATACCACTGCGCACCACACGTGTATTATGCACAGCAGTGAAGGGGTTAATTAGGGAGCATGTAGGGCGCTTGTAGGGTTAATTTTAGCTTTAGTGTAGTGTAGTAAACAACCCCAAGTATTGATCTAGGCCCATTTTGGTATATTTCATGCCACCATTTCACCGCAGAATGCGATCAAATTAAAAAAAAACTTTAAATATTTCACAATTTTAGGTTTCTCACTGAAATTATTTACAAACAGCTTGTGCAATTATGGCACAAATTGTTGTAAATGCTTCTCTGGGATCCCCTTTGTTCAGAAATAGCAGACATATATGGCTTTGGCGTTGCTTTTTGGTAGTTAGAAGGTCGCTAAATGCCGCTGCGCATCACACGTATATTACAGGGAGTGCAGAATTATTAGGCAAGTTGTATTTTTGAGGATTAATTTTATTATTGAACAACAACCATGTTCTCAATGAACCCAAAAAACTCATTAATATCAAAGCTGAATAGTTTTGGAAGTAGTTTTTAGTTATAGCTATTTTAGGGGGATATCTGTGTGTGCAGGTGACTATTACTGTGCATAATTATTAGGCAACTTAACAAAAAACAAATATATACCCATTTCAATTATTTATTTTTACCAGTGAAACCAATATAACATCTCAACATTCACAAATATACATTTCTGACATTCAAAAACAAAACAAAAACAAATCAGTGACCAATATAGCCACCTTTCTTTGCAAGGACACTCAAAAGTCTGCCATCCATGGATTCTGTCAGTGTTTTGATCTGTTCACCATCAACATTGCGTGCAGCAGCAACCACAGCCTCCCAGACACTGTTCAGAGAGGTGTACTGTTTTCCCTCCTTGTAAATCTCACATTTGATGATGGACCACAGGTTCTCAATGGGGTTCAGATCAGGTGAACAAGGAGGCCATGTCATTAGATTTTCTTCTTTTATACCCTTTCTTGCCAGCCACGCTGTGGAGTACTTGGACGCGTGTGATGGAGCATTGTCCTGCATGAAAATCATGTTTTTCTTGAAGGATGCAGACTTCTTCCTGTACCACTGCTTGAAGAAGGTGTCTTCCAGAAACTGGCAGTAGGACTGGGAATTGAGCTTGACTCCATCCTCAACTCCATCCTCAACCCGAAAAGGCCCTCAACATCCAACCCCCCACCCTCTCCCAGATGCCTTCATTTTAAAATCCCACCCTCCAGATCTACAGCATATTGATGCTGTTTTCATAGATCTCACGTGCACGCATGCGCCCGTGCACGCACGTGCACAGCTCTCATGCACGCGCACGCACCCACACAAGATCCCTCCTCCACCAATGGCTGCCCACCCGCCTCCCTGGATGAGCTCCCACCCACCAACGATAACGGCCATCGATAGCCGAGGCAGAGAGGGCCACAGAGTGGCTCTCTCTGCATCGGATGGCTAAAAACAGTTATTGCAGGATGCCTCAATATTAAGGCATCACTGCAATAACATGAAAGCAGCTGGAAGCGATCAGGATCGCTTCCACTGCTTTCAAAGACCAACGACGTATGGGGTACATCCTTGGTCGTTAACTGCATTTTTTTGCAGGACGTACCCCATACGTCGTTGGTCGTTGGTTGTTAAGGGGTTAAAAGATCATAAAAAGTATATATAGGATATATAGGAATATCTACTTAAAAATACTTAGAACATATTCCCCTATGGGAGGAACATTGCAATTATAAATATTTACAGTAAATATACGGTATTACATTTTATCAAATATGAATATTGCATAAGTACAGTCGGCTAGATTATTAGTTGTGCGTTAGGGTTAAAAAGCAGTGTTGAGAAGTCCCAACGCTGCTTTTTAACGCCCGCTGGTATTACGAGTCTTGAAATGACAGGTGTACCGCTCACTTTTTTGACCAGACTCGGAAATACCGCAAATCCACTTACGTCAATTGTGTGTCCTATATTTTCAATGGGACTTGCATAGCGCCGATATTACGAGTCTAACCAAAATTGAGCGGTAGACCCGCTCCTGTCAAGACTGGTACTGCATTTAAAAGTCAGTAGTTAAGAGTTTTACACTACAACGCCGTAGCATAAAACTCTTAACTAAAGTGCTAAAACGTACACTAAAACCCATAAACTACCTATTAACCGAGGCCCTCCCGCATCACAAACACTATAATAAAATTATTTTAACCCCTAATCTGCCGAACTGGACATCGCCACTATAATAAACATATTAACCCCTAAACCGACGCACTCCCGCATCGCAAACACTAGTTAAATATTATTAACCCCTATTCTGCCGTCCCTAACATCGCTGACACCTACCTACATTTATTAACCAATAATCTGCCGCCCACAACGTCGCCGCCACTATATTAAATGTATTAACCCCTAAACCTAAGTCTAACCCTAAACCTAACCCCCCTAACTGAAATATAATTTTAATAAATCTAAATAAAATTACTATCATTAACTAAATAATTCCTATTTAAAACTAAATTCCCTATAAAATAAACCCTAAGATAGCTACAATATAACTAATAGTTACATTGCATCTATCTTAGGGTTTATTTTTATTTTACAGGCAACTTTGTATTTATTTTAGCTAGGTACAATAGTTATTAAATAATTATTAACTATTTAATAGCTACCTAGTTAAAATAAAGACAAATTTACCTGTAAAATAAACCTAACCTATGTTACAATTACACCTAACACTACACTATAATTAAATTAATTACCTAAACTAAATACAATTACAGTAATTACAATTTAAATAAATTATCTAAAGTACGAAAAAAAAAACACTAAATTACAGAAAATAATAAAATAATGACAAGAATTTTAAACTAATTACACCTACTCTAATCCCCCTAACAAAATAAAAAAGCCCCCCAAAATAAAAAAGCCCTACCCTACACTAAATTACAAATAGCCATTAAAAGGGCCTTTTGCGGGGCATTGCCCCTAAGTAATCAGCTCTTTTACCTGTAAAAAAAAGTGCAAATACCCCCCCAACATTAAAACCCACCACCCACACAATCAACCCTACTCTAAAACCCACCAAATCCCCCCTTAAAAAAACCTAACACTAATCCCTTGAAGATCCCCCTACCTTGAGAAGTCTTCACCCAACCAGGCCGAAGTCCTCCACGAAGCCGGCAGAAGTGGTCCTCCAGACGGGCAAAAGTGGTCTTCCAGATGGGCAGAAGTCTTCACCCAGGCGGCATCTTCTATCTTCATCCATCCGGCGCGGATCGGCTCCATCTTCAAGACATCCGACGCGGAGCATCCTCCTCAGCCAATAGGATTTTTTCTACCTTAATTCCAATTGGCTGATAGAATTCTATCAGCCAATCGGAATTGAAGGGACACCATCTTGGATGACGTCATTTAAAGGAACCTTTGTTCAGTCGTCGGATGTCTTGAAGATGGAGCCGCTCCGCACCGGATGAATGAAGATAGAAGATGCCACCTGGATGAAGACTTCTGCCTGTCTGGAGGACCACTTCTGCCCATCTGGAGGACCACATCTGCCGGCTTTGTGGAGGACTTCGGCCCGGTTGGGTAAAGACTTCTCAAGGTAGGGTGATCTTCAAGGGGTTAGTGTTAGGTTTTTTAAGGGGGGATTTGGTTGGTTTTAAAGTAGGGTTGGTTGTGTAGATGGTGGGTTTTAATGTTGGGGGGGGGGATTTGTACTTTTTTTTACAGGTAAAAGAGCTGATTACTTTAGGGCAATGCCCCGCAAAAGGCCCTTTTAAGGGTTATTTGTAATTTAGTGTAGGATAGGGCTTTTTTTATTTTGGGGGGCTTTTTTATTTTACTAGGGGATTAGATTAGATGTAATAAGTTTAAAATTCTTGTAATTATTTTATTATTTTCTGTAATTTAGTGTTTTTTTTTCGTACTTTAGATAATTTGTTTAAATTGTAATTAATTTTATTTAATTTAGTTAATTTATTTAATTATAGTGTAGTGTTAGGTGTTAGTGTAACTTAGGTTAGGTTTTATTTTACAGGTAAATTTGTCTTTATTTTAACTAGGTAGTTATTAAATAGTTAATAACTATTGTACCTAGTTAAAATAAATACAAAGTTGCCTGTAAAATTAAAATAAACCCTAAGCTGGATACAATGTAACTATCATTTATATTGTAGCTATCTTACGGCTAGATTTAGAGTTTTGTCGGTAAGGACCCGCATAGCTAACGCCAGCTTTTTTCTGGCCGCACCATAAAAATAACTCTGGTATTGAGAGTCCACATAAAGGCTGCGTTAGGCTCCAAAAAGGAGCGTAGAGCATATTTAACGCAGCTTCAACTCTCGATACCAGAGTTGCTTACGGACGCGGCCAGCCTCAAAAACGTGCTCGTGCACGATTCCCCCATAGGAAACAATGGGGCTGTTTGAGCTGAAAAAAAACCTAACACCTGCAAAAAAGCCGCGTTCAGCTCCTAACGCAGCCCTATTGTTTGCTATGGGGAAACACTTCCTATGTCTGCACCTAACACCCTAACATGTACCCCGAGTCTAAACACCCCTAGCCTTACACTTATTAACCCCTAATCTGCCGCCCCCGCTATCGCTGACCCCTGCATATTATTTTTAACCCCTAATCTGCCGCTCCGTAAACTGCCGCTACTTACATTATCCTTATGTACCCCTAATCTGCTGCCCCTAACACCGCCGACCCCTATATTATATTTATTAACCCCTAATCTGCCCCCCACAACATCGCCTCCACCTGCCTACACTTATTAACCCCAAATCTGCCGACCGGACCGCACTGCTATCATATTAAAGTTATTAACCCCTAATCCGCCTCACTAACCCTATAATAAATAGTATTAACCCCTAATCTGCCCTCCCTAACATCGCCGACACCTAACTTCAATTATTAACCCCTAATCTGCTGACTGGAGCTCACCGCTATTCTAATAAATATAAACAGGAAAATCCGTGATATTATATACCAAGGATCTCCTATAGGAGGCGCTGAATGAACAATGATAGATATTAATAAATATTAATAAAATAAATGTTCAACTTATTACACAATTAACAACTTATTATACAATATACATAATGTTAAGAAATTAAATTAAAATTGTGTATATACAGACGTGGCACGTGACCAATCTGACAATAGTAAAGTTCCAATTGTATATGAAAGTCCAAATGTGGAAAAGGCAGCTCTCGGTCTTCACCCAAACGATGGTGTAACTTCTAAAATGGACAGCTGTAATGACAACAAAAACAGAGGCGCCACATGTGTAGATCAATAAGGACCAGCAATATCCAAATAAAACAAGCTACAGGATACTCACAAATGTGAAGGCACTCAATTGTGCCTATAGGAACAGGCTGGTATTTTCACAAGATATACAAGCCTGAGGAAACAGGGTTATCCCTGAGAAACGCGTCGCTATTATCTCTGTACATACAAGGAGATTTGCCTTTTAAACACACCCAGTTGTATTTGTATGCACTGATGGTATTTTTATTTTTGCACAATAAAATACTTGTTTCAATTTTTATACAAGCCTGGTGTTAGTGTGGCATTTCACTTGTAAGTAACCCAAAGGCTGTAGCCTTTCTCCCCTCTTCACTCCAGTTCCTTTTTGCTGAAAGTGACCTAGGCAAGGGTCACAGTTGGGACAACAAGAACCATAGGATATCAGGACGGGGATTCCCTTGCACAGCCAGCTGGTTTGCTGTGAAAATACCAGCCTGTTCCTATAGGCACAATTGAGTGCCTTCACGTTTGTGAGTATCCTGTAGCTTGTTTTATTTGGATATTGCTGGTCCTTATTGATCTACACATGTGGCGCCTCTGTTTTTGTTGTCATTACAGCAGTCTATTCTAATAAATGTATTAACCCCTAAAGCTAAATCTAACCCTAACACTAACACCCCCCTAAGTTAAATATAATTTTAATCTAACGAAATTAATTAACTCTTATTAAATAAATTATTCCTATTTAAAGCTAAATACTTACCTGTAAAATAAATCCTAATATAGCTACAATATAAATTATAATTATATTATAGCTATTTTAGGATTAATATTTATTTTACAGGTAACTTTGTATTTATTTTAACCAGGTACAATAGCTATTAAATAGTTAAGAACTATTTAATAGCTAAAATAGTTAAAATAATTACAAAATTACCTGTAAAATAAATCCTAACCTAAGTTACAATTAAACCTAACACTACACTATCAATAAATTAATTAAATAAAATACCTATAATTATCTACAATTAAACCTAACACTACACTATCAATAAATAAATTAAATACAATACCTACAAATAACTACAATGAAATAAACTAACTAAAGTACAAAAAATAAAAAAGAACTGTTACAAAAAATAAAAAATATTTACAAACATAAGAAAAATATTACAACAATTTTAAACTAATTACACCTACTCTAAGCCCCCTAATAAAATAACAAAGCCCCCCAAAATAAAAAAATGCCCTACCCTATTCTAAATTACTAAAGTTCAAAGCTCTTTTACCTTACCAGCCCCGAACAGGGCCCTTTGCGGGGCATGCCCCAAGAAGTTCAGCTCTTTTGCCTGTAAAAAAAAACATACAATACCCCCCCCAACATTACAACCCACCACCCACATACCCCTAATCTAACCCAAACCCCCCTTAAATAAACCTAACACTAAGCCCCTGAAGATCTTCCTACCTTATCTTCACCATACCAGGTTCACCGATCGATCCAGAAGAGCTCCTCCGATGTCCTGATCCAAGCCCAAGCGGGGGGCTGAAGAGGTCCATGATCCGGCTGAAGTCTTCATCCAAGCGGGAGCTGAAGAGGTCCATGATCCAGATGAAGTCTTCTATCAACGGCATCTTCAATCTTCTTTCTTCGGGAGCCATCATCTTCCATCCGACGTGGAACATCCTCTTCTCCCGACGCCTACTAGCCGAATGACGGTTCCTTTAAATGACGTCATCCAAGATGGCGTCCCTCGAATTCCGATTGGCTGATAGGATTCTTTAAAGTAATGACTGTTCTAAATGAAGGGGATTAGGGACCAGGGAGCCTTATATAAGCAGGGCTTAGGGCTAGATAGTTTTAAAGGGGTAGGGAATATGGTCAAGTAGTCTTAAAGGGGATGGGGTTAAGGGACAAGGTAGTCTTAAAAGGTCAGGGGATAAGGTAGTCTTAAAGAGGTAAGGGTAGGTAGTTAATGGGGTAGTAGGTAAATAGCTTTAAATTGGCAAGAGTTAGGGGTTCGATAGTCTAAAAGACATAGATGGAGATTGTTTAAAAGGTGTAGGGGAAGATAGTCCTACAGCAGTAGAGGAAATAGTCATAAAGAGCTATCCGTCTTTAAGGGGTAAAATGATAAGCGTTCAGTTAGACTTAAAGGGCAGAAGTAGGGGTATATAATCTTAAAGGGTCAGAGGGTCAGGTAGTCTTCAAGGGGCAAGTGGTTTAACACCTTAACACATTTGAATGTAGATCTACGTCATAATATACATAGCCCATCATACCGCATAAATTCAAGTGAAAAGAGCTGCCTTTCCTGGACTTCCAGTGTCTGCCTTCATATGGTATTGGAGCACAATCAGTGAGTGTTAAGCCCAGCGGTGGAAGGGGAGGGAGACAGAGGGATTAAGAGGGGATGTACTCTGCAAAATTATTTTTTTAAGGGAGGGATGTGATGCTGCACTACAGAAAAAATCATGGGGATGGGGGAGTTTTTTTTAACCCCTTAGTGACCAGAGCACTTTTCCATTTGTTGACTGTTTGGGACCAAGGCTATTTTTAAATTTCTGTGGTGTTTGTGTTTAGCTGTAATTTTCCTCTTACTCATTTACTGTACCCACACATATTATATACCGTTTTTCTCGCCATTAAATGGACTTTCTAAAGATACCATTATTTTCATCATATCTTATAATTTACTATTAAAAAAATTATAAAATATGAGCAAAAAATGGAAAAAAAACTATTTTTTCAAACATTGACCCCCAAAATCTGTTGCACATCTACAACCACCATAAAACACCCATGCTAAATAGTTTCTAAATTTTGTCCTGAGTTTAGAAATACCCAATGTTTACATGTTCTTTGCTTTTTTTGCAAGTTATAGGGCACTAAATAAAAGTAGCACTTTGCTATTTCCAAACCACTTTTTTTCAAAATTTGCGCTACTTACATTGGGAAACTGATATCTGTCAGGAATCCCTGAATATCCTTTAACATGTGTATATATATTTTTAGAAGACATCCCAAAGTATTGATCTAGGCCCATTTTGGTATATTTCATGCCACCATTTCACCGCCAAATGCGATCAAATAAAAAAAATTGTTCACTTTTTCACAAATTTTTTCACAAACTTTAGGTTTCTCACTGAAATTATTTACAAACACCTTGTGCAATTATTGCACAAATGGTTTTAAAAGCTTCTCTGGGATCCCCTTTGTTCAGAAATAGCAGACATATATGGCTTTTATGTTGCTTTTTGGTAATTAGAAGGCCGCTAAATACCACTGCGCACCACACGTGTATTATGCACAGCAGTGAAGGGGTTAATTAGGGAGCATGTAGGGCGCTTGTAGGGTTAATTTTAGCTTTAGTGTAGTGTAGTAAACAACCCCAAGTATTGATCTAGGCCCATTTTGGTATATTTCATGCCACCATTTCACCGCAGAATGCGATCAAATTAAAAAAAAACTTTAAATATTTCACAATTTTAGGTTTCTCACTGAAATTATTTACAAACAGCTTGTGCAATTATGGCACAAATTGTTGTAAATGCTTCTCTGGGATCTCCTTTGTTCAGAAATAGCAGACATATATGGCTTTGGCGTTGCTTTTTGGTAGTTAGAAGGTCGCTAAATGCCGCTGCGCATCACACGTATATTACAGGGAGTGCAGAATTATTAGGCAAGTTGTATTTTTGAGGATTAATTTTATTATTGAACAACAACCATGTTCTCAATGAACCCAAAAAACTCATTAATATCAAAGCTGAATAGTTTTGGAAGTAGTTTTTAGTTATAGCTATTTTAGGGGGATATCTGTGTGTGCAGGTGACTATTACTGTGCATAATTATTAGGCAACTTAACAAAAAACAAATATATACCCATTTCAATTATTTATTTTTACCAGTGAAACCAATATAACATCTCAACATTCACAAATATACATTTCTGACATTCAAAAACAAAACAAAAACAAATCAGTGACCAATATAGCCACCTTTCTTTGCAAGGACACTCAAAAGTCTGCCATCCATGGATTCTGTCAGTGTTTTGATCTGTTCACCATCAACATTGCGTGCAGCAGCAACCACAGCCTCCCAGACACTGTTCAGAGAGGTGTACTGTTTTCCCTCCTTGTAAATCTCACATTTGATGATGGACCACAGGTTCTCAATGGGGTTCAGATCAGGTGAACAAGGAGGCCATGTCATTAGATTTTCTTCTTTTATACCCTTTCTTGCCAGCCACGCTGTGGAGTACTTGGACGCGTGTGATGGAGCATTGTCCTGCATGAAAATCATGTTTTTCTTGAAGGATGCAGACTTCTTCCTGTACCACTGCTTGAAGAAGGTGTCTTCCAGAAACTGGCAGTAGGACTGGGAATTGAGCTTGACTCCATCCTCAACTCCATCCTCAACCCGAAAAGGCCCTCAACATCCAACCCCCCACCCTCTCCCAGATGCCTTCATTTTAAAATCCCACCCTCCAGATCTACAGCATATTGATGCTGTTTTCATAGATCTCACGTGCACGCATGCGCCCGTGCACGCACGTGCACAGCTCTCATGCACGCGCACGCACCCGCACAAGATCCCTCCTCCACCAATGGCTGCCCACCCGCCTCCCTGGATGAGCTCCCACCCACCAACGATAACGGCCTTCGATAGCCGAGGCAGAGAGGGCCACAGAGTGGCTCTCTCTGCATCGGATGGCTAAAAACAGTTATTGCAGGATGCCTCAATATTGAGGCATCACTGCAATAACATGAAAGCAGCTGGAAGCGATCAGGATCGCTTCCACTGCTTTCAAAGACCAACGACGTATGGGGTACATCCTTGGTCGTTAACTGCATTTTTTTGCAGGACGTACCCCATACGTCGTTGGTCGTTGGTTGTTAAGGGGTTAAAAGATCATAAAAAGTATATATAGGATATATAGGAATATCTACTTAAAAATACTTAGAACATATTCCCCTATGGGAGGAACATTGCAATTATAAATATTTACAGTAAATATACGGTATTACATTTTATCAAATATGAATATTGCATAAGTACAGTCGGCTAGATTATTAGTTGTGCGTTAGGGTTAAAAAGCAGTGTTGAGAAGTCCCAACGCTGCTTTTTAACGCCCGCTGGTATTACGAGTCTTGAAATGACAGGTGTACCGCTCACTTTTTTGACCAGACTCGGAAATACCGCAAATCCACTTACGTCAATTGTGTGTCCTATATTTTCAATGGGACTTGCATAGCGCCGATATTACGAGTCTAACCAAAATTGAGCGGTAGACCCGCTCCTGTCAAGACTGGTACTGCATTTAAAAGTCAGTAGTTAAGAGTTTTACACTACAACGCCGTAGCATAAAACTCTTAACTAAAGTGCTAAAACGTACACTAAAACCCATAAACTACCTATTAACCGAGGCCCTCCCGCATCACAAACACTATAATAAAATTATTTTAACCCCTAATCTGCCGAACTGGACATCGCCACTATAATAAACATATTAACCCCTAAACCGACGCACTCCCGCATCGCAAACACTAGTTAAATATTATTAACCCCTATTCTGCCGTCCCTAACATCGCTGACACCTACCTACATTTATTAACCAATAATCTGCCGCCCACAACGTCGCCGCCACTATATTAAATGTATTAACCCCTAAACCTAAGTCTAACCCTAAACCTAACCCCCCTAACTGAAATATAATTTTAATAAATCTAAATAAAATTACTATCATTAACTAAATAATTCCTATTTAAAACTAAATTCCCTATAAAATAAACCCTAAGATAGCTACAATATAACTAATAGTTACATTGCATCTATCTTAGGGTTTATTTTTATTTTACAGGCAACTTTGTATTTATTTTAGCTAGGTACAATAGTTATTAAATAATTATTAACTATTTAATAGCTACCTAGTTAAAATAAAGACAAATTTACCTGTAAAATAAACCTAACCTATGTTACAATTACACCTAACACTACACTATAATTAAATTAATTACCTAAACTAAATACAATTACAGTAATTACAATTTAAATAAATTATCTAAAGTACGAAAAAAAAAACACTAAATTACAGAAAATAATAAAATAATGACAAGAATTTTAAACTAATTACACCTACTCTAATCCCCCTAACAAAATAAAAAAGCCCCCCAAAATAAAAAAGCCCTACCCTACACTAAATTACAAATAGCCATTAAAAGGGCCTTTTGCGGGGCATTGCCCCTAAGTAATCAGCTCTTTTACCTGTAAAAAAAAGTGCAAATACCCCCCCAACATTAAAACCCACCACCCACACAATCAACCCTACTCTAAAACCCACCAAATCCCCCCTTAAAAAAACCTAACACTAATCCCTTGAAGATCCCCCTACCTTGAGAAGTCTTCACCCAACCAGGCCGAAGTCCTCCACGAAGCCGGCAGAAGTGGTCCTCCAGACGGGCAAAAGTGGTCTTCCAGATGGGCAGAAGTCTTCACCCAGGCGGCATCTTCTATCTTCATCCATCCGGCGCGGATCGGCTCCATCTTCAAGACATCCGACGCGGAGCATCCTCCTCAGCCAATAGGATTTTTTCTACCTTAATTCCAATTGGCTGATAGAATTCTATCAGCCAATCGGAATTGAAGGGACACCATCTTGGATGACGTCATTTAAAGGAACCTTTGTTCAGTCATCGGATGTCTTGAAGATGGAGCCGCTCCGCACCGGATGAATGAAGATAGAAGATGCCACCTGGATGAAGACTTCTGCCTGTCTGGAGGACCACTTCTGCCCATCTGGAGGACCACATCTGCCGGCTTTGTGGAGGACTTCGGCCCGGTTGGGTAAAGACTTCTCAAGGTAGGGTGATCTTCAAGGGGTTAGTGTTAGGTTTTTTAAGGGGGGATTTGGTTGGTTTTAAAGTAGGGTTGGTTGTGTAGATGGTGGGTTTTAATGTTGGGGGGGGGGATTTGTACTTTTTTTTACAGGTAAAAGAGCTGATTACTTTAGGGCAATGCCCCGCAAAAGGCCCTTTTAAGGGTTATTTGTAATTTAGTGTAGGATAGGGCTTTTTTTATTTTGGGGGGCTTTTTTATTTTACTAGGGGATTAGATTAGATGTAATAAGTTTAAAATTCTTGTAATTATTTTATTATTTTCTGTAATTTAGTGTTTTTTTTTCGTACTTTAGATAATTTGTTTAAATTGTAATTAATTTTATTTAATTTAGTTAATTTATTTAATTATAGTGTAGTGTTAGGTGTTAGTGTAACTTAGGTTAGGTTTTATTTTACAGGTAAATTTGTCTTTATTTTAACTAGGTAGTTATTAAATAGTTAATAACTATTGTACCTAGTTAAAATAAATACAAAGTTGCCTGTAAAATTAAAATAAACCCTAAGCTGGATACAATGTAACTATCATTTATATTGTAGCTATCTTACGGCTAGATTTAGAGTTTTGTCGGTAAGGACCCGCATAGCTAACGCCAGGCTTTTTTCTGGCCGCACCATAAAAATAACTCTGGTATTGAGAGTCCACATAAAGGCTGCGTTAGGCTCCAAAAAGGAGCGTAGAGCATATTTAACGCAGCTTCAACTCTCGATACCAGAGTTGCTTACGGACGCGGCCAGCCTCAAAAACGTGCTCGTGCACGATTCCCCCATAGGAAACAATGGGGCTGTTTGAGCTGAAAAAAAACCTAACACCTGCAAAAAAGCCGCGTTCAGCTCCTAACGCAGCCCTATTGTTTGCTATGGGGAAACACTTCCTATGTCTGCACCTAACACCCTAACATGTACCCCGAGTCTAAACACCCCTAGCCTTACACTTATTAACCCCTAATCTGCCGCCCCCGCTATCGCTGACCCCTGCATATTATTTTTAACCCCTAATCTGCCGCTCTGTAAACTGCCGCTACTTACATTATCCTTATGTACCCCTAATCTGCTGCCCCTAACACCGCCGACCCCTATATTATATTTATTAACCCCTAATCTGCCCCCCACAACATCGCCTCCACCTGCCTACACTTATTAACCCCAAATCTGCCGACCGGACCGCACTGCTATCATATTAAAGTTATTAACCCCTAATCCGCCTCACTAACCCTATAATAAATAGTATTAACCCCTAATCTGCCCTCCCTAACATCGCCGACACCTAACTTCAATTATTAACCCCTAATCTGCTGACTGGAGCTCACCGCTATTCTAATAAATATAAACAGGAAAATCCGTGATATTATATACCAAGGATCTCCTATAGGAGGCGCTGAATGAACAATGATAGATATTAATAAATATTAATAAAATAAATGTTCAACTTATTACACAATTAACAACTTATTATACAATATACATAATGTTAAGAAATTAAATTAAAATTGTGTATATACAGACGTGGCACGTGACCAATCTGACAATAGTAAAGTTCCAATTGTATATGAAAGTCCAAATGTGGAAAAGGCAGCTCTCGGTCTTCACCCAAACGATGGTGTAACTTCTAAAATGGACAGCTGTAATGACAACAAAAACAGAGGCGCCACATGTGTAGATCAATAAGGACCAGCAATATCCAAATAAAACAAGCTACAGGATACTCACAAACGTGAAGGCACTCAATTGTGCCTATAGGAACAGGCTGGTATTTTCACAAGATATACAAGCCTGAGGAAACAGGGTTATCCCTGAGAAACGCGTCGCTATTATCTCTGTACATACAAGGAGATTTGCCTTTTAAACACACCCAGTTGTATTTGTATGCACTGATGGTATTTTTATTTTTGCACAATAAAATACTTGTTTCAATTTTTATACAAGCCTGGTGTTAGTGTGGCATTTCACTTGTAAGTAACCCAAAGGCTGTAGCCTTTCTCCCCTCTTCACTCCAGTTCCTTTTTGCTGAAAGTGACCTAGGCAAGGGTCACAGTTGGGACAACAAGAACCATAGGATATCAGGACGGGGATTCCCTTGCACAGCCAGCTGGTTTGCTGTGAAAATACCAGCCTGTTCCTATAGGCACAATTGAGTGCCTTCACGTTTGTGAGTATCCTGTAGCTTGTTTTATTTGGATATTGCTGGTCCTTATTGATCTACACATGTGGCGCCTCTGTTTTTGTTGTCATTACAGCAGTCTATTCTAATAAATGTATTAACCCCTAAAGCTAAATCTAACCCTAACACTAACACCCCCCTAAGTTAAATATAATTTTAATCTAACGAAATTAATTAACTCTTATTAAATAAATTATTCCTATTTAAAGCTAAATACTTACCTGTAAAATAAATCCTAATATAGCTACAATATAAATTATAATTATATTATAGCTATTTTAGGATTAATATTTATTTTACAGGTAACTTTGTATTTATTTTAACCAGGTACAATAGCTATTAAATAGTTAAGAACTATTTAATAGCTAAAATAGTTAAAATAATTACAAAATTACCTGTAAAATAAATCCTAACCTAAGTTACAATTAAACCTAACACTACACTATCAATAAATTAATTAAATAAAATACCTATAATTATCTACAATTAAACCTAACACTACACTATCAATAAATAAATTAAATACAATACCTACAAATAACTACAATGAAATAAACTAACTAAAGTACAAAAAATAAAAAAGAACTGTTACAAAAAATAAAAAATATTTACAAACATAAGAAAAATATTACAACAATTTTAAACTAATTACACCTACTCTAAGCCCCCTAATAAAATAACAAAGCCCCCCAAAATAAAAAAATGCCCTACCCTATTCTAAATTACTAAAGTTCAAAGCTCTTTTACCTTACCAGCCCCGAACAGGGCCCTTTGCGGGGCATGCCCCAAGAAGTTCAGCTCTTTTGCCTGTAAAAAAAAACATACAATACCCCCCCCAACATTACAACCCACCACCCACATACCCCTAATCTAACCCAAACCCCCCTTAAATAAACCTAACACTAAGCCCCTGAAGATCTTCCTACCTTATCTTCACCATACCAGGTTCACCGATCGATCCAGAAGAGCTCCTCCGATGTCCTGATCCAAGCCCAAGCGGGGGGCTGAAGAGGTCCATGATCCGGCTGAAGTCTTCATCCAAGCGGGAGCTGAAGAGGTCCATGATCCAGATGAAGTCTTCTATCAACGGCATCTTCAATCTTCTTTCTTCGGGAGCCATCATCTTCCATCCGACGTGGAACATCCTCTTCTCCCGACGCCTACTAGCCGAATGACGGTTCCTTTAAATGACGTCATCCAAGATGGCGTCCCTCGAATTCCGATTGGCTGATAGGATTCTATCAGCCAATCGGAATTAAGGTAGGAATATTCTGATTGGCTGATGGAATCAGCCAATCATAATCAAGTTCAATCCGATTGGCTGATCCATTCATTTAAAGGAACCGTCATTCGTCGTTCATTCGTCGGCCAGGATGGATGTTGCGCGTCGGAGGTCTTCAGGATCCTGCCGCTCCACTCCGGATGGATGACGATAGAAGATCCCGCTTGGATGAAGACTTCAATCGGATGGAAGACCTCTTCTGCCCCGCTTGGATGAGGACTTCTACCGGATGGAGGACCTCTTCTTGCTCCGCTTGGATGAAGAATTTGGCTCGGCTGGGTGAAGACGACTTAAGGTAGGGAGATCTTCAGGGGCTTAGTGTTAGGTTTATTTAAGGGGGGTTTGGGTTAGATTAGGGGTATGTGGGTGGTGGGTTGTAATGTTGGGGGGGGTATTGTATGTTTTTTTTTTTTTTTTACAGGCAAAAGAGCTGAACTTCTTGGGGCATGACCCGCAAAGGGCCCTGTTCAGGGCTGGTAAGGTAAAAGAGCTTTGAACTTTAGTAATCTAGAATAGGGTACGGCATTTTTTTATTTTGGGGGGCTTTGTTATTTTATTAGGGGGCTTAGAGTAGGTGTAATTAGTTTAAAATTGTTGTAATATTTTTCTTATGTTTGTAAATATTTTTTTATTTTTTGTAACTTAGTTCTTTTTTATTTTTTGTACTTTAGTTAGTTTATTTCATTGTAGTTATTTGTAGGTATTGTATTTAATTAATTTATTGATAGTGTAGTGTTAGGTTTAATTGTAGGTAATTGTAGGTATTTTATTTAATTAATTTATTGATAGTGTAGAGTTAGGTTTAATTGTAACTTAGGTTAGGATTTATTTTACAGGTAAATTTGTAATTATTTTAACTATTTTAGCTATTAAATAGTTCTTAACTATTTAATAGCTATTGTACCTGGTTAAAATAATTACAAAGTTACCTGTAAAATAAATATTAATCCTAAAATAGCTATAATATAATTATAATTTATATTGTAGCTATATTAGGATTTATTTTACAGGTAAGTATTTAGCTTTAAATAGGAATAATTTATTTAATAAGAGTTAATTAATTTCGTTAGATAAAAATTATATTTAATTTAGGGGGTGTTAGTGTTAGGGTTAGACTTAGCTTTAGGGGTTAATACATTTATTAGAATAGCGGTGAGCTCCAGTCGGCAGATTAGGGGTTAATGTTTGAAGTTAGGTGTTGGCGATGTTAGGGAGGGCAGATTAGGGGTTAATACTATTTATTATAGGGTTAGTGAGGCGGATTAGGGGTTAATAACTTTATAATAATAGCGGTGCGGTCCGCTCAGCAGATTAGGGGTTAATAAGTGTAGGCAGGTGGAGGCGACGTTGAGGGGGGCAGATTAGGGGTTAATAAATATAATATAGGGGTAGGCGGTGTTAGTGGCAGCAGATTAGGGGTACATAAGTATAACGTAGGTGGCGGCGCTTTGCGGTCGGCAGATTAGGGGTTAATTATTGTAGGTAGCTAGCTGCGACATTGTGGGGGGCAGGTTAGGGGTTAATAAATATAATATAGGGGTCGGCGGTGTTAGGGGCAGCAGATTAGGGGTACATAAGTATAACGTAAGTGGCGGCGCTTTGCGGTCGGCAGATTAGGGGTTAATTATTGTAGGTAGCTGGCTGCGACGTTGTGGGGGGCAGGTTAGGGGTTAATAAATATAATATAGGGGTCGGCGGTGTTAGGGGCAGCAGGTTAGGGGTACATAAGTATAACGTAGGTGGCGGTCGGCAGATTAGAGGTTAAAAAAATTTAATCGAGTGGCGGCGATGTGGGGGGACCTCGGTTTAGGGGTACATAGGTAGTTTATGGGTGTTAGTGTACTTTAAAGTACAGTAGTTAAGAGCTTTATGAACCGGCGTTAGCCCAGAAAGCTCTTAACTACTGACTTTATTCTGCGGCTGGAGTTTTGTCGTTAGAATTCTAACGCTCACTTCAGACACGACTCTAAATACCGAAGTTAGAAAAATCCCATTGAAAAGATAGGATACGCAATTTACGTAAGGGGATTTGCGGTATGGAAAAGTCGCGGCTGAAAAGTGAGCGTTAGACCCTTTTTTTAATTACTCCAAATACCGGAGGTAGCCTAAAACCAGCGTTAGGAGCCTCTAACGCTGGTTTTGACGGCTACCGCCCAACTCTAAATCTAGGCCTTAGGGTTTATTTTACAGGTAAGTATTTAGATTTAAATATGATTTATTTAGTTAATGATAGTAATTTTATTTAGGTTATTAAAATTATATTTCAGTTAGGGGTGTTAGGTTTAGGCATAGACTTAGGTTTAAGGGTTAATACATTTACTATAGTGGCGGCGACGTTGTGGGCGGCAGATTAGGGGTTAATAAATGTAGTTAGGTTGCAGCGACATTGGGGGCAGCAGATTAGGGGTTAATAATATAAATCCCCAGTGACTTCCGGGCTTCACATTCAAACAGGAAGAAGCAAGCAGCCAAGGTAACGTTATGAAGATAAAAAGATATTCTTTATTGGAGACACATAAAAACAAGAAGAGCCTCAGCTCTGTATTGCAAATCCGGGGTCTCTAACGGCAACTGCAGACATGTTTCGTGTGGCTCCTCCACACTTGATCACTGCTGACTGTTGCCGTTACAGAGACCTGCTTTTACAGACTAAAACATTATTCAATTATACAATTAGCTAAAAACAATTATTAACCCCTTCATGCCTTTGTACAAATATACATACACTAAGAGGAGCAAATAAACACATAGTAAAAAAGTACTTTACATGTTTTTCTTTGCCCCCTCCTATGCCAACCTATTTATGGGTTGGTGGAAAGCCGCCCACGTCTATGGAGATGACAACCCCCTCAAGGAACATATAATATACTATGGAAGATATATAGATGACCTGCTGGTGGTGTGGGATGGGGATGAGGAGACAATTAGTCTATTTATGAATAACATTAACACTAACAAAATGAATTTAAAATTCACATATGATCAGAGTACAACTTAAATAGTATTCTTAGATCTAGAACTTCAGGCTGATACACAAACAAATACTGTCAGTACTACCTTATAATAGGAAACCTACAGGGGGAAACACTATCCTGAACTATAAATCAAGCCATCCAGGGCATGTTAAAAAAGTGATCCCCAAAGGACACTATATAAGGACCAAAAAGATTTGCTCTGACATTAAAACATATGAGGAACAAAGTGTAGTATTGGAAGAGAGACTTCTAAGTAGGGGGTACCCGGAGAGTCTCCTCAGAAAGACAAAAAAGGAGGTAGATTCTATACCAATAGATGACCTTCTAAGATATAAAAAAACTAACTGTTCAACAAAGGCCAAGTAATGAGAACAAAATCGTCTTTAGCACCCCTTATAGCCTTGAATACAGAAAAATCTGTGACATCATAAAAGAATGTCTCCCCATTCTAACCACAGACACAAATTTAGAAAAAATAGCAACACAAGGTTGCAAATTAATTGTAAGAAAAAGTAAAACTATTGGGAATATAATAGCCCCCTCAGACTTGCCGGTGGAAAAACTAGAACGTGGCTACCAAACAGAGTTGGTTTTTATAAATGCTATGCCCAACATTGCAAAACTTGACAGAGGGGACCACTTTTACCTCTACAGTAACTAGTCGCACATATGACATTAGATATAGACTTAATTGCAAATCTAATCATGTCATCTATTTACTTACCTGTAGGGGGTGCCAGATACAATATGTGGGTAAAACGAAATGCCTCTTAAAAGATAGGGCACTTGAACACGTTAGGGACATAGAGGACCCAGACATCCTTACCCCTGTATCACGACATTTTAAATCCATGCACTCAGGAGATGCCTCACTTCTGTCCATTCAGGCTATTGATTATGTCCCCCCACATAAAAGAGGAGGTGACAGAATTTATAAACTTGATTACAAAGAGGCCAAATGGATCTTTTTACTAAATACTAGATCCCCTTCTGGAATAAACAAAGAGTAAATTTATTCATCTAAACCCAACTGAATACGACATAGATTATATACCCAATACATTGGGACAAAGCATTACTTAATATAAATGTGAAAATAAACATCATATATTTAAATATACGCTTGTATTAACACTGAAGGTAGCCAAACAATGTGGCACAGTGATACAACAACCCCTATGCAGTACAAGGTATTAATTGTTAAAAATCAGCTTAAAATGCTAAGAAAAAAATATAAAGTACTTTTATTACTATGTGTTTATTTGCTCCTCTTAGTGTATATATATTGGGGCAAAGGCATGAAGGGGTTAATAATTGTTTTTAGTTAATTGCATAATTGAATAATGTTTTAGTCTGTAGAAGCAGGTCTCTGTAATGGCAACAGTCAGCAGTGATCAAGTGTGGAGGAGCCACACGAAACATGTCTGCAGTTGCCGTTAGAGACCCCGGATTGCCAATACAGAGCTGAGGCTCTTCTTGTTTTTATGTGTCTCCAATAAAGAATATATTTTTATCTTCATAACGTTACCCTGGCTGCTTGCTTCTTCCTGTTTGAATGTGAAGCCCGGAAGTCACTGGGGATTTGCTGAACTTGTTTGCGCCTTGGACGTAGGTGCTCTTGCTGGGCTCCAAACAAACGGAAGTGCGGGTACAGAGAGAAGTGCTCACGCTGAAGACACGCTGCTCGATGTCACGGACCCCCCGGATTGGTAAGCGCCGCTTTTTCTGTTTTTCACAGTTAATAAATATAATGTAGGGTTCGGCAATGTTGGGGGCAGCAGATTAGGGGTTCATAAGTATAATGTAGGTGGCGGCGGTGTCCGGAGCAGCAGATTAGGGGTTAATAATATAATGTAGGTGTCGGAGATGTCGGGAGCGTCAGATTAGGGGTTAATAAGTGTAAGATTATGGGTGTTTAGTCTCGGGGTTCATGTTAGGGTGTTAGGTGTAGATATAAAAAGTATTTCCCCATAGGAATCAATGGGGCTGCGTTAGAAGCTGAACGCTGCTTTTTTTTTTTTCACCCGGCTCTCCCCCATTGATTCCTATGGGGAAATCGTGCACAAGCACGTTTTACCTGCTCACCGCTACCGCAAGCAGCGCCGGTATTGAGGTGAGATGTGGAGCTAAATTTTGCTCTTCACTCACTTTTTTGCGGTTAATGCCGGGTTTGTAAAAACCTGTAATACCAACGTTGTCTGCAAGTGAGCGGTGAGGGAAAACTGCTCGTTAGCACCGCACTCTTGTTAACGCAAAACTCGTAATCTAGGTGTTTATGTTTTTTCATGATTTTAGTTACTTGACTGCAAAGGTCTCCAATAAGGGATGTGAGAATGTTTCACAATATTCAAAAAATGAAATGGATTTTAATACATTTGTTCATTCCTTTCCAATTTTGATAGTTTGTACAACATTCTAAAATTTATTTAATATAATAGTATTTCTAATACTTTCTTTAAATGTAATATTTGATAAGAAGTTTTCTAATTCTAATTCTAGATTCTAATTCTATTCTAATTATGCAATATTCTAATTCAAAAAATTCAAATTTATATGATTGTAATAGTATTTCTTTAAATGTAATATTTGAATTATGCAGTATTCGGAATAGAAAAATTCAAATGTATATATTTATATCAATTATGTATCAATTTACTAAATTCCCTACCACATGAACTATTGAACTTCTGAATAGTATTTGTTAAATCGAATGCTACATTCGAAATTCTATAATTCTATGGCCCAAATAGCTTCAACTAGTTCATATTGCTATTGTCGACTTCATAATTGCTATAGAGTTCTACTAGCAAATATTTAAACTTACTATCTAAAACTTATATTATTGCTATTATATGATATCAAAAGTTAAATTGTTGTTTGCTACTTCAACGAGTTTAAAATGTATTCTGCATTATACAATCACTAATCTAGAGAAACGTTTTCCATACCAACAACTCTAGCTATGACATATTTCATATTATCCATTATATCTATTTACGCTAAGGCCCAAAAGTGGCCACTCTCATTACTATAATTCCTCTTTCCGGCATCATTAGCCTTGACAGGTCCAATAGTGACCCTTTAAGCACTTGAGGATCAATACTAGAAAAAAAAGAGGTTTCATTACTGTGTATTTGTTTTGTTTTTTTGTAGACCTATAATTATCTTTAGATCTAGATTGTTATTTTGGTGTATTTTAAGCTGAGGTTGTCACTCATATTGTTGTATGTCTACAAAGTAGAAGCAGGGGTCTTTTATATATATACAAATTATTGTTATTTTAATTTTATTTTCAGTTAATATGATCTTCTATAACTAGTTTACTCTTAATTTTATACATGATGACATCCTTAGAAGCCTAGCTTCAATGCAATGTTTTATTTGTATACATATCTTGTTTTCTTATGTTGTCATATTTAAAAAAAAAACCTCAATAAAAATCTTTGATTTAAAAAAAAAAAAGGATTACATAAAATATTGCACAGAAAAGTTATAAGGGTGCAAAGATACAAGGTCTTAGGTGTTAGGGGAAAAAAAGGCATGCAAAGGACTTTAACATAGAAATACATACATATGCAGACATATATACACATATAAACACATAAATACATATGTATACAAATGAAGACATATATATATATATATATATATATATATATATATATATATATATATATATATATATATATATACGTGCATTGGAGCATTTTGCAGTCAAGTAGATGAAAACATATTAAGGCATGTTCTAAAGATAGAACAAATGTTGGGAAGTCTATTAAATGAATCAAAGAGACAGGTAGTAGATGTAAAACAACATAAAAAGTGAAATAGACATCTAAAGAATAGAAGCATTTTCTACCCAATAGGCTCCATAGGGGAACATCTGGAGGAATGACTAGATAATTTCCTGCAACATTTTGTGAAGAATCTACCAGGTTTTGTAAAATATTATTCAACACATGTCCTAAAAATTATGGATGGTTAAGAATGGAGAACAGATTACAAGTGGTTAACTATAGATATATCATCCCTTTACTCTTGTATCCCCCATGATTTGGGTATAAAAGCAGTATAATATCACTTACTTTTGAAAAGTAGTTTTTCCACAGATCTAATTGAATTTATTTTAGAAGTCTTAAGATTTCTGCTGCCCCAGATCTTCTTTTTCTTTAATTTTAACTATTTCCTTCAGATTTGTGGATCAGCAATGGGGGTAAAATTTCCCCCCTCATATGCAAATCTGTACGTAGGGTGGTTTGAGTCCACTGGCATATTTGGAGAACAAAATCAATTTAATAAAAATATTGCACTGTATGCTAGGTATGTAGATGACAAAATACAGATACAATACTTTGATATTCAGTTTACTGACCAAGGAGGAGAAGTATAAATTGCTGGAAATACACTACTAATGTCAGATTCCTGTTACCCAGAATATCTGAAAAAGAAGGTATTCCAACAAGCACGTTTTACCTGCTCACCGCTACCGTAAGCAGCGCCGGTATTGAGGTGAGATGTGGAGCTAAATTTTGCTCTTCACTCACTTTTTTGCGGTTAACGTCGGGTTTGTAAAAACCTGTAATACCAGTGTTGTCTGCAAGTGAGCGGTGAGGGAAAACTGCTCGTTAGCACCGCACCCTTGTTAATGCAAAACTCGTAATCTAGGTGTTCATGTTTTTTCATGATTTTAGTTACTTGACTGCAAAGGTCTCCAATAAGGGATGTGAGAATGTTTCACAATATTCAAAAAATGAAATGGATTTTAATACATTTGTTTGTTCCTTTCCAATTTTGATAGTTTGTACAACATTCTAACATTTATTTAATGTTATAGTATTTCTAATACTTTCTTCAAATGTAATATTTGATTAGAATTTTTCTGATAATTCTATTCTAATTATGCAATATTCTAATTCAAAAAATTCAAATTTATATGATTGTAATAGTATTTCTAATGCTTTCTTTAAAGAGACATAATACTGATATGCTAAATCACTTGAAACTGAAGCAGTATAACTGTAAAAAGCTGACAGGAAAATATCACCTGTGTATCTCTATGTAAAAAAGGAAGATATTTTACCTCACAATTTCCTCAGCTCACCAGAGTAAGTTCTTTGTAAAAAGTTATACTCAGCTGCTCCCAGCTGCAGGTAAAAAAATTCAAAAAATGAAGAAATGAACAGCAGCCAATCAGCATCAGCAGTGCTGAGGTTATGAACTCTTACTGTGATCTCATGAGATTTGACTTAACTCTCATGAGATTTCATAGTAAGCTTCCTTTACCTGATTGGTGAAATAATATGAGAGTGCACGAAGCTTATCCTTTCAGTTGTCCCGGGACAGACATACTAATATGCTGCTTAGAAATCCTTTACAATGGGAGGTGGCTACTGAGGAACTTTTGAGGTAAAATATCTTTCTTTTTTACATAGAGATGTTCAGGTGATATTTTCTTATCAGCTTTTTACAGCTATGCTGCATCACTTTCAAGTGTTTAAACATTTGGGTATTATGGCCCTTTAAATGCAATATTAGAATTATGCAGTATTTCGAAATAGAAACATTGAAATGTATATATTTGTATCAATTATGTATCAATTTACTAAATTCCCTACCACATGAACTATTGAACTTCTGAATAGTATTTGTTAAATTGAATGCTACATTCGAAATTCTATAATTCTATAGCCCAAATAGCTTCAACTAGTTCATATTGTTATTGTCGCCTTCATAATTGCTATAGAGTTCTACTAGCAGATATTTAAACTTACTATCTAAAACTTATATTATTGCTATTATATGATATCAAAAGTTAAATTGTTGTTTGCTACTTCAACAAGTTTAAAATGTATTCTCCATTATACAATCACTAATCTATAGAAACGTTTTCCATACCAATAACTCTAGCTATGACATATTTCATATTATCCATTATATCTATTTACACTAAGGCCCAAAAGTGGCCACTCTCATTACTATAATTCCTCTTTCCAGCATCATTAGCCTTGACAGGTCCAATAGTGACCCTTTAAGC